>NC_022015.1:22581583-22608384 GCF_000317375.1 Microtus ochrogaster | reverse complement strand
TTTTATCCACTCGCGTGTGTGTGTGTGTGTGTGTGTGTGTGTGTGTGTGTGTGCTTACCCCATGTATGTGGTGTCCACACAGTCCAGAAGAAAATGCTGGAACTCAAGTTAGAGGTGGTTTCAAGACCTGCGGTGTCTGAGAACTGAACATGGGTTCTGTGCAAGAGCAGTAAGTGCTCTTCACTGCTGGGCCATCTTCCCAGCTCCTGTACCCAGCTCTTTAAAGATGGGTTCTAAGGGGTTCGACTCAGGTCCTCATGTTTGCAAGACAGGTGTGTTACCAACTGAGCCTTCTCCACAGCCCAGAGATCCCTCTTTACCCTTCTGTAGGCAGCAAATGATTGGGTCCTAATGGCAGTCACCTTCAGCTTTTCCTTGGGGCACTTCAAAGCATAATTCTGCTGATACGTGCAGAGCTGCAATACCTGGGCATCTACTTCTGCCCTCTCTAGCCCAGCACAGCCCCTGACAGGTGACCATCAGGACAAGAGCAGCCCAGCAGCCTTGCCCAAGGTGAGTCAGCTCTGAAGCTTTACTTAGCTTTAGGTTTTCTTCCGCTGGTTTCCTCTCTTCTTCCTGCTCCTGTTTCCAACCCTGCCACTTTCTCTCACCTGAAACCTTAAGATGTGTCCTGTCTGTCTCTAAGGTACTTTTCCTGGAGCTCAGTTGAAGACATATTCTTCTAGAAATGCTGCCTGCCCATGCCCAAAGTCACTTGTGGGGGTGTCTGACTTCTGCTGTCTGAAAGCTACACTGAGAATGTGTGGTTCAGAGCCGTTAGGTGGAGATGCTCAGAGGCAGTGCTCAGATCTGGAGAGGACATCTTCGGTTGGTCGTCAGTTTCCCATCCATCCCTATCTACAGCAATGCAAGCTTGATGATGCGTTCCGAGACAGAGACACAGGCAATTCATGGGGAGACCGATCTGGGGCTCTTGGAGCCTTTGTGGTTTGGTACAGGATCTCTGAACAATGTCATCGTGAAGCACTGGGAGGGAATCTAATCAGCGAAGACTGTTCCCGGGCCACACGATACCATTCCTAGCCCATGCGGTACTCTTTTGCGGCTGGGAATCTAATGAGCGCTTCTACGATTCCGAGCAAGGCGCCTGTGTGTTAATTCCCCAGCTGCAATTACAGACTGATTAAGAGAGGACATAAATAATTACAGCACGGGAGCGCATCCACAGTAACCGCTTTGTGTGTTCCTACCACTCCTCAGCTTCTCTCTCATTACCAAGAGGGTAAGTGAGAATTAAACACTCACACCATTGTGGCATCGTGTGCCACAGCCCATTGTTCCCGGGATCTGTTTGTCATCTCTGTGGTGTCAGTGTACACACAAGGGACAAAGTTTGCTGATTCAGACCCGTGACTCTCGTTGCAGCTACCTAACCCAACAATGGACCATTATTTTCAACCATAAGGACACAGGCTGGGCTCAAAGGTAGAATGCCTGCTGGTTTAAAAAAGTTTTTTTTTCCATGTACTTATAAAGAATAAAGTCTTGCCTATTGATGAAGACTGAGATATGAAAGGAAGGGTCAGGGGTAGGTAGGTGAATGATTGTCGTCTGTCACCCATATTGCTGTCTATGATTGTAGGGGCATTGAAGCAGAAGGAACTCTGTCCATTGGAGGTAGATGGGTAAGTGTGACCCCAATCTCATTTGCTCCCTCTCTTCCAATGATGTAGCCCCTTTTGTCCCTCTCATTCCAGTTGGAAGCTTCTACTTGCACAGGGCCCTTTCCTGTCCTTTCCTTGTTGTGTGAGTGAGGTCAAGTTCCTATGATGCTGTTGACTTTTGCCCTTTTGACTCTTCTCAGCGCCATAAACCTACTGTCTGTGAGTTTCCCTACAGCTGCCCTATGTCACCTTGTAGGATTAAAACAAACAAACAAACAAAAACACCACCACTATCACCACCACCACCACCACAACAAACCAGCTAATGAAAACCCCCAGTCCTTACAAAGAACCAGAGAACTCTCATTTCTAAATCTTACCTACTGCTGGAATTATTCTCCATGGAGATTCTAGGTTAATTCATCAGCCCTCACTTACCTACTCCAGACTTGGGGGCTGCTGAGATTCCCTCCTGCTTTGCTGTCTGATTTGGGCTTCTGCTAGCCGAAGCTGCTAGTTAAAATTAGACAAAACAATTCCCAAGGATTTCCCTACATCATTTCACAAAGAGCATTAGGAACCTGGAAGAGCACGCACGAAAGGAGGAGGATCTGCTGCTTGCTTTCTGAGGAAGCTCCACACTGGTTTGCACAGGAGCTGAGCTAGTTGGCTCTCTCACCGGCGGGGAAGAAATGTTCCCCTTTTTCCACAGCTACGCCAATATTGCTAGCATTTGTTTTTATAGTTTTTATTTTATCTTAGCCATCCTGACTGGGGTAAGATAAAATTTCAAAGGAGTTTTAATTTGCATCACCCTGATGAATAAATCAGGATGTTGAGCCTTTAAAAGAATATTTCTCACCCCTTCATATTTCTTCTTCTGAGAGCTCTCTGTCTGGTTCCATGCCCCAATTTTTAATTCAGTTGTTGTTTTCTCGGTGTTTAGTTTTTTTGTTTTTCTTTTTTTAGTACTTTGTATGCCCTGGACACCACGATGCATAGCTTAGAAAGCTTTTTTCTCATTCTGTGAGCTACCTCTTCACTCAGATGATGCTGTTCTTTGTCAGTTGAGAGGCACAATGTCCGTGTTACCAGGATCTTGTACAGAAAGTCCTTTCTTGTGTCTATAAGTTGAAGTGTATCCTTCCTTTCTCCTTTATCAGATTCGGGATATCAGCTCTTCTGGTGAGGTCCTTGATCTTTGAGTTGAGTTTTGTGCACGGTGAGAGATAAGAATCTAATTTCATTCTTCTGCATGTAATTTTCCAGTTTTACCAGCACCATTTGTTGAAGACACTATCTTTTCTCTCAATCTGTGTTTTGGACTCTTTGTAAAAAATAAGGTGGCTATAGGAGTGTTTAATAGAGCCATTTTTTTACAACTTCCCTGTTAGTATATGTCTTATTCTATATTTGCAAGATTTTTTGTGCTCAATATCTCATCATTATGGAAATCGCAGCTAAGTATATATATCTACATAATGTTCCCAATTAATTTCAACTTACCAATTAAATATTTATTTATAGGGAAAAATAAATTTATCCATAAGCAACTATTTGTTACCATGTATTGGACATTCTATCCACCTTGGGTGGGTATCATTAGCAACAATTACAGATGAAGATACCGATTGAAATATTTCTGGGCTATTGGGCAGAGGCAGAGTTTCGTTCTGAATAATAGTCTTCCCAGGTTCCCCAGAGGGATTCTCAGAGAAGGATTTCAGGGACACTCATGTAGCGCTGAATAATCAGAATGGGGAAGCTGGGCTAGGAGATCCCAGTCCCCACCAGACCATGGCCATTCCACTCTTTTATAGTCTGAGGTCAGAGGGGAGGAGTCTCAACTGCAACAGTTTAGGGAACCTGCTATACAGGATATAGGATGTAGCTGACTTCCTCTACAGGGCAAACCTGTGATCTAACAGGTTCTTTCTCATATGAAGCCCTTATGGTGGAGGGCGTGTTCTCTGTTTTTGCCCAGCGCTCCCTTGTTATGGCAGCTCTAGTTCCCAACATTCTGGCAGTGACTTTCTGCCTGTAATTGACAAGCCGCAAGCCACTTTCAAAGGCAATCTTTAGAAATGCCCCATGCAGTCATGCAAACTCTTCCCAACCTCCTTGCTACTAAGGTTGCAAGCAGAGTTGCTGCCTGCCTGAGTCACTGCATGGAGGAGCGAACAGGAGGAGGAAACGTTCATAAATGCGAAATAGCTTTTAACCATCTTCAGTGGCTGAGTTTTGTGTTCGGCATCTAGAATTAATTCCTTTGACTCTAAAAAATTAATAATGGAATTGTAGGTGTTAAAGTTAATATTTGCTTAACAATAAAGCAGCGAGAGTTGAAGACATGTCCTCACTCTCTTTGATGAGGTGACATTTGAGCAGAGCTTAGTGAGGTGCAGAAGCGAGCCCTCTGACTCCTCCACATTGGGGAGGGCAGGAAGAAGGAATGTGCTCCTCCGCACAGAGGATGCCAAGAGGCCACAAGGCAGTGGTTCTCAACCCGTGCCTCACAAGTCCTTTGGGGGATCAAATGACCCTTTCACAGAGGTCGCCTAAGACCATTAGAAAACCCAGATATTTACATTGTAATTCATTCCAGTAGCAAGATTACAGTTATGAAGTAGCAGCGAAAATAATTTTGTGGTTGAGGGATCACCACAACATGAGGAGCGGTATTCAAGGGTCACAGCCTTAGGAAGGTTGAGAACCAAGGGCAAAAATGCCTGGGACACACCTTGGGGAGAGTCGTGAGGGATAAAGGCAAATAGGATTCCTTCCTTTGGAGCCTTTCAGGCCAAGCCAATAGCTTTGGGTGCAAGGAGATCCATGTATGATATGAGTTGAGAGAGAATCGAGGTGACTGTCCCTGAAAGGGTATCCCCTGACTCAACAACTGGATCTCAGGATGACAGTGGTGGCTAAGATGCACAGGCAGAGTTTTGGTAAAACTGTCCAATGTAAATAATCTCTGGCTTTACGTGAACTTTCAAATACACTTATAAACTACAATTACAGACCACACATTCAAAGTACACACTTGAATATACCGTAAATATCACGTATTCAAATAAATACAACATATATAGTATGAGCATAAATATGCATATAGTTGTAGTGATCTTTTTTAACCATTATCAAATATAACACATATCTACTTAATATTCCTAGTAAGAAAATGGACTGCTGCTTTTCGGTAGCATTTCATTTCATGTAAATATTATATATATATATACATATATACAAAAATATTATTATACAAAATTATATTGTATTATAAAAAATTAAAAATGTCTAATCTTGGACTATAGGCAGCTAATTACTATACAGCCTATCATTCAAATATGTTTTGGTTTCAAAGAAGCATAAGAGTTAGCCTCCTATCCCTTTTTATTGGGACAAGGAAACACAATTCTATTCAAAGAAGTTAAGGCACCCACAGAGATAATACAGCATGCTGGAGTGTGGCAGATTCAGGAGTGGCCAGTGGCTCTCTGTGGCTTTCTTCCTTCCACTGATGATCAGTGCTGTTGGCAAAGGCTTGTGAGTCATGGAAGACATGCGCCACAGCCAGCTAAGCTCTGATTCAGTACTGTGTCAATTGCTTGTTCATTATACTTTATTTTTCTTAGCTTTAATAAGTTAATATAGTATGGCAGAAAATGCAATCTTTTTCTTATACATGTATATTGTGAAGTGATTAAATCAAGCTAAGTAACATATCTATCATCTCAGATAGTTGTCATTTTGTTTTTAAATTATTTTAGGATTATTTATTTTTATTTTACATGTAGGGGTGTTTTGCCCACTTGTGTGTGTGTGTGTACTACATGCATGCAGTGTCTGTAGAGTCCGGAAGAGGGAAATCAGATCCCCTTAGAACTGCATAACATGGTGTGGTGGCTCAGACCTTTAATCCCAGCACTCAGGAGGCAGAAGCAGGCAATCTCTGAGTTTGGGGCCAGCCTGGTCTACAAGGGTTCCATGACAGTCAGGGCTACACAGAGAAACCCTGTCTTGAAAAACCAAAAAGAAAGAGAGAGAGAGAGAAAGAGAGAGAGAGAGAGAGAGAGAGAGAGAGAGAGAGAGAGAGAGGAGAGGGAGGGATGGAGAGAAGGAAGGAAGAAGAAAAAGAAGGAAAAGGAGAGAGAGAGAAAAGACTGAAATTAGAACTGGAATTATGGGTGGATGTCCCCTGCCATATGTGTGCTGGTAGCCAAGCCTGGGACTCTGTAAGAGCAGACACTGCTTGGCCATTGAGCCTCCTCTGCAGCCGAATACTTGATATTTTTATAGGCGAGCATTAAGCGCTAATGTCAGCATTTTCAAATACGTAACACGTTATTAACTGTGGCTGCCATACTGTGAGATAATTTCCCAGAGTTATTAATCCTGATTGAAGTCTTGTGCTCTTCTTTTTAGATTTCGATTTTCTTTTATCATTGTGTGCACGTGTGTGTATCCAAGCATACGTGTGGAGGCCTGAGGTGGACTTGTGTTAATCTCTTCTAGGGCTGTCCTCCTTACCTTGAGAGGGTGTCATGTTGAACCTGGAGCTTGATGTCTCAGACGGATTGGCTGGCAAATGAGTCCTAGAACCAGCCTTTCTCCACTGCCTAGCAATGGGTTATAGGTGTCTGCCACCATGCCTGGCTTTGTAGGTAGATGTTAGAGATCCAAACTCAGGTCCTCGTGCCTTGAACAACAAGCACTGTACCCACTGAGCCATCCTCTTGGTCCTGAAGTACTGTGTTCTTAAGTCAATATCACCATCTTTTTCTCCCCCTCTTCCTGGTTATGACCTTTTTGTCTCTGTTCTGGAGTTAGCTGGATTAGATACTTCACACTGAGTGAAAAACATACAGGATTGATGTTTCTGTGCCCATCTTGTTTCTCTCAGTGTCCACCAGGTTCATGCATGCTGTCTTAAATGATGGTGGCCACAGCAATGGGGAGACTTGACACAATTTAGAATCACCATGAAAGTAAACATGCCTTCGAGGGACTTTCTAGGTCAGTCTTTTTGAAGCACGAAGACCCTTAGTAAAATAGGTCTAGAAGGAAAGAAGCTGAGTTTGATCAAAGTGGGATGCCACACTGACATCATACCCATCACACCACAGATGACATCATGCTGACCACCCTCACAGCTGATGTCATACCCTGTGATGCACGGTGGAGAACTTGTCTGCTGGTGCAGAATGAGCCCCACCAGCCATCCCTCACCTGTTTTAGTCATGCTGACACTGACAGCCCAGGCAGAGTGCTTGGGAAAGGCAAAGAAAAGCATCTAGAGGCTAGGAATGACTTAAAGGTGTGACTCTGTGGGTAGAATGCCTACCTACCATCCACGAAGCCCTGGGTTAGATCCTTGTAGCAGCGAACACCGGGTGTGGTGCTGCATGCCTGTAATCCCAGGAGATGGATGCAGAAAGTTTAGGAGTTGGTCTTCAGCCTGGGCTACATGAGACCCTTTCTGAAAACAATAAAACAAAACAGAATTCATCCTAGCTGGAAAGAAGTAAACTCAGGCTTGATTGCAGACAGCATGGTCTTATGTGCAGAAAACCTGACTCTACTAATGAATCCAAAGAAATTAATCCAGTAAATGAATCCAAAGAGCTGTAGAACAGAAAATCAACATATGGAACTTAGTAGTGTGTCTACACATTAATGGTGAACCCTCTGAGACAGAGGCTGAGAGGATGCTGCCATGCAGAGTAATCCGAAGTGTGAGGAGGGTGAGGGAGGAGGCAAAGTGTCTACACCGAAGGCCGAAACACACAGATGAGAGAAACCAAAGCAGACGCAGAGGAAGGGGCAGAGCGCCCCGTTCTGTGTGTGTGCCTGTTCCTGTCCATCTGAACACAAAAAGAATGCTGCTGTTAAGTTAACACTTACCATGTGCGGGGCTAACATCTGTTTCTAGAACCTGGGCATTTAACCTCTGTGCCCATGGTCCTTCCCCTGCCTGGAAGAGATGTTCTACAGAGCCGCTGGTACATCCCAACTTGTATAGAATGGAAAATTGGGGTTAGAGTGGGGGTCTTGGCTCAGAGGTAAAAAGTAAGGACCTGAATTCAATCCCCAGGAGTCATGTAAAAACTTTGGATGATAGAGCCCCCCCCCCCCCGTAATCTCAGTACTGGGGATGAGCAGCATATGGACTCTTGGGACTTGCTGGTCTGCTGGCCTTGCCTAGTTAGAGAGTACTAGGTGAACAAAAGACCTTCTCTCGAAACCAAAGGGGGTGACTCTGAAGAGCAATACCCAAAACTGACTCTCGACCTCCACATGTACTTGAACACACTTGTATGTCTGTTTACATGCAAGCAAACACACACACAGAGGGGTGGGAGAGAGAATGAGAATCGGAGGCCACCACACCAGTGCGTGTAAGCAGACTGTGAAGCGGAACGTGACATTCCTGGAAGTCAGCCACATGACGCCACAGGAGACATCATTCCCATCAGCACCACTCGAGTCCCCGGTCCTCTGGCTTCCCCTTGTCCTCAAGGGAGTGGCCCATTCTCAACAATGCTGTGTTGTCTCTGTCCATATCAGCTGACCGCCCTGAGAACCCCGCAGCCTCCCCGACTCCAGTCTTATCTCCGAACAGGACTCCCAGCTCCCCACATCACTGAGTGGCTTGTGAAGCTCACTCCGCTCCTTCATCGGTTTCATTCATCTGTGACCCCGGGTGGGAGTCAGGGAGCTACAGGCCAGCTCTCTCTTTCCACCTGAGTGCCTGTGATATGAAGCCCCGCTTTGGAATGCTATGTACCCCAAGCCTCTTCACCGCTCTCCCTGAGCCCGGCCACCCCACCATGAAAGGCCTGCCTTGTTCTTCAGTTCAGTCAACTGTGAGATTGCCTCCAACCTGTTTTTCATGTGGCTGTGCCCAGGAGCTCCCTTCACGCTGCAGTAGCCAAGTTAAAGGTAACTTGATAAGCAGATACACCAGGAGCATAAGAATCAGGCTCATATACCTGTGTCCCTATATTAAAAAACATAAGCTGAAAATCATGCTAATTGTTCAATTTTCCTTGCTTTCTTAAATACCTCAGTGTATAATTTAGCAATCAACTAAATTTATTGCTCAGTTGGGAAGAAACTAAAACTGTTGAAATTGCAGTCATTGCCTTAAATAATTTTTTCCCCTGGATTCTCCAGGTCACGCCTATTGCATCCCTCAGAACAAATCCCGCATACCGTGGGGTGAATTACCCTGGGGTCCCTATCGATGCCCTCATTTCTCAGTTCCTCTTGTCTCTTGTCCTCTTGGCTCTGAGTGCAGTCAGAACCCAGCCAGGATGGAGCAAAGGCTGATGACTCCCTAAGGAGACGGTTACTGCACAATTGGGCGACTGTCAGTTTTGCTTGGGGTGGTGGTGGGGGCTTAGCCATGGGAAACTGTTCTCATAGGAGGATTTTGCTGGTGAGCTTGGAAGAGTCAGGGGTCTTTTGAGATTTGATCCTGAAATCTGCAGTGGGACAGGGTGAGAATAGCTTCTTTGTTCCACTAGGAGGGCAGACAAATTCTAGAAGGGGATATGCACCCTGTGAGAAGGACCAGTTATCCCTGTCTGCTCAGGACTAGGGATTTCCCAGGATACTAGCATCTACACTTTGTACAAATCTAGACCAGGGACTATGTATCATCAGGACCAGTTTTAGCCAAACTTTCTAAACACAGGCATTAGTAAGACTTGCACACCCCATGTTTGTGTTTGACTGTATGTCTCTTTTCAGACTGTGGTGTTTCCACAGAAATGGTGGAGGCCACCAGAGTAAGAGCCTAGAATGGAGTGAATCAGCCATGGCATCTGGAGTCTAGGATGCCAAGTGTCCTCAAAAATAAAAATAGGATTTTATTCAAAATGTCAGTGGTGGCCTATTCAGAGAGGCTGACCCTGTACAGCTTCCTTCCCCACTCATGATCTGTCTCTCTGATTGCTGATGACCCAGCTGTAGATGGAGCATAGCTGTTCTTTTTCTTTTCCCTAAGTTTACGTGTGTATGTGTGCACGCACACGCGCACACAAGCGTGTCCACAAAGGCCAGAAACAGGGGTCATATTCCCTAGATATGGAGTTACGGGTATTTGTGAGCCATCCAGTTTGGGAGCTGGGATCAAACTGCAAGCCTCTGACAGAGGAGTGAGCGCTCTTAACCACAGAGCCATCTCTCCAGCCCAGAAGGCAGCATTCTTAGTGATGAAACAAGGACAAACCAATGAAAAGTTGGGAAATTGGACACATGGTGTGCGGTTCAGCAATACATAAACACATCACTTCATCTGGAAACGGCAATCCTACTGGAGGAACAAACAGGGTCCGTCAACTCCTGGGAAGTGGAGGAAGAAGCTTTATTTCTTAAGCCCGTGAGTCACAGCAGGTGATGGTCCTAGTTCACTCGCAAAAAAGTCTGAGCAGTCAGTAGCAGAAGAGCTGGGTGTTGGTTCCAGTCAGATCTTAGACTCTATGGGCTTAATCGCAAGAGTCCAGCCATTGCTCTCTGGAGGTGACTCCTCTTTTCCTCCTCACCATTGCTTCAAAAGTCCTGGCCCAACAAGAGCTCTGCAGCCTCTTCTTCTAACACCTTCCCCTCACCTCCTGTGCCTCAGCGCGAGCCATTTAATATCTCCCCAGCCTGCATGCGAACTGCTGTGTTTGCACTGTTACCTAGAATTCCCTTCTCCGAAATATTTGCTGGGCACAGGCCTTCATTTACTTTGGGTTTCCACCAATCTCTGGTAATCAGAGAGGCCACGTCTAGGGGCCTTAAGGAGGCAGGGAGTAGAGTAGCCACATCGCCCATTTTTGTTCTCGGTGTTTAACTTTTCTACAAGTGGCTTATTGGTATGTACGATATTGATTTATCTTTCTTTACTCTTTCCTTTCTCCCACATCTTGTGAATATACCATCTGTTCTAGTTACATTCCTGACGCTGTGGTCAAACACTCGGACCAAAAGCAACTTGGGGGTGGAAAGGAGTTTCTTAGCTTACACTTCCAAGTCACACTCTACCGCTGAGGGACGTCAGGGCAGGCACTCAAGCAAGGCCTTGAATGCAGTGCCGCCTGCCATTCCGTGGAGCGTTACCGCCAACCAAGAAGCTTGTATCACAGCCAAGGAACTGCAGCAGGAACCATGGAGGCTGCTGCTTGCTAGCTGGCTTCTGGGATGGCTTACACTCAGCTAGCTTCTGAGTACAGTTCAGGACTACCTACATAGAGCTGGGACTTCCCACGGTCCCCCATAGACCCGCCCACAGGCTATCTTGAGCTAGGCAGTCCCTCCTGAGGCTTTCCTCTCAGGTGATCTAGGCTGCGTCAAGGAGACAATTACAGCTAACTAGGACACTACCATCGTCCTTTCAACAGATCTGGAGCAGCGGGTGATAAAGGGCTTGCACTGGTCACAAGAGCAGGTGTGATTCACCTAATTGGCTTCTTTGGGCTTCTACCTTTGAGGTCCACTCAATAACCAGAAGCCCAGACACTCACAAGAAGATCACAGAGCTGGGTAGCAAAAAAATGAAGCAGAAAAGGGGGGGAAACCATCCAAACTTTCCATCCTTTCCCTGAGAATCCTGAGAACCAGCAGCAAGGAGATCTTCACAGCTCAGATTACATGGGTCAAGATCAGGCGTATGAAAAGAGTCAGCATCGGGTCTGGTTCTGACAGCATGAGATGACAAATGCTGGCCCTCATAAGATGATTCCCCATAGATTGTCTCAGTGGGAAAATGATGGTTGCCATGACAAGGATAAAGATGCATGTGTATGTATGATGTGTTCATGGGGTGCATTATGGGACAGACACCAGGCTAAATGATTTGCATGGCTTGACTCTTTAAATTCCCAAAGCAGGATTAAAATGGTGGATGTGGAAGCTGCAGACTTTACATTTCGTAGGTAAAGAGAAGGAAGCCTTGACTAGGGGACTGACTTGGCAGAGATCAAACAGCAGAACAAAGATTTGAACTAATATGTCACCAGTATGAAGGTCACTTGCTTACTGAATCTTCACATTGCCTATATGGCCTTGCATTCAAAAAGCAAACAGAATTGTAAAGCACGGTGACTCCAGCGTCATCTGGATGAGAAGGGTGCTGACTTAGGCAGGCCCATACAGCTGTGACAATATCCTTACATCCAGGCCTGGCAGAAGTGTTCTTCTTCTCATTGCATTTGTAACCTGTCATGGAAGAATGTCCCTTACAGGGACAATCATCTAAGGTAAGTTGAGGTTGAGCCTTTTATCTTCAAAGACTTAAATCTGGGGCACTTTTCCAGCAAGGAAGATGTTTCTTAGCTTCCTCAACATCTGGGAGCAAAATAACCTTTGCTTTCCGAACACTTATGACACGTGCCAGGTCTCTGAGTTAATTAGCCCTCTGTTTGGTCAACCTGCATTCCTACCCAGATCTGCGGGATTAGTCCACGCTGATTCCTAGCCATGGCTCAGAAACTTTCCCTATCTAAGCAAGGGGACAGACCAAGCAGGTCACCTGCTTCTGCCACCACCATGCCTCATACAAAACAACAGTAGCAGCAGTAACTATACCCAATGCGTTGTTTGGGGCAGTCAGGTGTCTGACTGAGCTTCTTCCTGCCCAGGATGACACCAGGCTTTGCAGGAGTCCCTCTTTCCATGGGGGGGGGGGTGAGGGGGGAGTGGACCACTTTAACTAGTGACACCTGGCCAGGATGCATTTGATGACCCAGCTCCCACTCTCGGCACAGGGATGACCACAGCACCAGGAACGTGCTCCAGACCCCAAGGGCCAGCAGAAGGGTACATGGTGCTGACAAGCAGGTCTGGCTCCCATCTGAGAGATCTTAGGCATACGCCTGACTTCTGATGTCACTGGGGAATGAATGTTAGCTAAATATGTAAAGCAGATGTTGGGAAATCGTTTTCTGTAAATAGTAGATGATGACTATATTGAGCAGTTTTTTGGGGTGTCTTATCTCTGTTCTGGTTATCGAACTCTACAGCCCAAAACCACCAGGGATGATGTGTAAGTGATGGACATGCAGGTTTATAATAAAGACAAAATCATTGACCGAGACACTTGCGACTGGATTTGGTCTGTGAGGCATACCCTAAACACAAAGAGTTTCTAGGCTGTAATCTAGCACATGATAGTGGAAGCCAATGTTATTATTATTATTAATTATGGTCATCACTGTCACATTGCTACTCTACCATTTTGCCATTCACGACCATGGGCAATCATAATTGATTGATGAGTCACAATTAATTTGAAGTATATAGATAAATATATAGGGGCAAAAATACTCAAGGCAATAGAGCCAGGAAAGCCGATGCCTAAGGGAGGCTTCTGGTATGTGTATGGTGTGTGCTCAGGCAGGCCCCTTACTCACACATACCCATTTAACCCTCAGGCACACTTGATGGCTAGCATGTTGCCACAGAAGAACGTTAAGACTAAAAGGACCTTAGCAAATTGTCCCAAACATCTGACTAAGGCTTAGAACTGGGCAATGTGGCTTCAGAGCCCGGATAACATTTCTTATCACCTGTAGGGTACTATATCAGAACATGCTATATGGTTTTATAGCCATAGGCCTGGCACTCCCTTCAAGTTCAGTGACTTTCGGAAGGTAGGGAAGCTCGCTATCATGCAGGTGAAGAGTTAGATCTTGGACTTCATCATGCTCTTGGCTGGAGTGAATTCATCTCTGAGGGTACTCAGTTCCCCATCCTTGGCTCTAATTGCTGGCCAATGTGGGAGATGTTTTTGGGCACCGCTAATAATACCCGAGCACCTGAGTTGTTCTCATTACCTGACTTCAGCGCTAAGGGTACCCGCGACATAGCTGATTCCTTCCTGTTCCTCTGCCAACACTGAAATTGCTGGAGCCTGAAAGGGATCTTCGGGGAAAGAACGATCTCTCATGTGAGTGACAGGATGATTTTTATTTGTTTTTATTTTGCTGTGTCCTCCTTAAGCACAAACAACTTTTAGACATCATTTCGTTCTGGAAACTTCATTACCAAATGTCCCCAAATCTAAAATCGGGCAGGATTTAGTAATGGTAAAATATTCACTTCGAGTGAAATTTTAATTTCTCATGAATTTCTTGCCATCTTTCCGTGGCTGGGTGTTTTCCCCTCTGAATTTAGAGCCTGTTTTCTTTGAACCATCTCTGCGGAGTCCGGAATGCTGTGGAGCGCAGAGGCCAGGGAACTGGCCTTGCTCCTCCCCAGGGGCCAACGAAATCAGAAGAGAAGCACAATGGTTCCTTGCAGGAGATGGGTTACACCAGCCCTGGGAAAGGAGGGACAGAGTGACCTGGCTGGCAGCGAGCTGGGCAGGATGGCCTGATGGCTCTTTTCACACAGAATGTGCGATACGGAGATCTGTTGAGCGTGGCCCTTTGTGCCAGAATCCCAGGCAGATGAAGCAGGTGAACTACTTTTGCTCTTTCCGTCTCTTTCTCTTGTGACCCACTGAGGCCTCGGGTCTGCTCGTTCTTTAGCTGGGTGCATCTGTTTTTGTACGGGACCCGTAGGTCTTCTGTTTGGGGACACACAGTCTACCCTTTAGAAGCTGAATCTGGTCAACTTTCCCCCACAACTGGGTTTATTTGGAAAGGTCCTAATAAGGTGCCACTCACTTGTAGCTGGAGAGGGCCGCGGGCAGCAAGCCCAAAGTCACCTGGCTTTTCCGTGTGGGAGTGCTCGCAGATGTGCGAGGTGGGGGCCTGGAAAGACGTAGGCGCGGTTTCTGGGAGCACATCAATGCCAAGAGCAGCAAAGGGAGCACCCCGGATAAAAATAGCAGCTGAACTCCTGCCCCCAACTTTAATGATTTCTCTGCCGACTCGGGTTTGGTGCTTCTAAGAGTAGCAGCCGCGAGGACCATTATTCAACTGGAGAGAAACGGAGGCAAGCCGCCTGCCAGGTGGGGCTTCCGAGCCCGCAGCTCTAACCGTCTCCACATGTGAATAAGTGTTTACAGTTTTAAAGATGTGTTGAGTAATTGCACATGCGAGATATCTCCCCCTTTAATGCGCGCAGCATGTTCCAAAGCGTCCTACGTGAGAACACCCTGGTTGACAATGAACTTGTTTTCCTTCTCTGCAACGAGGCTTAAGGAGGTACTGTGTGTGTTGAGATGTAATTGGTAGCACTTGTGTCTCTGTGGTTCTTTTTTTTTTTTTCCTTAGCTACTGGAAATTGCGGCCTTAATCCACTCTTTATGTCCCCACATTGTGATGGAAGTGCCCCTGAGCTCTCCTCACGTCAGGACAGATCCATAAGTTTCATAGCTCACTCTGAGACTCTCCCGTAACATTCAGAATGCCCAAAACATTAATCTTTTTTAAAAAATATACCCTCAACGTTTGAGATTTTTGGATCATCTCAGGATAATACAATAATTGTTCTTTACTACTTAAAAGAGTCATTGAAATCGCTCTATTTAGACAGATGGGTTTCTCTCTTCTTAATTATGCCTCTCTTTGTATTTTCATGGGAAAATCGCTAGTGTTACCTCAGAGAGAGTGAGAGGTGGGCTGGGCATTTAGGTTGCTTTGTGTGTGTGTGTGTGTGTGTGTGTGTGTGTGTGTGCATGTGTGTGTGTGTTCTTTGTCTTCCTCTGGCTTTCAGCAAACATAGTTAAAAATGGTTTGGCAGATCTTGTTGCATTAATGAAAATCTGTGTTAGCCATGAGCAAGGACAGCAGCAGAGGATCAACACTGGCTTGCCGGGAAGGCGCAGAAGGTGCCCAGCCTTGCAAATGGCTCTTCACTGATGCGCTGATGTCATCTGCTTGCTGATCCCTTGACTGTCCCAGGATCTCCCCAGCTCAACTGCCAGATGAGTGGAGCTTTATGGCCTTGCTGGCACCAGTCAGCTCCAGGGTAGTACTTTTCCAACCGGAAGCTCCTTTTACATCAGTTTTCCAATTTTTTTCCAGTTTGGTGCTTTGGCTTCTGTATTTCTTTCCTTGATCAAAACAGCACCAGGGAGGGAGGATTCATTTGGGCTCACACTTAGAAGGTACATTCTGCCATAGTGCTGAAGGCATGGCGGCAGGAACTCGAGGAGGCTGGTCACATTGCATCCATAGTCAGGACACACCAAGAGAGAATGCTGGGGCCAGCTCACTTTTCTCACTTTGTCCATTCAGGAACCCTGATCCATAGAATAGTGCCATCTACATTTAGGACGTGTTTTCCCAACTCATCCCAAGTCAGAAACTCCCCCACAGGCACGCCCAGAGGCTTGTCTCCTCAGTGAGTCTAGATCCGGTCAAGTTGACAGTCAACACTAACCACCATAGCTTTTGAGGGAGAGACTGCAGGGTAGAGACCCAGGAGCCTGGAAGCACCTTTCTGGTTGTGTAAGTTTAACTTGGTTCCAGTCTGCTTAAGCCAATCTGATTCCTTCTTGCCAGCCTTCTGTGAGGCTGGGGAGGTGTATGCCCACCAGGGAGATGTGTGCCTGTACGGGGATTGGTCTTGCAAGATGTGGACATGAATTACATTCAGAGCAGTAAAATTAACATTCCTTGCTTCTTCTCTAGACCTTTGCCATGGAACTACACTGTCTCTCCCATCTAAGCCAGCACACGGAAGCTGAGAAGTGAGCCTTCTCCTGAACGGGATACCTGATGGTACAGACTTTCTCTGGGGATTCTCTTCTTTCCCCTCTACTCCATCATCCCCATTGGCCCCGCCAGCATCATTGTGGTCCTTAATATTTTGGGTTAGTGGGTTGTCTCTGATGACCATCAAGATTTCTGTGGGTAGCGTGGTACATATTAGATGTTCAATAACAAAGGACTAAGTCTTATCTTTGCTTAGGAGCTGGCAACACACCAGCAGCAAAAATAAAATTCCCTCAGGGTAGGGTAGGGGGACGGAATTGGAAGCAGGAAGTGTAGAAGCACTGTGGAGGGTCTGTGCTCAGTCATCGGAGGATGCTCCGACAGCATTGGTCATTCGACAGCAGGCAGTGGGTGTCCGAGGGATGATGGCTTTGTATATCTCACAGTGACTCAAGTCCTCCTGGACCACCCTGCTTGTGAAGGAGGTGATGGAGCATGGATGTTCATCAGCTCTGAGAAGTACCATAGATGAATCTTCCTCACCCAGGGCTCTGTAAACAGGAGCAGCTTGGAGGCAGGGGATGGGTGATAATGGCAAGGGCTTGGGCTCAGAATTGAAGAGAGGGACTAGGGAATCTGACTGGGGCCCAAAGAAGCGTGGCTGGATATTCTTTGAAAAGTAACACACACAATGGATCTGTGGCCTGTAGAATGATGTCCTGACCTGTGAACACCTTTGATTATAAACAAAAGGGGACTTTGCAGATTAGGGCTGTGAAACCTTGAGAGGACAGATGCCCTCCGCTATTTGTATAAAGTTGAAAGGATCATAGGAACCCTTCCCAGCTGCTATCAGAGGAAGATGTCATGATGGATGAAGGGTCAGACGTGATATCTGAGGCTGGGGCAGAAGTACACAGCTCTTGGTGTACAGTCAATTTCTGGCACATTGAAAGATGAGGAGACAGGTTTCTCCTTACAGAGTTCAGATAGGATCACATTCTTGCTGGCACCTGGCTTTGACTGATGATGCTCACATGAGTTTTGAACCTAAAGGCTTAAGTAGGTAACTCTTGCATTATTTTAAGCTATTGGGTTTGTAGTAATTTGTAAACTCAACAAAGACCTCATATGGGCTTAAAATAGAAGAAAGCTTGGTACAGTTTCAGAAGCCTGAAGGTGATGTCTAGGGTTAGAACATTACTTAAGAGACAGTTCCCCCAGTGGTTTTAAGTGTTATAGCCAGATCAGTGGGGACTGAGTAATCTGATTCGGATTGGAAGATGCAAGCAGGAAGCAGAGTCTGGTAGACGATCTTGGAGCCCTCACAAAAGATAAAGTGGGCTTGGCTTAGGGAGTAGACAGAAGTGCAGGGCTTGGATCCGAGAGCTGTGACTAGGTAGACCGTGATGAGGGATGCATGGAATCAGTGGTGGATCCCAGGATTCTGGTTGGAGTAGTGGTTGATAGCAAAGTCTTCCAAAGCTAGAAGACTGTCAGCAAAGTCCACCCTACCCATGCACACAGGTACCCCTATTCACCCCTCAACATTGATTTTAAGAAAAAACTGGCATGTCAGAAGCTAATGATGGCGAGACAGACCATTGTCTGGGGCTCTTTGATGGTGTGAGTGGAAGAAAAACCCATTCAGGCGTCTTAAACCCAATGATAATTTATGTTTACTTTGAAGCCAATAGACAAGAGTTCATTTGGCTTGACTGGGGGCTCAGGCCATGTCACAAGGTTTAGTGACTCTGGTCACTAACTCTATGCGCCAAAGCTCCAAGAGGTTCTTTGGGCCAAGAATGCCCAGTAAAACTGTGATGACTCCTTCTGTGAACCAGCCCAGCACCGTCTCTGCTAGTGACACTCTGAGATGGAACAAGGGAAGGGACTGCATGGCTTGGGAGGGAATAACAGGCACATACCCCAGGGATGCAGCGGGAGTAGTAAGGGTAGACACTGAACACTTCTTGTAAGCATTCCCAAATGCCACACACTCTACTGAGTTACAGCAGAAGTGCACCGAGACTAACACTCTCTGACCCTTCCTCCAGTGAGCGGCTGGGAAGAAATGCTGGGAGAACTGGTGGATGGAATGGGTGACCCTGGCTGCTTAGCGTATCCATCAGCATATTGATTTTAGACACTGAGTTTGGGACAATGGACTCTTCAGAAGGCAGCCCTGGTCCAGGTGGAAGGGTGAATACATATTCATGAAAGGATCGATCACCATGCAACTCCTTTATGTTACCTTGAAAGGCATGGTCTCTGCAGCTCAGGTTACTTCCTCCCCAGTACTCCCCCAACCCCCATACTTGAGGCCCAGGCCATTTCCAAGCCCACTATGGGACTGCAGAGTTTATCCATTCCTTGTCCAGCAGAAGATGCTTTATGTGACGTAGCCCATGGCTGATGGAGGCCCACAGCAGGTGTTAGCTATGCTTTCTACCCCAACACATAAAGTCCCTGGTCTACATGCAATAATGATTTACATCTGCAAACCAGTCACACACCCTCCTCATCTGAAGTTGTTCTGTGGTTGGGGTTTGCTTGTCCCATTGTATGGTAGGCTAGGATGCTGGGGGACTGATGAGGTTTGGGTACTGGAAAATAACCCTGTACACTCAGAAGGTTACAGCACTGTTTCTTAGATGAAGGCGTAAGTCACAAACAATGCCACAGCAGTTTGGAATTATGATTAATAGGGTGGTATTTATTTAAAGGGGAAAAAAACTTACAGATCACCGTCAGCCCTCTGCGCAACCAGGAAGGGAGCCTAGTCGCCAGTGGAGCAGGAAGTGAAGACAGAGAGAGAAGGAAGTGGCCACTTTTTTAAAGGGAGAGAGACCATGCCCCAATGGGCTGGTATCTCAGCGGCTATAGGCTGGAGGAGCGGAAGGACCTCCCGCAACACTTAGAGGTCCCCAGTGTGTAGTAGTGTGTTAGCAAAGATCCTCAATTATATAACCAAATCCCTGTCCACCCTGACAGTTAAGAAGGGCAATACTCGAGTGTGGCCTTCTCTAAGGTCACTTTATTCCATATAAGTTGGTGCTCCATGAACCAGTGCCCTTTGATCCTAACTCCAGGTTCCCAGTCTCTCTGCCCTGGCATCCCTGGTTGCTAGGGATCTGATAGTGCAAGAATCATGCCTGCTGCCTGCCTCTATAGGTTGGTCCCACATTGCTCCAGACAGGGCTCCCTAGCTCCAGCAGGCCTGTCCAATTAGAACCAAGTGTTGAAATCACACTGTAAGACCCTTGCTTGGGTGATGGCTAAAGCAGATGAACAAACAGGCTGCACACCTCCTCCCCTGCAGCATTTCCTGCATAGCTCAATCCTCCACTGCTTCCATATTCACACCCCAGAGAATGGTCTAGGTGGCTCTGCAGGAGGATCCTTAAAAAATAGCTTTTCTCTGATGAAACAATGTCCCTTGTTTGGAAATAGGCAGTGCTTATAAAATATGTTCCTGTGTTTTCCTGGATCAGGGAACATTGTGGAGTCGGGGGACTGATTTACAATGAAGAAATTGTTTCTGCAAATAGCGAAGTGGAAGGATTGTTTTTGGAGAGCGGAGTAAAGGAGCTATTGTGTTTTAGTAATTGCGAACATGAGCTGGGAAAGGGTGATTCTTTACAGAGAATAGACGGTCCGTTTCTTTGCTAAAAAGAAAGCCGCAGAGCCGGTGTGGTTCTTCCCTCTCCATCCTTCCCAAACTTACTTCTTTTCTGTTCCAGCCCTCACTAACGAACATATATTGGCTGTCCTCTTCCCTAGCCCAGGCTTACCTCACACTGGACCCTCCACAGTCCAGCAGCAGACTTTCCTTATCTCCACCAAGGCTTCGCTTCCAAGGATCTCTCGGTATTTAGAATAGCTCATGCGCCCCAGCCTGGGAGCTGTAGGAGGACAGATCAGGCTTTGTCCAGAGAAAATGGAAGCCACATCCAAGACCTTCCCATCGTCAGAGCCACATCGTAGGAACTTCCCCGAGTGGCAACACCAGGGCACAGAGAGGATGAGCCTGGCAGCAAAACCTTATCACTAGACGCTCCAGCGAGTGTGTGTCTGCCATTGGGGAGGTATGTCCTCACTCACCCAAGGTTAGTTGTCATCTTCCAGCCCCTACACTTTAAGAAACCAAGGATGAACTTGAGTCATGTAAGTGAGAGAAGGGGCCTGAGAGCCGAAAATTTTGCTCCATGAATGTCATTCTGGCAGCTGAGATGCTGAAGACTTTTCTGGCTTCCTTGAGTGGGTGTGGAGTGAAGATGTCCCTAGAAGATATATGAACTTCCTGAAAGACACACTATGGAAATCACTAAATTGGAGAGATTGCTGGCCTGTCCTTAGAGACCTATGTGTACCTGGGGCATGAGAAGCAGCAGGGAGGACACATGTGTGTCTTATATCAGGTATAGCCATGACCAGAGTCGCTCTGTTTCCTTACATGCTTGCTAATGGTTTATGTCGAAAGTCATGGAGGCTCCCACTCAAAAGTGTTCTGTAGTTGGCATGTGTCTGTCTCACTGTAGGCCAGGCTGGGATGCTAGGTAGGAAACTCTGACGGATGCCGGAGATTAAGCAGCTCCCTGAGTGCCCTGGACAACGTCAAAACCCAGAGGTCCTCAGCAGGCATATAGGTGAGAAAGGACAGCAACTCCCAGGAAATGAGCACAAGCAATCGCTGAATTCATTTCCTGTGCCCATTTCAAGCCTATAAACCCTCCCAATGTAGTTGAATCCAAGTTACTGACAAATGGCATTGAATCCGTGTCCAGGGAAAGATACAAACATACCTGGTTCTTTGGAATCCATTCCAGTGGCTCTCGCACACATGACAGCAGCTTGGAAGTCCAGTTCTCCCAGGTGACCTCCTTATAAGCTTGCCATATGTAAGACCTTCCCTTCCCAAACTCAATTCACATGACCCCCAACCTGCTGTCAAGTTATCCGAGCTTCCCAGGGTCCTCCCAAATAAACACCATGTACCTAGGTATTTGTTTCCATACCACACAAGCAAGAGCTGAAGCAGGCAAGCACAGGGAATAGCATAGCAGCCTAGCAACTCTGCTTAGTGTGTTTAGTGTATACACTTTTATTCTTACTTTCTGTTTGGTAACCTAGGACCCTCATCTGCATGCACCATGCACATACTCCTCTCCTAGCAATGCACTGGGACCTACATCTACAAGCCCTATACACACATCCCTCTCCTAACAATGCACTTAGTAACCTAGGACCCACATCTGCATGCACCATGCACATACTCCTCTCCTAACAATTCACTGGGACCGACATCTACAAGCCCTATACACACATCCCTCTCCTAACAATGCACGTACCCACATCTGCATGCACTGTGCACACACCCCTCTCTTAACAATGCTCCTGGCAAGCTAGGACCCCACCTATACCAAGCTATGAGAATGCCCCATTCTGGATAATTGAATACACTTCTCCTCCCCTAGAAATAATTAGGCACAGGCAGGTTTCTATTCAAATGCATTACCCAATATACTTAAGTGCAGAAATAAGGAGGCCAATCTGGCCTAAACTAGTTTTGTGTACATGTGCACTAAGGCAAACTGTTGTCTAAGGATACCTATAGGGAGATTTCCCAATTTACCACCTTATGCCGATGCATAACTGGGCATGCGTAGGTCAAAACCAGATGCATTTTGGGAAGGGACATACCCAGTAAAGATTATATCGCCCACTGGTCAATTAACATAGAGAACCACTCAGTTACTCCCTTTTGTACCATTCCGCCTTCCTTTCCAGACACCTTAAAAGAAGCCTCGGGCGATAATAGCCTGGGCCCTTGCGTTCTCTCACCGATGTGGCTCCCAAAACTCCCAATAGCAAAGATAGGATCTGTACTATTTATTTGCTTTGAATAGTTTCCTTGCTACCTTACAGTGTCTATGCTCTCCTTCAGTTCATTGATTAAGATGGCAGGAACCTGGAAACACCTGTCCAGATATGGACCACTGGTCAGAGCCCTGAGCATTCTCCCAAGCTATTTTCTTTAGGCAGGGTGGTCTCCAGTTCCCATGAACAGAGTAGCATGTGTTCTTGAGGTTCTCTGGCCTGTCCTTCAGCACCCTCACTCCCGAACCAGTGTCCCCTCGGGTTTCCCCCACCGTTGCTGTCATTATGGTTTGGCTCCTGAGTTGCCTGTTCCTGGCATCCCTTCTGGTTACACCTCTCATTCCCCCATCATTTTTTTTAAAAGATTTATTTATTAATTATGTGAACAGCATTTTCCCTACATATATGCTGCAGACCAGAAGAGGGCACCAGATCTCATTACAGATGGTTGTGAGCCACCATGTGGGTGCTGGGAATTGAACTCAGGTCCTCTGGAAGAGCAGTCAGTGCTCTCAACCTCTGAGCCATCTCTCCAGCCCCCTCCATTATTTCTTTAGGCTTTCTTATGCCCAACCCTCCCTGAGTGCAAGTCCTGGTCTCTGGGCCGAATCAGCTCAGTCCTCAGTTACTGAATTGCTGCATCTTTAATCGCAACACCCATCAGCTTTTGGCTTGTACAAACTTAGCTTGCATTGTGTCTTTTCCCCTGGGTACTGGAGTCCTGAAAGGCAAAGGACAGGGTATGAAAAGAGACCATCTACAGACCTTGCTGTGTTTTGATAAGAGACACATGCTGTGATAAACTGACTCAGCATCAGGGTGACGGTGCCCACATGACGATCTCCAATCATTTAGAACCTCAGAGAATGACCATGAGGAATTACCTCAGTCATGTTCATTGATGTGGGAAGACCCGTCCTTGTGTGCAATGCCATTCCCCGAGCTGAATAAAGAGGAGCTGAGAACGGGCAGGTATTCCACTGCTCTCTGCTCTTGACTGTGGATGCAATGGGACCAGTTCTCTCAAGCTCCTGCCACTGTGAACTCCCTGCCAGGACAGACTCTAACCTGGAACTGTGAGCCTGACAAAGCCTTTCTCCCTTATGTTTCCTTTGTCAGAGTAGTTTATCACAGCCGGGGGAAGAGAAGCCGAGCATGCCGGCCAGAGCTCTGTTGTTTGTTTGTTTGTTTGTTTTTCTCTATTTCAGTTTTACTTGTCCTGAATTTGCAGCAATTAGCATTCTGGCTGGCATAGTCACAGGTCTGTGCCCAGGGCAGGCAGGTCAAGGAGGTGCCTTTCACTTTCTGCCTGAAGAGGAAAAAGACTAAGTGTTAAGGAAAACATTTCCACTTTCCCTCCAAGTGTGTGCTATGAAGCAGAGAAAATGATAGTACCAGGATACCCACATTTCGCTGTGATGAGCTGGCCAGGTCACCTAGTAGTCACCACAGCCCTGTGAGCACTCCCTGATTGGCAGGATGGGATCGTCACTGCTTCCCCAGCCATTTAATCACCACAGAAGCATCCAGTACCTGGGGTGTCTCAGGGATCAGGAGGCTTTACCTGAATAGTGTGGGCCAAGACTTGGTAGTCTGTCTCTGTCAGGACAAGAGATTTGAAAAGGCCATTTAACTCCCGCAACATTAGTTTTTCCTTCTGCAAAATGGTGCTTGGGTGGGGGTAGAAGACCCTGGGAGCTCATTGAAAGGACAAGCTCCCAGTTTCGTGAGAGACTCAGCCTCAGAAAAGGGATAGAGATCAATGAAGGGAGACACTCAACAATAATGACCTCTGGGCTCCTCTTACCTGTATATAAGCATATACTCACACACACACACACACACACACACACACACACACACACACACTTGTGGCAGGGGAGAGAAACAAAAATAGAACAGGTATGGGAGGAGGAGCAATGGGAGGAGCCTAGAATGATCCAGAGCTTTCCATCCTCCTACTGCAATGAACAAACAGTTAAAAATAAACAGGACATCGCCCTCGTGGTGGTCATGATCACTGCTAATTGCCCTGGTGATGCATTAGTGACCATCTGGAAGGAAGGCATGTTGCCCAGCCTTGAACATCCAGCCATCAAGACTTTGTAGTGGCTGCAGTAAAACATCTGTATTTGGGGGGCTCTGTGGTCCCAAGCAGTCTGGGCCACCACTTCTGAGTAACACTTACAGAGCAAGTGGCCTGGGGGCCTTTACCCTTTTAGAGATCTGGCAGTCACACTCCCTTTGCAGCGTTGCGCGTTCACAGAGTGGCGGATGCTGTGCAGACTTCTTCTCATCAAGATGGGGCTCATCAGAATCACTATTTATTTTAAACCTCTCTTGTTTGCAGACAGCCCTTGCATGCCCAGCTGCAAAGACTCTGAAGTCCACTGTTCAGCTGTAGGGCATTTCCAGTAGAGATAGTGCAGGCGGGATGGAGCCCAAGAGGACATGATTCCAAATGGAGAACATCCTTCCGGAGCATCAAAGGGGCCCTGGACTTTGTTCAACACAACCAACCACAGACAAAGCCCCAGGTCACCTAGATATTTGGATAGAGCCTAGGAAACAGTGTGTGGCTCCATGAGATGAGTCTTTCATTCAGCCTGATCACTAAATGAATGGAAGCATCATCTTGTCTTTTGATCATCCATTTAACTGCTTTAATAATCTTGAAATAACTCTCTTTTATTTTTATTTTGAGATAGGTTTTATATAGCCTAGATTGCCCTTGAATCCCTTACGTAGCTAAGGATGATCTTGAACTTTGATCCCCTTGCCTTTACTTCCTAAGGACTGGGATTAAAATGTTCCACATACCTGGCTGTGTGGTGCTAGGGATGGACCATGGGGCTTTGTGCTTGCCAGGTGTCTTAGTTATTTTTTCTTTGCTGTGATAAAATATGATGACCAAGGCAACTTACAGGAGATTGTCTGGGGTTCACAGTTTGAGCGGCTTAGAGTCCATCACCATGGTGATGGGAGCATGGCAGTAGGCTGATAGAGGGACTCAGTAGCAGCTAAGAGCTCGCATGTAGAACTGCAAACAGGCAAAGAGAACAAACTCTCTAAGCGCTCCAAACCCACCCTCAGTGACCTTCTTCATCCAACAAGGCCACATCTTCTAAACCTCAAAAAAGGGCCACCAGGCAAGGACCAAGCATTCAAATGCCAGTTGCCAGTGCCTAGTCAAACTCCTGCAGCAGGCAAGCAGCCTACCAACTGAGCTCCACCCCCAAACCAAGTGTCTCTCATTTCTTGAGTATCTGGATGTGCTGTATCCTTGAAAGGTTGGCACTGAGAAAAGATGGGGGGATGATGAGATGTAACACCACCTCTCCAGGAGCCTCAGGCTGGGTGTGGGCCCTGGGTCATGCTCCCTTGTGAGATGTAGTTCAAGAGTGTGGCGGAGGTGCTGGAAATGGCCCTTGCTGACAGGAAGGTGAAGTGCTGCTCCGCAGGAGCTGGGCACCGTGTTGATTTTCTTGGCTCCTCAATACACCATATGACTCAATAGGAACGGATGCAGAACCAGCAGAGAGAAGTTAAACTGTGTTAGAGAAGGGTCTGATGGTTCACAGGTGGGACTGGTGGCAACTCCAGCAAAGAGTCTCCTGGTGAGGCTGATTCATTCCCAGGATAATCTGCTAGGTCAGTTCTCATATGCAGAGACAACCAGGCCACTCAAGTGCTGTTGAAAGAGAAGACTAAGGAAGAATCTGTTTGAGCCAGGAAATGTTCTGGTGCTTATTGCTTGAATCCTGGGAGCCCTTGTGGAAACAAGGAGCATGGAAGTGTGTGGTATACCTCCAGCAAACCAGATGAAACCACAGCCCTTCTGTGGTGGTTAGGATAGGTATGGCCCCCATAGGACCCTTGTGTTTGAATGTTTGGTCTATGAAGAGTGGCAATATTAGGAAGTGTGAGCTTTTTGGAGTAGGTGTGGCTTTGTGTAACACAAACAAGGCCTGCTTGTTGGGGTTTCTGTCTGCCTGGTACCCCACAGTCAGCAAGCCCCAAAGAAAATCACACAGAGATCTCTGTAAGTTATAAAGCTGATTGGCCCATTAGCTCGGGCTACTTATTAGCTCTTGTAGCTTATATTAACCCATTATTCTGATCTATTTTTGCCATATGGTTTGGTACCTTTTTCAGTTGGCAGGTCACATCTTGCTTCCTCGGTGGTCTGCACAAAACTGGAAGGAATCAACTTCCTCTTTCCCAGAATTCTCCTGTTCTCATCGCATCATTTTTATTTCCTGTCTGGTTTTTCCACCTATACTTCCTGCCTGGCCAATCAGCGTTTACTTAAAACAAGATTGACAGAATACAGACAATTCTCCTGCACCAGTTTTGCTGGAAGAAGTATGTCACTAGGGGGTGGACTTTGCAGGCTCAGAAGCTCAAGCCAAGTCTCTGCCTGCTGCCAGTGAATCCAGATGTAGAACTCTCAGCTACCACTCCAGTGCCATGTCTACTTGCACGCCCTCATGCTTCCCTCCATGATAATAATGGACTGTAAGCACGCCCCAATGAGATGTGTTCCTTTATAAGAGTTGCCATGGTCATGGTGTCTCTTCACAGCAATAGAAACCCTAGTTAAGATACTTTCTAAGCAGCGGCTGGGCGTGTGTGCCAATTCTTCTGTCTGCTGCAGAGTTCTGTTTGTTTTTTTTTTGTTTTGTTTTTTGGTTTTTTTTTT
>NC_022015.1:22580043-22581483 GCF_000317375.1 Microtus ochrogaster | reverse complement strand
CCAGGCTGGTCTCGAACTCACAGAGATCCGCCTGCCTCTGCCTCCCGAGTGCTGGGATTAAAGGCGTGCACCACCATCGCCCGGCTGCTGCAGAGTTCTGATAGGACTCATGTCCTGCCTGATGGTTTTTGCTCACTTAACCCCAGCACCATCACCACGCATACACTGACTAGAAGCCCTCAGACATGCTCAGTCAGGGTGACCTTGATTATAGGAAAAAGCAGCAACTGTCCTGAGCAAAGCCTTCCCTTCACTGGGTGAAAGGCCTTTGGGAATATGGTGACATCATGTGTACTTCCCCTTTTCAGGGCTAATATAAACCACCTGACAAGTATAGAATCTTTTAGTGCTTTGGGAGGTGGGTTACTTACCTTAACCTTGGGTGGGTTTCATGGTTGACTTATGAGATATTCTGAGTAATCCACTACTTTCTGTGCAGAGAAATTTCTCGCCATTTGGAAGTGGCTCCTGATTAGAAAAAAAAATGCCCCCTTTACTCTAAATGACTATCATCTGAAGGTAAAAGGGAAACTATGCATTATGAAGCACTTAGAAAATGGAGTCACAGTTGAACACGAAGTTGCCTTTGTTACACTCCTTTCGCCCATGTCTTGGCTTGTTTCCTGCTGCTGTAATACAATGCTCTGACAAAAGTCACTTACAGGAGAGAACCTGTGTTTCAGCTCACAGTTCTGGGTGACAATGGTACAGAAGCCAAGGTGGGAGCCTGAAAATAGCTGGTCAGATTATGTCCAAAGTCAGAAGAAGGGACCCACTAATGCATGAGTTCTGCTATTCGGCCCTTCCTCTGCACTCACACAGCACAGGAGCCCTGTCTAGGGAATGGTGCCTCTCACAGTGGGCAGGTCTTCCCATCTCAATGAATTTAGATTTTACACTCCACGGCATGGTCAGAAGCCAACCTAATCCAGACAATCCTTCTTCACTGAGACTCTGTCCAGGTGATTACAGACTGTAATCAACAGCTAACCCTAACCATCACATGCCCACCAGAGGGATAATCTTGGGCAGCATTTGGACGTTTGCTTTCCAGTCTTTTTCTCTACAGGTAGAGTTGATAAAATTTGAAAAACCATATGAATGCTCATTGCATTTAATTTCAATCATTCTTTTCCACGCTGTTCCATGAGCATTCATCTATGTTATTAAAATAATTAAAAACAAGATTGATAAATACTGCACTGTAGTCTCTAATCCAATGTAATTTACCTCATCATCTTCCTCTCACTCAGCACTTAGATTGATGCCCTGTTTAAAATAGCAAAAATGATACCAAAAATATATACATGTTTGTAGAAATATGAGCAGCGGAGCTGCATCCTCAGCACCCTGCCGCCCACATGGCTAGCTTAGCTTATGCCCCGAAATAATTACACGGAAACTGTATTCTTTTAATCACTGCCTGACCCATTAGTTCCA
>NC_022015.1:22568374-22577563 GCF_000317375.1 Microtus ochrogaster | reverse complement strand
GATCTTAACCTGCATCTGCCTGGATCAGGAGAATCATGGCGACTCACTGACTCAGCTTCTTTCTCCCAGCATCCTGTTCTGTTTTCTCCGCCTACTTAAGGGCTGGCCTATGAAATGGGTCTAGGCAGTTTCTTTATTAATAAGAAATCACTCCCACATCACATGTTTGTATGCAAATCTTAATGATATGACTAAAGATGGAATTACAGGCTGTCATGGAAAATCTCAGTTGTCAGCTTGGTAAGATCTGGGGTGATCCAGGTAGAGGGCCTTGGGGATGCCTGTGGAGGATTATCTTGATTAGACTGAAGAAGCAAGGTCTGCCCACTGTAGCTGACATCATTCCCTGGGCTATAAAAAATACAAAACAAACTGGGCACAAACCTTAGTCTCCCTCTGCTTCCTGACTGTGGATACACTGTGACCAGCTGCCTCAAACTCCTGCCACCAGGACCTCCCCCACTACAGCAGACTGTCCCCTTGAACTGTGAGATGAAACAGACCCTCTCTCCCTCACAGTTTTTCATGGTTCCTTATCACAGCAACAAGAAACATAACTGAGACACGTGCACAGGACCTGAATGTTTTTCAAGTGCTAGAAATTCAGCAGCAAATGGTATTTCAGGGGCAAAGGTGTGCCGACCGTAATCCCAGCAACCATGGAGATGTCACTTGAGCACTCTTGAGTTTTGTGCCAGTTAGAAGCAATATATCTTCCCCTGGTGGCTTTAAAACCTAGATTCAAGCATGAATTGGTCAAAAGGTAGTTTGCATTGTTGTGGTTCAGAATTTCCACAGAAAGAAGTGTGTGCTGTTGCTTTAAGATAGATTATCTTTATTATAATAATATCACATTATGTTTATTGTAAGTCTTTTCCCTCCTAAACTCAACACTAGTATTTTGTTGATTGGCTCTCAGCACCTTTTAGAGATGCTTGCCAAGTGTTATTTATTTAAAAACTTTTCTTTATTATTGCTATTATTGTTGTGTGTTTCCATGATGTGTATATGTGGGCATGTGTGTGCCCTGGTGTATGAGTGGAGGTCAGAGGAAGACTTTGGAGAGTTGGTTCTCTTTCCACCTTCATGTAAATTCTGGAGATTGAATACTATCATCAGGCATAGGGGACAAGCAGTTTCATGACTGAGCCATCTTGCTGACCTATGTAGTTTATGTGATTTATTCACATACCTGATCGTATTCATACATGTGCCAACATTAAGCCACCATTCCAGTTCAGACATAAATATTCCATCATGTTTATAGTCGTTTCCGTAAGATTTACACAGGTGTTCAAAATGAGATTAAATGTCAGTTTCCTCTGTGTGTGTGTGTGTGTGTGTGTGTGTGTGTGTGTGTGTGTGTGTGTTCTGGTCCTTGGGTTACTCAAGCTCGGTCCTGCAGCAGGACCTTATGCTTGTCACCTGGTGTTTGGATTGCCCCTATCTCATCTTGTTCAGGTCTCTAATGTCACAGACTCGTCTCAGAGTCTTTCCTTAACAGCTTTACTCAGAAAATCCATTAAGCCATTGCCTGATTTCCAGCCTCTTACCTTGCTTAATATTTTTGTTTTTGTTTTTCAAGACAGGGTTTTTCTGTAGCTTTGGAACCTGTCCTGGAACTCTCTCTGTTGACCAGGCTGGCCTCAAACTCACAGAGATCTGCCTGTCTCTGCCTCCCGAATGCTGGGATTAAAGGTGTGTGCCACCACCGCCCGGCTTGCCTTGTTCAATTTGTCAGAATGTTCACTATGGGCTGGCATTAACTCTGTACATTTGCCTTCTGTTTCTACCAAGGTAGCATGAGCTATCAAGGGGCAGAGGCAATATGTCATTCAGGTTGATATCACTAATCCCGGGACGTCCAGCAGCCAAATGGTGATTGTTAAAAATGCTGTTGAGTGGGGAAACTGGTAAATTCTTGTTGGAAATACCTAATTAATTGCTGAACAACCTACTGTCACTTCATTTAAATCTGAGTTCCAGTGTTTCTATCTGAATACAATGTGGCCTATCTCTCCCACTCCTTCCCCATCTGCTCTCCATTGCTCTGACTCTATTGTGACTCCTGTTTTTATTGCTGTGTTACCCTCTCTGCCTGGGTCCCACCAGATCTTGGCAATCCTTCTCCATCCTCTCCCCCATCACTGATATCACCATGTATCTCAGGCTGTACTGGACAAAGCCTTACCAAGACTGTCCCTACAGACCTCTATGGCCAATCCTTGACACCAAGATCATTTCTGATTCTTCCACGGCCCAGAGAAAACAAAGTTTTGCCTCTTCAACTCTCTTAGAATGATCAGAAAGTCTCTACTATGTGACTGTTCTTAGTAACTGATACCCAGTGGGAAAGAACGAGGCCTTTGGGTACCGCCACAGGCCTGGACTTGAGCTGATGCTGGGAACTGTCTGGAGAAGCAGCAGCAATCAGTGTTTGTGTAATCTAAGATTCCTCATATATAAAATCAAGTAAAACTGAATAGCATCATAATTCCTCTTTAAAGTTCACGGGGAGTGCAAGCTGCCCAATCCAGCCAGTCAATGTCTCTCGTTCCATCTTCTGCTTCCCACTGCAGCCTTATGACTCCTTCTGCTTTGCTGTCTCGTCACCACTCTGACACATTTACTCACTCTTTCCTTTTCTCCTGGGAGATGCTGGCCTGTCATCTTCCCATAGGCACACCCTGTGCAGCTTGGAGGTACTCCACGATCCATCATTCTGTTCCCTCCAGAATCCACAGCTCTCGGTGACCTAGTGGGTCAATTCCACAACCCACTTCATGGCCAGGTCTCTCTGTTCATACACGGCACACTTTGGAGATGGGCTGCCTGTCTTCTCTCCTCATTACAAGCAACTCAAAGTCAGCAATGTGGTCTTCTCTTGTGGGCCTGGTCCCAACACTTCGCAATCCCATGGCCAAATCAGTTGTTATCTCTTGCACTTTGGTGAATTACATGAGCCAGGCTGAGCAGTACTTCTGTCTCATAGTGAGAGCCCTCTTGGAGTGGGACACTAATGGACTACGGTGGAATGAAGGGGATCCTGACTAGGCAGGCCAGCCAGAGAAATGCACCCTAGGATGGAGGGAAAGACAAACATGGGAGCCAGCCTGCCTTTCAGGCTGGAGCTGTGTGGTCTGAGAGGGGGTGCCTGGGTAGCTCTACTTTAAAATAGAAAAAGCTCACCTTCCTCAAGAGCTGGCACTGCCTCCTGTCTCTGATGGGGACAGCCAAGTTCAACATGTAGGAAGATGGATAGAGACGCACGCGTTACAGCGGCAACTGAACGCTCCCAGCTCCAACCCGGCCCGGCAGGAAGGATCAAAAGCTGCACATGGCCAGGCAGTGATAAATTTATGAAGTCCAGTCATCCCCATGAAAACACTGTGTATTTTAATCTGCCCAGTGGAAATAAATCAATCTTGAATTTCTGTGGCAGGAGTCTCTCGGGTTGGCTCTGCTTCTTCGTAAGGACTCAGGGATCTGTTTACACGGACTGTTCCATCGTGAGATTCAGTGTTTCCTTAGCGAGAGAAGCCTCTGAACTCACCTTTTTGTCTCCCCTATCACAGAGCGTCCTGGACAAGTCTACAAGCTTCGCAAATATACAAGCTTCGTGATTATGCTCAAGTTTACAAACACAGCTGTTGGCACCGAGAAGCCTGTGGGAGGTCGGGCAGACCACCCCGACGTCTGCCTGTGAAAGCCGGGTTGGAAAATGTCCTGACGTCAGCCAGAAGTGTGACTGCATTTCTGAAAACTTGGCTTTCTCTTGGTGGTCGAAACAGTGAGCCTTTTTGTTCATTGAATGTTGAAAAAACAAGTATGCCAGAGAGGGCCTTGTGCTAACAGCTTCCAAAGCGCTGAGCTATTTTTGACTCTTTTTCCCCCCTCTTGGGACTTGAGAACATTCAACAAACCTGAATCAGTGATGTGTGATTGTTTTGTGTATACAGCAGAGATCTTAGGCCTGGCCAAGGGCTGGGCCATTTGCCTTCCATGTGGCCCACAAGGCAGCCTCTTTGTACATGGTTCTCCGGACCACAGTTGAGCATGGATGCCAAGTGTGTTGACTTTGCGGGGGTGTGGGTGAGAGGCTGGGTGCTGGACCATGATCTTTTTTATCTTAGACACTTTGTTGTGCAAGGTGGCTGTATCTGGCTCCAAAGTAGTTCATAGTTATCTACTTTTAACTAAGTGAGCTGATTAATTTCTCTCAATATAAATATAGAATGTAGAATACAGAATATATCTACTCATTACCCCAGTAGGAGAAGTTATTAACCCAGGTTGGCTATGTAGGATGTATAGAAATCAATATTATATATTCATATTTAGCATATAGTGTAAATCTGTATTAAATGCACATAAATAATGCCACGGATGTATGTAAAACTTATGTAAATGTATGTATGGGAGCCAAACCTGGGGTCCTCTGCAAGCACAATAAGAGTTCTTTACCACTGAGCCATCTGTCCAGTCCCATGATACTTTTAGGACAAACCCATCCAGAATGGTTTTATGCATGTTTGCACACATGCAGCCCTTCCATAGTGTCCAGGCATGCCAAATGCAAGTCTACTATATTGTTCACCCTATCTTTCTCCTGGGAACTGTTCACCTTGCTGATTTTGCTCTCATAGCATCTATCCATCTACCCCATTCTTTTTTCATGACTACGTAGTGTTCCATTTGTTTGGATGTAGCACATTTTAGTATATCAGCCCCTGCAAAAAAGACACATAAGCCCTTCTCACCTTTCTGTTTCCTGTCCTTTACCTATGTGTGATGGCTATTCTTGGCTGTCAACTTGACTCCATCTCAAGTCAGTGGATACACCTGTGAGGGGTCTTTTTCCTAATTATGTCATTTGAAGTGGGATGATTTACCTTCAGTCTGGGTCACACCTTCCAGTGGCAGCCGATATAAAGGACATGGAAGGAGGAAGCTTTTGTTCTTTGCCTGCTCGCCCTTGCTCTTGCTGGTAAGTCCATTCCTTCATTGACACGAGAGTCTGCTTCTCTGAGATTCTGGTATATTGTGAAGACCAGCTGAGACATCCAACCTCATGGGCCAAACAACTGGATTCTTGAAACTTCTGTTGGTAAACAGACATTTTGAACTAGCTGGACCATAGCGCGTTAGTTGCTCTAATACATATGATGTACCATAGAAACCCTAGATTCTGTTATCCTCCTTTAAAGACTGTGGTCTCTCCTTTGATGGTTGTTAAGTTACTAAGAACTGTGGACTTCATGAAGAAAGTTTGGTTTTTTTCATTGTTACATGGTGTTCACTTTGGTTGTGTCCATGGTGAGTCCTTCACTCTTGGGCATGGTCTCTATTCATAAGGATGACCATTATGAAATTTCAGTGAGAAACCTGAAATAGTCGCCAAGTCATTGTAATGTGGCAGGATCTAGATTCGAGGCTCCAGTTCCCCAGCTGTGACTATCAGCTGAGATCTCTGCTCAGCTTTTTCAGCCTCTGGGCCCTATCTTTCTGTCAAGAGGGATAGAATCTTATCTTCCTCCAGATCAGATGTTAGCCCAGCATTTGACAGAACTGTTGATGTGGGAAGTCCTTCTGTATATGTGTTTCTTTCATTGGCTGATGAATAAAGTTATTTTGGCCAATGACTTAACAGAGTAAAGCTAGGTGGGAAGTCCAAACAAAAATACAGAAAGATGGCAAATAAGAGGAATAGGGAAGACGCCATGTAGCCACCAAAGGAAAAAGACGTCTGAACTTTACCAGCAAGCTACAAGCCTCATGGTATAATATAAACTATTAGACATGGGTTAATTTATAGTTAGAGCTAGCCAATAAGAGGCCTAAGCCATTGACCAAACAATTGTAGCTGATATTAAACCTCCGAGTGGTTATTCGAGAACAGGTGGGCAGAGAGAAACTGGTCCAGGGGGGCCATTGGGACAGAGAATACTTCCAGCGCCATAAACCGTGTTTGCACATCTGGGTGCTCCCTTTCAGTCTTCTCTGTCCTGCTTGCTCAGAATTCGACATCTGAAGTCTATTAATTTTAGATAAGTAATTTGTGATTATTCAGCTTTGTATAAGACACCCAACACTTAGTCGATTGGCTGGTGTCTTTAAGGAAAAGGCTGATAAACAGAAACCATGCAACACGCTTTCTGGTTTTGAGGGTTGAGTTCTCTACATATCTGCTGGATTTGGGTTGCTTCTCTATCTCTGTTTAATTTAGCAGATGTTTTCAGAAAGTTGTTTTATATATTTTGTCCAGTTTTTCCACTCCCACTGAAATTAATACCAATAATAATCTGATTTTAAATAGTGTGACTTCTTTTCATTGGTCCAGGAAAAATTGTTAATAGCTTCATTTTGTTTCTTTCGAATCAACCTTCCGTTTTTATATTATCTGCTGGCTTACATTACGATTATCAATTAAAAAGAAGAGTTGACATTCATTCAGGAGCCTGGTAGACACCGAAAGAGCTCTTTGCCACATTGAGATACATAATTGCTGAAAGACTATGCTTAGACGCTTTCCTGTTTTGTGTTTCTATTGATGTTTTGCCCAAGGTGGTGCTAGCGGCATTCCTTATGTCTATATACTTTTATACAGCCAAGAGTCCCCTTGCTCACAAATCACACACAATTTGTTTCATGTTGGTTTACACATGGAAAGAAAGTTTGTTGAAAATGCAGGAATATGTTATGTCACGTGTACTTGATCTCCAAGTTCATATAATGGACCTCAGGACCCAGTTTCCCTCTTTGTTTGAGAGCTCCAGTCTCGGCAGATCCTTATCTCCCGGGCAACAAGCCAGCAGGCTACCCAAGCCTCACTTTGGTTTAGGATCAAGCCCAGTAGCACTTATGAATGACTAAGCCTTAAAACTATTGATTGTCACTGGCTTTGAGTGCAATAGTTCTCAAACCTAAATCTATCACTGTGCAAGGTGAGTGTGACCCTCTGATTGGCAAGTGTGAGTCTCTGACCTATGAGATGCAGGCTAGGAGTTGGGCCCACTGGTATATATGTTTGATGGTGCCAGGAAAGAAAGCATTCCTCAAAGGGCTTGAGTAGTTGTTTCAATAGGGGAGAAGTTATTTGACGGGGATGGGCTGTGCAACAAACGCTTGCTGGGACAAACTAGTGCTTTGATTAGTGGTTGGCTCTTTGCTAGTATTATTTTAAGACTCAAAGGTCCTGGATGCTGTCAGTGTCTTTGATCGTGGCCTTCAAGGTGTGGCTTAGAGCCCATGGGATACACCCTGGAGAAGTCTATGTGAGTCTTTAGGTCGATGCTCTGAGATCCAAGAAGCTGGGAGGCTCTGGTGGCTGAGCCTCCATTCATGGAACCCTCACAGATTTATTTGAGATAAAATCACTTTGTTTCATTAAAATCTTATCAAGTTAAATAGGCAAGAATTTACTATGGGAATTGTTATCAAATATCCACTTAAAAATATTTCCAGGAGAAGACACTAGACTAGAGTCCATACCGTCAGCTAACAGCTGGCTCGGATCATTCCCCACCCCCCTCATATGCCTGGTTTATTTTATTTTATTTTATTGAGACTCTACTCTGGTATGGTCTGTGTTTTTGCAAAACTTTAAATCTTTTGATTAGTATTGCAGGAGACAAGGGTCTGGGGCCCCTATCTGGAATGTGTTTTCAGCAAATCAGACAAAACTAGAAAGACTGAGCCGAGCTCTTTGGCTAAGCCTTGAGAAACAGTTACTGTGTGGGGCAGAGCACAGCCAGCTTGGGTGAATGTTTTCTTTGGGGCATTTAACTTTATTTATGGTCCCTGTTTTCTGTCACTTCTTCAGTTATCTGGAAGCCCTTTGGGCGGATGTGCAGGCCGGTTAGTCCCCCTGATCAAAGTGAGCATCGTGGCAGCCAACACTGGACTTTGCTGTCCTGGTAGATAGAGGGGTCATGAGAGCGTTGTCCTCACATCTGACCTTTGGAAGTTAAAAAGGAGAGTTCACCCTCTGAAGAGCCTTATGGGTCTCTAACAGCAGCAGGCTATGTGGTCCACATTCAGCTGGATCCTTTCAGGACTGAGGATGGGTTTAGCTCCTTTAATGGGGCGTATGCTCCTTTCTTTCTTTTCTTTCCCATCCATATTCCTCTTTTCTTTCACCCTCCCCTTTTTTTCCCCTGCCTTCTTCTGCCTCTTCCCTCCTCTCCTCTCTCCTTCTTTCCCTTTCCTTTTCTTTCTCCTCCCTTCTCCTCTCTCCTTCCTCCCTCCCTCCCTCCCTCCCTCCTTCTCATCTTCTTTCTCCCCATCTTGCTTTGTATCCCAAACTGGTCACAATCTCATGATCCTCTTTCCTCAGCCTCAAGCACTGATATCACAGACTTGCCCCTTACCCTCAAAGTCTAGTAGAAAACCAGGGACTAACTCTTTTGCTTAGACAAGTCTTTGGGGCAAAAAATCTCAGTCCCGGGAGCTTCCCAGGTTAGGAGGCAAAGGTATGATGTCTCATTGCATATTGTGAAATCCTCAGTTTCCCAAATATTAGCCATTCTCAGGTTGGTCTAAAGATAAACACCTAGTATTTATAAGAGATAAGGAAATTGAGGGCTTAAAATGCAGTGGCCACGCACTGCAAGTGCCCAGGTCCAGAGAGGCACAGAGGCCCTTCCACGTGACCAAGGCTGATGAAGAACCTGAATGGCTGGTGTCACAGGTATCGCCCAATCCTTCTCATGGTTTATGCCTGGCACCTATACCACCTGAGGAGATGGGTACCTTATCACACAACCAGATGCTTTCTGGAAATCCTGGGCCACTGGTGACTGTGGAAATCAGACTCGTAGGACCACACAGAAAGTATCAGTGAAGAAATGGTTCTCAGGCCAGCCCACTTTGCCCAGGGAAGGCCTCCAGCTCTGCTTCTTGTTTCCCTGAGATCCAGTGTCCTATAAAAGCTGTATCTATCTTTGCATGCATGTGTGTGTTCCTGTGTAAGTAGTTGTGTGAGTGTGGATGAACGTGTGTGTTTACATTAATGTGTGTGAGTACATGTGTATTACTATGTATGGGTGTGTGAGTGTGTTAATGTGTGAGTGTGAGTACATGCATGTCATGGTGTGGGGGGATGAATTAATACATACAAGCCATGGTGTGTAGGGGAATGAATTAATACATACAAGCCATGGTGTGTAGGGGAATGAATTAATACATACA
>NC_022015.1:22564725-22568274 GCF_000317375.1 Microtus ochrogaster | reverse complement strand
AATACATACAAGCCATGGTGTGTAGGGGAATGAATTAATACATACACGCCATGGTGTGTAGGGGAATGAATTAATACATACAAGCCATGGTGTGTGTGAGCATGTGAACATCAGAGGACCACCTCCAGGACCAATCCTCACCTTCTACCTTGTTTGAGATAGGATCTCTCTTCTGCTTCATCTTCTGGGTTATTTTGAGCTTCTGGGGCCTCTCCTTCCTCTGCCTCCCATCCCCCCACAGGAACACTGGAGTTACAGATGTGTGCTATTGTGTCAAGCTTTACATGGGCTATGGGGATTTGAACTCAGGTCCTCACTTGGCATGGTCTGCGTGTTTTATCCTCTGAGCCATCTCCTCAGCTCAGATCTAGTTTCAGAATCACACTTCAAGTCTGACATTAACTCAGTCACCACCACGACTCAGACAGCAAGTTTTAATCCTCTGATGAGTGACTACCACCCTTCCTCCTACGTGTTCCTGGATAGCAACAAATAGATACAGGCCATGTTCTCTGTTGCTCCTCTGAGCCCTCTGCCTAGCGGCTTTCCCATCCCATCCTCTTCCCACAGCTGACACCTCCGTGTCCAGGTGTCAACTCCTCTGCAGTCCCCAGCACTGCCTTGCTGAAACCTAAGCTGAGCATCCCTTCCTGCCTCTGAGATCTCATGCAGAACCATCTCAGGGTCATGTGCTTATGCCAGGCAAGGTAATTGTTTGCCGAATGAATCTAAGCATAAGTGACCCTCTGCCCCAGGCTGGGGATAGAGAACAGAAGCAAAAATGGTCAGGAGTGTGTCTAAATTTCCCTCCTAACATTCTTTTGGGGCCCTAAGGAGGGAGTTCAGTTGAGAGTGCTCACTGTGCAAGCATGGGGGCCGGAGTTTCAAAAAGCCATAGAGTATCATGTGCTTGTAATTCCAGCACTTAGAAAGGGGAAGGTAAGCAGGTCTTTGGGGCTGGCTGGCCAGGCCATCTCATCAGTTCATCAAGTTCCAGGTTAGTGAGAGAGAGACCTTGTTGTGAAGAGAAGCAGATGGATAGTACCTGAAGAATGTCACCTAATGTCATTTGATCTCTACATTCATGTACACACATGTGTACACACTCACATGCACCTGCACACACACACACACGCACACACACACACACACACACACGTAGCATATTTCTGTTTGAAAGTTCTATCATTTAAGAACACGTAGATGTGTGTTTTGGTCTCCTGCAGTATCTGTCATTTTACAAAAGGTCTCTCTTGACCTGTGACCACCACAGATTAGGGATGGTCTCTCTTGATCTGTGACCTTCAGAACTCGGTGTCAGATTAGAAAGAACTCTGGGTGGGGTTTATTTTGCTTGGAAGCAAGGGAACAGCTTTCCATTTCCTTCAGGATCTGAACTAGTTCATCAGCAGTGGGAAAGTCCTCTTCCAAGTCCTGTCTGGAGAAGTGCGGGGATAACTCGGAAGACCGTCACCTGAAGGAGCCGTTAACTGAAAATCAGTGCTAAAAGAAAATACATGCTTCCTGGGAATGGGGTTTGGCTCCCACACATCTGGGATGCATTTCACCCCAGTCCAAGCGTTGCTGAAGGAAGGAATCCCATAAATATACAAACTGCTTTATTTTGTGCTTCGACTCAATTCCAAAGTGCTACAGGGAGTTTAATATAAGAAACGCGGGCTTTGGAAGGCCACACCTACATTTTTATTATTGTTGGCATGACTGTTGAAGTGTGCAGGGTACATGATTGATTGATTGCCATGCTATTTTGCTGAGGTCATTTTGCAGTCTTGATCACAGCCAACGACGGAATTGTATTGTTTGGAATCTGATTTGGAAGAGCTTTGTACACTAGGAGGAGAGGTCTCTTTCTGTTGTTTTACTTTGGTAGGTAGCAGAATTACCCTTAGACTTCCCCTTTCCTGGATAAAGTGTTAAAAAGGCAAAGTGCCAAGGTGCTGAAAATCCCAACAGATTTTTCTGGCCAGCTGCACGTCAGCCCATCCCCCATCTCTAATGGTTCAGAACCTATAGCACAGTGGTTCTCAATGCGACAGTCATCACCGCTTTGGGATTGAACAACCCTTTCGCAGAGGTCACATATCAGATATCCTGCATATCAGATATTTATATCAGGAATTTGCAGTAGCAATTTTGCCGTTATGATATAGAAACAAAAATGATTTAATTTTATGGTTGGGGTCCACTACAGCATGAGGAACCGTATTAAAGGGTTCCAGTATCAGGAAGGTTGAGAATCACGGCTCTAGCAGAATTTCCTGGGTCAGGTCGTGAACACAGGACTCTGCTATGGGAGTGGCTACATCACAAGGTGCTCCTTCCCAGAGTGAAAACAGATCTGGCGCGGGGCATGGCGGGGTAAATCTTAGGATTCAGAAGCAAAGGCTTGTATGAAATTTGCATGCAGCCCACACGTTCCCCTGTTTCTCCGCCAACACTGAAGCATAATGCAGTTAAGGGGAAGATAAGACCCTGGCCAGCTGAATGGAAAACATGTAATAAAATGACTATCTAGCCACTAAACCCAGATCCCTTTTCACCAACTCTGAGCCACCTCTGACATGAGCAGGGCTCCATGGGGAAATGCCTTGGCCTTGTATCAAGGAAGGAAACTATCCCAGTGAAATTCGATTGTGAGGTTCACTGAATGAAGCTCTTTGTAGGAAAAGGGAGGAGGGAGGCTTGTTGGACCTTGGCTGTTGGCTCGGTGTCTTGCAAAACCCTTATTCCTCTCCTGCAAAATCATCCACCCAGGCTGAAGCATCCTTAGGCCACTGTGAGCACAGCTCTCGGCGGCCTGGCTGCTCCTTGGGAGGACCCAGGTCCCTCTAAAATTGTTAGTCTAGCTTTTCTGGAAGGGAAGGACCAAACTCCCTAAGCCAGCGCGAGTTCTCTTTCCGTTGCTAGAAACGGAAATATTTGAGACTAGGTAACTTTTTTTCCTTCGTGTGGAGGTGGAAAGTCCAGTTTGTATGGTGCCAGCTCTGCTTGAGCCTGGTGAGGTCCTCAGGGTGGGAATGTACGTGAGAGGGAGGGCTCACGTGGAAAGTCAAGGAGCCAGAGAGCGGGAAGGGGTCCATCTTGCTCTCTTTTGACATACCTCTCACAAAAACCAGATAGACTTCCCTGAAAACTATCTCAATATCTCCCAAGAGCCAAGGACCCCCGACTGTGCTCTGCCTCTTAATAAAGACCGCCAGCCCTTCCATTGCTCTGCTATGGACCCTGGCATCAAGGGATAGTCACACTGTGGCAGACAGGAAGCTTCCTCGGAAAGGAGGATACCACTCGAAGGACGAGCGGCAGCACGTGAGAGCCAAGAGTCTGATTTTCAGAAGTACCCCAGTGGACCGCTCCCAAGAGTAAAGGCCCTCAGGGCCAAGCCTGAAGACCTGAGTTCAATGCCTGAGGTGCCCATATGATAGAAGAAGCAAACCAGCTCCTCCAAGATGTCCTCTAATACACACACACACACACACACACACACACACACACACACACACACACACGCACGCGCGCACACACACA
>NC_022015.1:22541224-22564625 GCF_000317375.1 Microtus ochrogaster | reverse complement strand
GGGGGGGGGTCTGGTGGAGGGTAATAAAGTGTAATTTTTAAAACCATCTACCCTAGATATTTTCAAGAAAGGTACTTGAAATGTTGGGGTCCAGTCTGTGTGAGCCATTTCTTTTCCCTGGGCCCCACACTTGCTTCTCGCTTCAGTACTGTTACCAATCACTGCTGATTCGGTGGTGCTAATAATAAACAGGGGAGTTTACTTGCCCTTAAGGGCTTTCTTAGACAATGCATGTAAATGTCAGAGACCTTCACACTGTGAAACTTACAGTAAGGAGGAAGGGAGGGGGCAGAGGGATGTGGCAGATTAGAACACCTGTGGACACCCCATTCCGGTTGACACTAACTGCGGCACTGAGGGGGGTCTCTTGAACATTTTCTCCCCCTCCCCCACACAGCTTCCCTGTGACCCCTGACCCTGACAATGCTGGCCAACAACTGCAAGTATGTGTGATGTTAGTCCAGTATAAACCAGCTCGGAGGCTGTGGGGTGATGGGGAGCCTGTTTCCATCATCTCCATGCTGTGTATTGCTGGTGCCTATGGCGTCTGCTATTTTCTATAAACGTTTGTCAAATAAAATAAAAATATTTGGGAAGAGATGACAAGCAAAAGGAGAGCGAGAGCAGCAACAGCAGAGGTTCTGGGGGGGGGGAATGGACTGAGGGGGTGAGGGAGGGGCTCTGCCCAGCTGAGAACAATCAAGGGACAGCTTCCCCGGGCGTAGGGAGAGCCTTAACTAGGAAGGTGGGCTCTGAAAGACACAAAGATTGTGCACAAGGACATAGCAATAATAAAGCATGCTCCTAGACTTCTGGGTAAAACACATTGAATACAGAAAAGCTATAAAGTAATTAACCTCTAAACTGGATTAAACCGAAATGTAAGTGTATATTTCTAGGATTGTCATCTCTATTTCTATTTTCACTTTCTTCCCATCTCACTGTTTTCGGCTTGATAGTTTCTTCTTAGGCTTTTCTTCTCGAGTTTCCATTTGTTAGAAAACCTCTCAGTCATATCTCTGGGCAGCAGTTGAGGGGGGTCACATGTCACAAGGCGAGATAACTGGCCTCCCAGTGTCTGTTGATTTTAATGATATGTGACCCCACCGTGTGTAAAAGGGGGAGCAAGGTGGTTCAAAACATGTGAGGTTTGGGCTGGCGAGATAGCTCAGGCGGAAAAGGTGGCTGCTGCCAACCCTGCCAGCCTGAACTGATCCCTGGCAGCCGCACGCTGGAAGGACAGAGCTGACTGCCGTAGCTTGTCCTTTGACTTTCATATATAACCCAAGGCCTGTGCACACTCACCTCTACACCACAGTAAATAAATGTTAGAAAAGGGCAGAGTGGGCAAAAACAAAGTGAATATATATGGATTTCAGAAGCATAGCTACCATTTACTTATTATTTTTTGGGTTTGTGTATGTGTGCAGGCACACACTTGTGTGAAGACACCAGAGGACAGTTTGTGGAAGCTGGTTCCTCTCCTTCCACCATGTGGGTTCCGGGGATCACATTCAGGCCATGGGACTTGGCACCAAGCCCTTCTATCCCCCAGAGTAATCATGGCTGGCCTGCAGAGAGATACACTTTTCTAGGAAAAAAAAAAATGTTTTTCAAAAGGGAAAATATCTTGATTAAAGTTGTGGGTTTGGGAAGATGGAGCAATGTCTTCCCGAAAAACTGATTTTGCTATTGGATGGGTTCATGGTGAGAGATGCTGCAGGGCTCTGCACACTTCTCGGGGTTGTAATGACAGAGCCCGCGCCATAATCAACAACACACTTCCGGCATTACTATGCAAATCACGCCTCTGCTAAATTAATAGCTGTCATTTGTTATATTTCCTGGTTTCTTTTGGCCCTTTCATTTTGGTAACAGAGATTAAGAAAGAATAAGGGCATGCTTCTATTATCAGTCAACTTTTGGCCACATACCCACTCCCCCCCCCCCTTCTTTTGCCAAGCTCTAGTTCACTGACACTGACTTCATGGAAAGAGAAAGAATAGTACTATTTAGAAATAATTACGGTCTTAAAATAGCAGCCACAGTCTTCGCTCCACGGTTGAAGTTGCGGTGGGTTATGATTAGACCCCAAGCACAACTGTAAATGTTCTTCCTTCTATTGTTCGGGGGCAGAAGGGGATGATTCTGAGTAGTGTTTTTCCTTTTAAAAAGTGTTTGGGCTGGAGAGAGCATCTAAAGGTGATTTGTTCTCAAGCATGGCTCTGGTAAGTTACTTCAGTGATGTAACCATGTTCCCCAAGATGAGGGAGAAGAATGGTCAGACAGCAGAACCAGGAGTTTGTTCTCCAGTGTGCGCCCTTTTCTTGGAGATCCCAGTCTGTAATGTTGTGTTTTGAGGGGGCATAATTTCCCTTCCTCCTTGTCATGATGACAGCAAGTTCTATTAAGGAGTTACAAGGGTTTTGTGCAAGTGTGCATGTATGTGTGTATGCACATGTGTGTGTGAGAGAGGGGGGGGGGCGGTGAGGAGAGATCTTGGGAATACATAAGGTCAAATGACTTTTGTAACTGAGGAGTTCCTGTCTCACAGGATGAAACTAGGCATTGAGTCTTGTACAGTTATTGTGTGCCAGGTCCTTGGATGGGTGGTTACAGGTACTGCGACCTCATAGATTAGGACAGAGGCTAGGCAGAGTAGATTGTTTCTACATCCATTGCAATGAGTTATGTTGTATCTTCTCTGGCTAGCCACAAGGATGAAACCTGGGCCTGTAATGTGAGCCCCATTTCCATCGCCAGCAATCAGAAGACCCAAGAGGCCTACTCTAAAAACTGGAAACAAACAAACAAACAAACAAAAAACCAATGTCCCAGCTTAAGGTGGAAGGCATGGAGAGTTCCCACATCCCCTCAGGAGGACCTCCTGTTTGATGTATTTAAGCCCTGAAGGAGGAGGCCCAGTCTCATGAGGAAGAAAACCGTGCCCTTCACGAGATCTTCCAAAGCAGGAGTTAAACCCATCTAACGGCAACTTTTCAGTTACATCCACAATAATGGTTGAACAGATATGTGGGCACTCTGTGACCCAGTTAAGCTGATGCATAGAGTTAGTCATCATAACAAGGGAGAGCAGAGTCACGTGATCCCATAAGTTCTATGGTTGGTGCCTCTAGATCCAGCCACATCCTTCCTCTGACATCTTCAGTCTGTCTTTTTGGAGGGAGGAGGGAAAAGTCCATAGCGATGTGAATGCTTTGCCATTGAGCCTCTCTGAGTCCTCCAGTGTCCCTGGTGACGCTGACGGATGCAGGAGAGCAGAGCTTGTGCCCACTGTCCTGAAATGAAGACCTCTGAAGGTTTAGCTGCCCAGCTCTTTGTAGCAGCAGGATTAAAGCCGGGAACCACAAGGCTAACACAGTGGTTCTCAGCCTACCTAATACACTGACCTTTTAATACAGTTCATAATGTGGTGACCCCAATCATAAAAAATTATTTTTGTTGATCCTTCATAATTATAATTTTTCTACTGTTCTGAATCATAATGTAAATATCTGATATGCAGAATATCTGCTAAGTGACCCCTCTTGGGGTCATCAGTCACAGGTTGAGAACCACTAGGCTAACACATTGCTTCTTAGTTTTTCACAGAACAAGGTAAGTATATGTTGTGGACATTAAATGCTTTTGATGTATTTGCAATATTTTGGTGATTTTAAAACTCTACGTGGGTCTGTTGTTTACTTTGATTGAAGGTACTTGAACAAGCAGAAGAGCCCCCATGGTTTTGCCTCTATCATTTTAAAGCAAGCGCATACCTTGCCCCTGTACTCCTTTGCGATGCGGAAATGGGACTAAACAGGCATGAATTCTAATTATTTCCCATGGTATTTTGTGCTCCCGTAGACGTGTCTGTCCATGAGCGCTAGCTCTGCATTCATGCAGAAATGCTTATTGCTAAAAATAAGAGGCACTCCCCTCCCCAAGCAATTCCTTTGGCACCCATCTTACCATAAGACAATACACCTTGTTTCTGGCTGAAGGCCTCCCTTTGTGTTAGAAAAGCCGACGCTGCACTAACAGATGCTCATGCAAAGTGGTCCAGCGGTCTCTGCGTGCCTCACCTGTCTGGCCCAATTGATGCATCCCAAGAACACATGAAGGCTAGAGCCATCTGGCCTTGCGAAGCTATGCAGATGCTTTCAGACAGGCTGTGAGTTAGATTCTGTCCTTCTTACTATGGGACAATTGATAGTTTCTTGATCTACTTTTTAGGAAAATTTTGGAAATAAGCCAATGCGAGAGAGGTACGAGAAAAGAGACTGCAATTCTTCCAAAGGCAGCTATTATTTATTAGATGTTTTTGTTGGTGATGCTGGTGGTTTTGTATTTTGTTTGTTTGTTTGGGGTTTTTTGTTTTGTTTTTGTGATAGAACTGGAGTGTTCTAACGGGGTTGAATGGCAAGCAGATTTTAAAATCACAATATCTTAGAAAATTGTTAAGGTCTTCTGAGGATACTAATGGGAAGCAGGGTTTGCCTATCTTTCCCTCCAATAACAACCCATGGAGAAAAATCAGACCCCTAAAAGCTTTGTACCAGTGACTCTCTGGGAAGTAGAGCCCTCCATGAGTATGTTACAACAGGCAGAGATAGGTTACCAGCCGTAGACCAGATATGGTCTCCAGTCTCTGACCTGGAATGTAACTTAGAAGCCAAGGTGGAGAGGGTGGAAGGTCCCACCTGGTCACCACGCTACATCTCCTTTTCCCTGGGAAAGCAGGTTAGAATACAAAGGTCTGGAAATAGGCTACTATAGCTAGTATATCCCATATGGAATGTCTTGTCTTTTAAATTTGAACCACATGGCAGTTGAAAACTCTTACTGAAAAAAATTTGCTTATGGAATCTCTCAGTTACTTTTCTCATCGTTCTGACCAAACATCTAGTAAAGCAAGTTCTGAGAGGAAGGGTTTATTTGGCTCACGGTTTGAAGTGCCACAGTCCATCATGCTGGGGAAGTCTTGGTGGCAGGTAGCAGTGGTGGGAGTGGTTTGGCTGCTCATTTGCATCTTAGCAGATAAGAATTCCCAAAGCAGGAGGGGACGGTGATACTGTGGGAGAGATTCAAGCACAATATCTAAAACCATCTGGAGGACTACTCCTTTAAGAGAGAGCCAAGCGTTCTGGGATCTCAAAGTGACCCTCTATTTTCTTCTGTTAAATGGGGGAAATACTACGATTTCAGCCATTAAATGGAAGCATGTAGCCAGCAAATGGGAAAAGTTCATCTTACCACTTGAGACTTTGCGAGGGTTTCTGAGTGTCACCCATGTCATCATTGAGCACTAAGCATGCACTGCCTTCCTGGGCAGACTTGAAACCTGCACATAAGGAATTTCACTATTGCTGAATGCAGTCAAGATGTGCATGGCAGGGCTGGGGAAAGCTATGTGGACGTGGGGACAGTGAGGGATCAGGACACATGTTTGCTCCTAGCCAAGATAGAGATGGTTTTCCTTCTCAGGACCCTGAAAAACAAACATCTTTCTACCTTACCAAAACACACTTAGGAGATAAAAAAGGAATCTTGTTTTAAAACCAGGGTCAGTGGTTGCTAGGGTCACACAACCATTTCTTGGTGCCTTCCAAGGGACCTACACAAACACACACATATAGAGACACAGACACAAACACACACTAAATGACAAAGGTATGAACTTCTATAATTACCAGTAAATTTAAAGGTGACCCTCTGTCAAATGTGCATGTTCCCTGACTAGGTCTACCCCCTTCGATCTTCACTGCATAAAGCCTCTACCAGGCTGCAGGCAGTGGCATAGACTGAGGAGCAGGCCCATGGAACGCAGGCCAGAAGCCTGCTGAGAGTGTGCAAGCCTTCCTTTCTTTCTTTCATAATCTTGGCTCTAATGAAAAGGACTAAATGCTTTTCTTCCTCACGATATGAACAATGCAGTAAGTGGCAGAAGGACTCCCCTCCCTGGTGCTGCCCGCCCACCAAAGACCGACTGGGCTTGGTATATGACCTGAGCCCCAAAGCAGGCCTGGGGTTTTGTTTTGGTGTGCAGACTGTACTAATGGAGTCCTGTCTTTTATCCTGTGAAGATGTGCGGCGCAGCCTCGGATGCCGAGGAAGCCCTGAGCGGTGGTGGGGAGAAGCGGGCATCAACTCACAGCGAGCAATGGTTGCCAGTCGCTGGTCTGGAGGTAATGACAGCATAAAGCTTTTATGCGGAAGCAGAGTGATTAATGAGTCAACATGAACACAATTGGATACTCTTGGCCTCGAAATTGGGTCAGGGCAAGGCAGTTCCATAGGTAGAAAGGCATTGTCAAAATCCTGGGACAAACCAAAGCAGGCAGTTTAGCAGTCAGTCACGAAAAGAAATGGAATTGCATTGTTTCAATGCTGAGTATAATGACAGTTTGCTAGAAGCTTCCAGCAAGTTAGGTGATCTGGGCCTGGAGCAGTGTTAAAGCTGAGGTCCTGTTATTTCCACCTTGGCTGGAACAGACAGTAGAGGTTAAGAAAGTTGCTTGAAGTCACTGAATTCACAAGCCCAGAGGAAGGAACAGGGTCCAAATCCTGCCTGGCTAGACTAATGCCATGCGCTCCCTTCTAGAATGGTGCTATGCGGTCAGCAGCCATGTAGGCTGTTTTCATTGCTATCCTGTGTGTCTCCCAATGTTAGTTCTCTATAAATGCATATAGACAAGCAAAGAGTAGTGCTTGTAGCTGTCATCGGATGCCAACAATAGTATAGGCAGAGTGCTAAGACCGTGTGGATGGAAGAGACTAGAATCTGGTACAGGAAATGTCCACATTTATTGATGGTCTTGTTGAAGGAGGTGGAGATCCTCCATGCAAGATAGGACAGGACACATCACAGTGACCGATCAGGCATTTATCATCCACATGGTATAGCAGACATGGAAGGGTGGGCAGGGGGAGTCCCCTGCAGGTGGAAGCTGAGGAGCAGTGGGACAGTGGCCCATCCAAAACTACCCAAGGGTTAGTGGCAGATCTGCCCCTAAGATTATGGACAATCGTCACAGAATACTTTTTTAGACTATGAAGATGTGTCCCTGCCAAGGCTCCTTCTGATTGGTTTAATAAAGAGTTGAATGGCTAGTAGCTAGGCAGGAAGAGGTTACAAGGACTTCCAGGGACAGAGAGGACTCTGGGATGAAGAAAGGTGGAGCCACCAGTGAGACACGAGGGAGCAGGAAACCATGACAAGCAGTATGGACGAGAGGTACAAGCCACGTGGAAGAATGCAGTTTAAAAAATATGGGTTAAGCAGGGCGGTGGTGGCGCATGCCTTTAATCCCAGCACTCGGGAGGCAGAGGCAGGCGGATCTCTGTGAGTTCGAGACCAGCCTGGTCTACAGAGCTAGTTCCAGGACAGGCTCCAAAGCCACAGAGAAACCCTGTCTCGAAAAACCAAAAAAAAAAAAAGAAAGAAAAAGGTTAATTTAAATTTATAAGAACTAACGAGGAACAAGTCTAAACTAAGGCTGAGCTTTCATAATTAATATACGTCTCCCTGTCATTATTTGTGGGTTGGTGGTCCCAGTGATAAAGTACTGCTACCGTACAAGATCTCCTGGATTCCTTTCTTCCATTCTGAGCAGGGAACTGCGAAGTCTGCCCCAGACGAGTACCCTTACGAGATATCACAACAATGTGATTGTTTCAGGAGTAAAGTCAGGGTCAACACAGGGGTCTCCGATACACCGAGAACTCCATACACCAGGACTGTCCAGATGCCTTTGAATCACAGCACGCTTTTATCTTTGCAGGACTTCCACAGAGAGAACAGTATTGCCATCCCCATTCTGCAAAAAAGGAGAAATAGCACCCAGCCATGAGCTCCTGGGTTGGAACCAGCAGAGATTCTACATCATGAGAACCTGGGTCTTAAAAGTACCATTTCTCTTCAACATTGCAACAAACAGCCCTCCAGCCATCTCGTCTGCTCAGGCTCCATTTCCTGCAGCGACAATAGATGCTCTCTTGTCCAGGGAGGCATGCTTGACAGAAGGGGGCCTGGAAGGTCCTGTTTATTATTGAGGCAACAGTTTCAGTGATGACTGTCATATGAACCTTATCAGCCCCAAACCAGAGTTTACTAACACTCTCATCCCCGATAAACAGCCTCCCAAAGACTTACTTTCGTGCTTATACAAAGCCACATGTAAACATTTCAAAACATGTCTGGTAGGCAATTAATTTCTTTTCCTTTGGGAAAGTATCCGATTGATGATAATGATGAGGCAATGCATATTTTAGAGATAAATGCTATTAAAGTGGAGGAGTTTGGTCTTCCTCAGGAATTTTGGGTGCTTAGAAATTGTTGTTAAAATTCCATGTGCTGAGGGCCCTACTTATCAGATTCCACCACAAGAGTGAACGAAGGAATCTGAGATGGAGAAAAGGGAGCAGCCATGAGGTTTTGTGGTTTATTTGTAAATTCTTTGTCTTCTGGGGGGAACTGAAAGGCTTTTTCCGGAAAGTTTTGTTGTTGTTGTTGTAGTTTTCTCTAAAGCCCTGTTCTGTGCTCCTTTTTTGTTTTTATCTTGGCTATTCTTTTTTTTTTAATTGATTTTTATTGAGCTCTACATTTTTTCTCTGTTCCCCTCCCTGCCTCTCTCCTCCCCCCTTCAGCCCTCCCTCAAGGTCCCCATGCTCCCAATTTGCTCAGGAGATCTTGTCTTTTTCTACTTCCCATGTAGATTATATCTATGTAAGTCTCTCTTAATGTCCTCATTTTTGTCTAAGTTCTCTGGGATTGTGATTTGTAGGCTGGCTTTCTTTGCTTTATGTTAAAAAACCACCTATGAGTGAGTACATGTGATAACTGTCTTTCTGTGTCTGGGTTACCTCACTCAAAATAATGTTTTCTAGTTCCATCCATTTTCCTGCAGAATTTAAGATGTCATTATTATTATTCTTTTTTTGCTGTGTAGTACTCCATTGTGTAAATGTAACACATTTTTCTTATCCATTCTTCAGTCGAGGAGCATTTAGGTTGTTTCCAGGTTCTGGTTATAACAAACAAAGCTGCTATGAACATAGTTGAGCACATGTCCTTGTGGCACGATTGACGTCCTTTGGATATATACCCAAAAGTGGTATTACTGGGACTTGAGGAAGGTTGTTTCCTAATTTTCTGAGAAATCGCTACACTGACATCCAAAGGGGTTGTACCAGTTTGTACTCCCACCAGCAATGCAGGAGTGTTCCCTTTTCCCCACAACCTCTCCAGCATAAGTTGTCATCAGTGTTTTTGATCTTGGCCATCTTACAGGTGTAAGATGGAATTTCAGAGTTGTTTTGATTTGCATTTCTCTGATGACTAAGGATGTTGAACATTTCCTTAAGTCTCTTTCAGCCATTTTAGATTCCTCTGTTGAGAGTTCTCAGTTAAGGTCTGCACTCCATTTTTTTTATTGGATTATGTGTTCTATTGGTGATCAATTTCTTGAATATTTTGTATATTTTGGAGAGCAGACCTTTGTCTGATGTGGGGTTGGTGACGATCTTTTCCCATTCTGTAGGCTGTCATTTTGTCTTGTTGACCATACCCTTTGCTTTTCAGTTTCAGGAGGTCCCACTTATTAATTGTTCCAGTGTCTGTGCTGCTGGGGTTATATTTAGGAAGTGGTCTCCTGTGCCAATGCATTCAAGTGTATTTCCCACTTTGTCTTCTATAAGGTTCAGTGTGGTTGGTTTTATATTAAGGTTTTGGATCCATTTGGACTTGAGTTTTGTGCATGGCAATAGATATGGATCTATTTTCATTCTTCTACATGTTGAAATCCAGTTAGCCAGCACTACTTGTTAAATATGCTTTCTTTTTTCCATTTGACATTTTTTGCTTCTTTGTCCTGTGCTGTGCTTCTAAGAATTCTTTCACAACTACTTCCAGATTTCTCCCTCACTATTTCTGTATTTTTTTCGCCTCTCTCTTACTATGAACAGCAGGTAGGTGAGGAGGGATCTGGAGCATGCAGGGGATAATAGCAAGGATATTCAGCATGACTTATGACTCCAGTGCTCCAAGCAAGCTGCATCCTCCCTCACCTGGGGTCTACTGTTGGAATTTTCAAAAATGCTTCTTCCAGAAGAAAACCCTGTGTCATTACAGTTTATTGTTAAGCTAACACTATTCTTTAATGGATAGATAATTATGTATTTAGCTAAATGGATCAAAGAAGACAACAACAAATTCAAATCTACCATTGTTGAAGCATATTGACTATTGATTCCTAAAAGCTTTCTGTATTAGTAACTTTTCCTATTGATATAATGAAATAACCTAATGAAAAACAACTTAATGAAGAACAGGTTTATTCTGGCTCATTTTGAGGATGCAGTCCATCGTGGTGGGACCACAAGGTAGCAGGAGCTTGAGGCAACTGATCACATCATGTTCATAGTAGGAAATAAGAATAATGGATGTTGTGCATAGCTCACTTTTTCCTTTTTATTCAAGTCCAGGATCCTAGCCTAGGGAATGATGCCACCCACAGTGGGCAAGTCTTCCCAATTACTTTAATCTGATGTAAATAATCCTCACAGCCCATCTTCCAAGTAGTTCTAGATCTCATCAAGTTGACAGTTAAGATCAACCATTTTCCCCCTCAGCTTCATGAGGGGAGCACTAGGAAGGCCACTTAGACATCTACCCATTCTCTCTCCCCTCTTTTCCCTGACCCATAGTAGGATGGAATGTTCTAACCCCCTTCAATGTTAAGTGTGATCATGTGACTTAACATGACCCGTGAAGAGCTGAAGTGGGGTTGAAAAAAATTCTCTTTTCCTCTGTCATGGCAACTGGCAATATTTGGAGGTGAAGTTCCTTTAGTCAAGCGTGAACCTGTCCATCTGAGCAGGCCATGTGCTATGAGGTGCCCACAAGTCTGGGGCTAGATACCCATCTGTGGGGGATTACTGGACTGGACGCGCACTCCCTCCTGAGGTCCTTTTCCTTTCTACATTCCCAAGTATCATGGAATTTTAAGGTGGAAGCTAGTGTTGGTGTTTGTGCAGAACGGTGACTCTGCTATACTTTCCTATTTATACTCAAGTAGCATTTGTATTTTATCAGCAAGGCAATCCATGTTAGCTAAATCATGTGACCTTTCTGATCCCAACTCTAAAAGCCTAAAAGGAGATAGCTTAACCTATTTCATGACATTCTAAACAATCTTAAGGCCAAAACAAGATGGTACCAGGTGGTTCAATCTTACACTGTACACATGAAAAGCAGCACGGTTGCTTCATTGTCATTTCTAGTACAAAGATACCCTAGGGGCCTCCAGTGCCTGGGCGCTAGCATTGGAGAACTGAGGGTTGCTGGGTCAAGCCTTCTGGCTGGATGAATGACGTCACTGTGTCTGAACATAGCAACTAGAGGTCCCAAGTGTATTCTGAATTATGCTAGCTGCAGTGAAGCCTGTGCCCTTCAAAACACCACCTGTGTATGTTGTGATGTCATATTCAGGCCCCTGGTCCTGGTGGTGGCATGGACCATCTCTTCTCTGAGGTGCTCGTGATGTTCTTCATCCAGTTGGTCCAGTGTTAACTGCCTGTGGAGATTCCTGTACTGGGAATCAACTATGTTGGCTGCTTCCTAGGCAGCAGGAGGTCAAGCAACCCTGACTGACTCTTCTGAAAACCTGTCTTTCCTGGCAGACAGATTCCCCTCCTTGGATGTATCCCAACTAATTTCCATTAAGTCGGCCCTTTGCTGTAGAGAAGGAAAGAGAACATAGAGAGGGAAGAAGAAAAAGAAACAATATGGCATCGACATCATGGTCTCTCATCCACTTGCTATCTCGCTGAGATTCAGATTGACTAGGTCTTTCAGTTATATACCTCTTCTCTCCTGTTCTCTTTCCCTCTCCCTCCCTTTCTCCCTCCTTGGCCTTTTCCTATGACTTCTAGGACTAACTCTCTGTTGCTTCTTAAATTTGTTATGCTTAAGTCTCCACTGGCTATCTTCCAAAGCAGTTCCTGAGAAGGCATGCGGGCAACTCTAGAGAGAAGTCATGGGTTTCTCTTCAGGACTCTGAGCAAGCATCATCAGGACCAGAGGTCCAGCCATTAGGCAGTGTGATGAGGGACGGTGGTGAGGAGTGTGGTCAGGGAGCATGGGGATGCCTGGAAAGCCCCAGCTAACTCATTAGCTAGCCTGGCCCCAGAGCACAGAGAGACACCCTCTCTCCCTATCCCAGCCAAATAGCTCCACCAGCTTATCTTTAAGGAGATTAGACAGCCCCCAACCCATGGATGACTTTTTTTTCTGCACCCAAAAGCCTGGCAGATCAAAGCCAACCTAACTGCATATGGCTAGTGGCTTATCTCCCGCCTGGCTTAAGACCACTGACCTCTCAATTAGACTTTTGATGACAGTTTCTCTTAAGAGAGGAAATTCTCATAGGCTGGAGGGAAGTTTATACTCCCCAACCCCTGGCTCTGACCCCACTGGCTGGGCAGCCTGTCAGGAAGGCTCACCACACAATTAAATGATTGGTTTTAGTTCCCTCCGAGAGAAAAGAGAGAAAAGAGAAATGCTTTCTTTTTTTTTTTTTTTTTTTTTTTTTGCTTTTAGCCAAAAATATCTCTCCAAGTGTTCTAGGACCTTCTATTTCTCAAGTCTAACAGTGGGTTTATTGGATGGGGGTGACTTTATCAGGCCTGAAGCTAGCACTGCTCTCAGATCCACAGCACTACGGCTTATAGAAGGAGACATAAGTGCCCTAAGGAATGTGTGTAGCTCGGCAAACTCCTTTGCCCTCTCTGGGAGACCTGCCCCTTCTTCAGCCTACTTGGAATCACCTCCAAACTTGGCCTCCTGGTTTGCAAGTTTTGAGTCAACTCCATTGAAAATGAATGCTAGAAAAGAAAAGAAAAGTAAAAGTCATTTGTACTGAGATGCTAAAAATTTTTTCTGAAAGATATGGGCTTTTCAGAAATATGTTTTAATTCAGGGAATGATGACTCATTTTTCTTGAACCAGCAGCTAAATGTCTCTTATTGGATGCTTGTGTCAGTTACAGTGGAAGGGACCATACACATATATGGTGAATCTCTCCCCTGGAGGAGCTTTCAAAGAGAGAGGCTCAAGGAGGACAAATAATCGGCTATCTACTGTAATAGACAATAGCCCCGGGTCTAAGTCATATCTATGTTTGAACCCAAGCTTTGCTCATTGGTATCCAGGCACCGTGAGAAGCTTGCTGGACTCTCCGACCTTGGGAGAACCACGGGGTTTTTATAGGATCAGATGATGTATAGCATTGCTTAAAGTGGGTAGCCTGGTGTGTGACTTGCAGAAAGTACTAAGTAAATCATCATTTACAGTTACTGTGTAAATTCAGAAGCAATGTGTTGCAATGAGTTGACCGAAATGCAGGTGGGTTAGCAGGGCATGGAGTCCTCGTGGGAGAGAGGCAGGCAGACAGAAGCAGGAGCCAACCCTGTAGCGATGGCCGGCAAACCCCCGGGAGCCAGCCAGTTGTTGGCTATTGATGTAACATACACCTTCCTCGTCATTCATGTCTTGTCCGCCTGTAAGACTCACGGAGAGTTACCGAGAGACCCACAACGTCAGTTTGCTAGATCTGTTACAGATGAGGGCCAGTTGTCGTCTCCGTCATAAAATCCATGCTTCATGGCTTTAAAGCTTGGAATTGGAAATGACATGGGGCTTAAATTCTACTTAACGCTTTTGATTTAAAACCGACTCAGAGAACAAGGGTTCTTAGGCCCACATGGCAGATAATACCACACGGCAGTCTCCGTGGTATCGGTTACCTTTGGAAGTGAACTCTACGTTTGGCTTTGAAATGACAAATAGCTTTAAGTAAAGAGTTATTAAAAATCAACACCTTTAAAAAGCAAACAATTACGTTTGCCTTTCTTCAGAGGATTTAACTACACGCATTTTAATAAGGTTCTTCCAATGGGGCTGCTTTCTAAAAAGGCACTTGAAGCAGAGGAAGAGGAATTTTCACCACAGCTTTGGTTCTGGAGATATATATTTAATTCATCTATATTTCATGTGGAATTTTATTTTAAAGATAAACATGCATTACATATGATATGAGTAACTGTTTCATTTGTTTGTTTGTTTGGGGAGGGGAGGAGAGGTCTGTGACTACATGTGTATCTGGGAGCAGACATTTCCTGAATCATTTTATTTAAAAGTAACAAGATAGGTATTCCCCAGAAAGTAGCGGATGGACAGGGTCAACAAGGAACTGAGACTTTGGTGGAGATAGAAATACAAAATATTTTTCAGATTTTGACATTAGGGGCATGAGCGTGCTGGGGGAAATTTCCGAGGAAAGGTCAGGGGAGTTTGAAACACCTCCAGGTAGTGTGTGTGTGAACTGGTTGGAAATTTAATGGCTCCCTTGGGTTTGGGCTCACAAGGCAAAGCCTTCTACGTGGCACGCAGATAGAAACTACAGGGATAAAGAAAGACATTGGGTGTTGCTTCTTCCTGAACTCAAAGACATGAACTTCCCGCAGCCTTTTTCATTTTCACTTTGCAACCTCTGATGAATTATTTCTTACCTCGGGCTGCCTTTATAGACAGAGCAAGCACCAAGCATCCAAAGCTCCAAAGACACTGATAAGGGGCATCTGGGTTCATGAATCACCTGGTCACGTGACCACCACAGATTCCCACTGGTAGCCGTGGCCAACATTGCACAGGACCTTGTGGATTATGATGAAGATTTAGGGAAGCTAATCCCGTTCACTTCTGGGGGAGACTAAAAACTCTGGAGAGCAACATGGAGGCTCGAAGGTAGAGCCTCCTAAATGACCTTTAAGCCTGGCATGGCCTTAGAATTTGCTTTGCCTGTAGAATGGGATAGGTGTGTGCAAGTTCTGAAGCCCAGGCCCCAGAGGGCCTCCCACCAGCTCCTTTGAACTATGGGAGGATTGCAACCACTATGTAAAAAGCAACCGCACCTTGGTCAACAAATAATGAGAAACCACACGGAGGGAAAGACAAAGTCGATAGTGAGGACCAAAGCCTCAGACATGTGAGTCAGGTCACATTAGACATGCCAATCCCAAAGGAGCCCATGGCAGTGGCAGATACTGCAGCAGTGAATCCAAAGAGATTGACAGAACCTCTCTGCCAACTCAAAGAGTCACAAGAAGCAATAGCGAGGGGTTTTAAGTCAAGAGTCCACAGGCCGACTTCGGCCCAGCCTGTGTTTGGATTATAGTTTTCCTGGGATACCATCACCTCTCTTGGTCGTTTGCACATTTCCTATGGCTCTTCCTGGGCTGCGGCACAGTTCAGTAGCTGTCACAGGGCCACAAAGCTGGAGCACTACAACCTGACTCTTTCCCAAAGGCTAGTAAGCTTGAGGTATGCTTTTATATCACCAATACAGAACATATAGAAGTCGGCTTACTGGGGCTTTCTATAGAAACAGAACCATATGTATGTTAATTAGATATAGAAATGGTATATAGACAGATAAATAGATAGATGATAGATAGAGATAGATAGATAACTGCATACATATGTTATACACACACACACACACACACACACACACACACACACACATGAATATATGGAGAGAGGGGAATGAGGAGAAAAAGATTTACCATAAAGATTCATTGTCAGCATTTGCCCACATGCTTATGGAGGTAAGGAGTTCACACTCCACAGCCCACACATTTCAGATACAGGAGGTGGTATTGTCTCAGTCTGAGTTGAAAGAAAGCCAGGCCTAAAATTGATGAATCAGTGATATAGGTTCCTGTCCAAAGCTGGCAAGTCTGAAACAGGAAATTATCCCAGCTCAGTGCATCAGTGCAGTCTGGAAGAAGGAAGCCTTTTTAGGCAGGTGAGTTGTTGTTGTTGTTGTTGTTGTTGTTGTTGTTGTTGTTGTTGTTGGTGGTGGTGGTGGTGGTGGTGGTGGTGGTGGTGGTGTTATTGTCATTATGATTATTATTCAAGCCTTGAAGCTGATTGGAGGAGGCACACCCACATCGGAGAAGGCGAACTGTCTCACTCAGCCCACTGACCTAAATGTTATCATCATGCAGAAACACCCAGAATAGCATTTGCCCGGATATCTGGGCACCAAAGTCCAGTTGAGATCTGATATTAGCCCCCACTTGTGGCATCTAAAAGTGAAGTGTGACAAGACAAAAGCCTGAAAATGATGGCGCTGGCTTTGGCTTAGGAGTGGGGTAGAGATGTGACTGTCACCATTTGTTAAGAGCTAGAGAGAGGGTAACAAACTGCCATTGGAGGTGATCCCAGCCAGGCAGCAGTAAAACAATAGGCCATACTGTCGTCTGCATAACTGGCAATATGGGACATAACTTTCTGAATACAGACGTCTTGCCAAGGAGTTCTCTGGACAGAATGCTGAAGGTGCCAGCTGGCTCCTAGCTGCGTGTGATACATTCATGGGGAGAAAGGGGGAGCCAGAGGGGCTGTAAGGAGGCAAGAAGCAGAACTCTGAGGAAATATAAATTAACCATTTGGAAATAAGACTGTCTCTCATTCCAAGGACACACACTCCCTAAATCAGCTAGCAGAAAATTCTCTAAGCGGAACAAGGGTTGGACCTAACTCAGCTGAAGCCTTCAGGGCTGTTGACTGTTAGAGCCTTCAGGAAGACTTCAGCAAGAGCATAGACAGGAAGACTCCAGCGTACCTTATGGGGTATCCACCACTCATTCCAAGATAGAGAAAAGTCTGCCTCAGAAAGCCAGAGTCCAGAGAAACCTACAAGCATATAAGGTCATCACATTATTTAAAACATCCCAACGTGGACCAGAAGGGGCTCAAAGACAGTCCAAAATGAAAGAAAATCATTGGATCCTCAGTTTCACAGGGCAGGAAGCAGGTAGTCACAAAAGAACTGTGGTTGTTGTTTTTGTTGTTGGTGATGGTGGTGGTGGCAGTGGTGGTTGTGTGTGTGTGTGTGTGTGTGTGTGTGTGTGTGTGTGTGTGTGTGTGTAGGAAAGGAAGAATAACTCAGGAGCAGAACCAAATCCCCAGAGAATGCTAATGAAAGACCCAATAGGAGCTTCAGGTGATGGTACCACCACAAGAGGGTTTGCCCGAGTCAAAGACTGTTCATATTTCTGGAGTAGCAAAACTGGCCGTGTGCATCTGGCTAGATTTCAGAATGAAATAAACCAGCAACTGCACAGGTCTCCAGTTCCTCCCCAACTGAAAGGAATGGTTCACCTGGCTTTCCCGTCTGTTCTGCCAAGGTTGTTGCACCCATTGGAAGTCCATAGTTTTATGCCTGATTCCAGTGAAGCTGTGTGTGCCTGAGGAGCAGGATATAGCTCAACTATATCTGCATTTAAAAGATCAAGATTCTGACCAGGAGATCAATGTGTAATAGGCTAGGACATCTGGGCAAGGGGTTATATCCTGCACACACAAAAAAGAATAACCTGACAGCCCCTCCTCTTCAGAGATAAAATGTATTTAACCACCCCATACCCACAAGACCCTCCTCCGAATTTTCCTTGGACAGCTGAGTAAGGCCCAAGGTGAAGAAGTTTCCGAGTCTGGGCCTCAGGAGACTTCACAGTCCCCAAGTTTGCCACCTTGGAATGCTACCCCTCCTGCGGAAGAGAGCTCAGGCTGGAGGCTGTGTGACAAGAGCTTGTGAAGAGGAAAGGCCAGCCAACAATGTCCATTCAAAGTCCTCAACGGCACGATGGATCATCTTAGCCCTTCCAGACCTAGCTGAAGGGCCAGCTGCTGGAAACCCCATGAATAAGCCCAGATCAGATTGGGCAATAACTCAGCAGACCTACGCAGCCCTGAAAAGCAGCGTGTTGTGGTTTTAAGCAAGCGTGTTTTGGACAGTTTGTTTGGTAGGAATAAATAACTAATAACTTCCCAATTAATCATGTTGCCATGGACATCCAAATGAAGAAAACTAAAAAATCACATTCTACACATTCTAGTCTCCCCTGGGAAAGTAATTATTCCATACAGATTGCAGTGTAGCTCTGTTCTTTCCGTTTAAATCACTATCATCCCACGTTTCCCACAAATCCGAATATAAATTTAAGATGACCAATACTTTATTGGGTCCAACAGCCAAAAAGCAGCACTAAAGTCATAAATCACATCATGTATTTTAATTAATAGAAATAGACATGCATATTTATTATAAAATGACACTGAAAGCTTCCGAATTTGAAACAAGAGCTTTCATCATATAATATCTGGTACCAGCTGGAGAGATGAGTTTAACTCCGAAGTCTTTGGCCAGCCACCGCACCTGAGAAAAAACATTAGTCAGCCGTAACAACATCGTCACCTCAAGGCCAAGGGGAAACAAGTCGAGGCTCGCATTTGAAGGTACGGCTGACTACAATCTTACTATGAGGACATTCAAGTGGAGCCTGTGTCTGGAAGCGAGGTGTTCATGAGTGAATAGAGCGCTCCTTCTCTCACCGAGAAACGTTCACATAAACAGTGACGAATGTCCTTGTCGCCACATTTTAGCAGAATGAGGCCACATAGATACGAGAGGGGTGTTTAGCTGGCCTGTGGGGTTTTCTTCCGTTTACTGGCCTCTTGCCTGTGCTGGAATCAAGCACCATTCTGGTTTGAAGCGCACACCTGCATGCGTGAAGATATGCGTCTCCCCGCTCACCCCATGCCTCTGCTAGGGCTTGGCGCATCTTAACCAGGGCTACTTCCAGCGTGCATACCCTGAGAGACAACTCCAGGAGTAGATGCTTTTCTAAAAGAGAGTCAGTTAGAACAGAGCACAATGGGCTGAAGGGATTAGAGTGGGAAGGACACGCACACATCCACACACACACATCCACACACACTTGGTTTGGGGGAGTGTGGCAGGCATCTGGATGATCCACACCCATGCCTAGCAAGGCCCAGGCCACTTGTCCCCAACTCCGAATCAGTAGAGCTGGGGCACAGTCTCCTCCTATAGAAATGAGGAGCAGGTAGAAGTCCCTGGATCATGGAAGGCCTTCATTTGCATTGTGAAAGACAAAGAAAGGACATAAAAAGAAGGGACCACTGTCTAGGAGGCAGTACCGAGGAAGCACAACGCAGAAGGAATGGGATGCCCTGAACATCATCAGAAGGCAGAAGCGGGAAGCTGGCTTTCTGATCTAGCTGCCCTCTGAACCTCAGACTTCACCCTCCTGAAGTGGAGAGGGCAAAGGCATCTTAGAGTCAACAGAGCTTGGACAGACACCTACCAGATGCCATAAAACATGTAGGAACAATCACATTCATGGCCTAGACCCATTCTCAACCACAGTCCTGGGGGTGGGATGCCTGTTTTGCAGGTGGGAGTGTGGACAGTTCATATTTAGGTTGTTTTGCTTTTTGTTTTGTTTTGTTTGGCGTCTCCAAAGTAGAAGATGGGGATTCTAAGATCCTACATTTCTCTCTTGGCCCAGGTGTGAATGGTGGAAAGTTTAAAACATTGTTAATTCATACCTTCATTCATTCGGCAGACATGTGTCTAGGGCCTACAATCTGGTACAGGTAACAGTCCTGGACTGAGGAATAAGACACGGGAGGTTCGGTTCTTGCCGAATTCCTCCCTTCCTTGGGGAAGCAAGAGGAGCAATGATGTTTAAAGAAAGAAAACATTCATGAAAGCAAACCCTGGGAGGAGGGTCGGGACTATTGCCGAGAAGGGCATGGCTTCTCTCTGAATGCTAAAGAAGATACAAGCTGAGCCTCAGGGCCTGTGACTCTGGAAGCTCACCTTCGTCACCTCTCCAGACGGCCCAATAACTGATCCAGTTCACGTGACAGTAGGGGTCTGGATGCCTGAGAGAAACCAGGCAGTGTGATTAAGGTGATTAAGAAAGGCGAGCAGGAACAGGTAAATCGTGGTCTGTACTAATTTGAACTCACTTTTGGAAAATGGGAATCTAGTGAGCAGTAGTGGCTCCCCTCCTTTAATCCCAACAGTTCTCAGAAGGCAGAGGCACACAGATGTCTGTGAGTTTGAGGCCAGTCTGATATACAAAGCGAGTTCCAGGACAGCTAGGGTTGTTACACAGGGAAACCCTGTCTCAACAAAAAAAAAAAAAAAAAAAAACCCAGAAAACAGAAGAAGAGGAAGAAGAAAAGAAGAGTAGGAGGAAGAGGAAGAAGTGCCCTTTTCCTCTGTGTGTGATGTGTGTGTGCGTATGCATGTGATGTGTGTGTGCGTGCACAGATGTATAGTATTCCTTCTCATTAACACAGCTTTTTCTGTGACCCGATTTCATCATTGAGCTCTGGCTGTCACTTGCCTACTCATGGCTTTCTATCTGCTGCCCTTGGCATGTGGAGCCAAGAACCTCTAGTGTTCAGAGTCAGTTTGGGCGGGGCCCTGGTATTCCCTGAGGAACAGCGCCCGGGCCAGACTTAACCCCCTCACAGACCCTGGCCTTAGCAATCAGTCTTTGTCTTTTTCACCTGGCTGTGTGCCCGGCGTGGCTGTCTTTTCACATCTTTGACCTTGTTTATGTTCTTTGGTAACTCTGGAAAACACCAGCGTAAAGTAGCTGGTGCTCATTTCCACACAGCAATGTGCACCCCAGCATGCCCTGCAGATCACACTCCAGGCCCTAACAAAAAAGATCACATGATTCGGTGGCTCTGTGTGACTGATTTATATATTTAACCATCTAATTACATGATATGATTGTGCCAAAATTTCACGCAAAATTCTAAACTGTAAAACAGATTTGTCAGGGGTCCAGAGTCCCCTTTCTCTAGAATAAGCTCCCGGCAGATCCTCTAAAAGCACAGAGTTCTTTTTGACAACCAATGCAGAAAACGTGAGCTTGCAGTTGCCTCAAACCTCTCCTGGCACAATGAGGCTAGGGTGCAGCCTTGAGTCCTGGGCAAGCTGGTAGAAAATGGGTGCTTACTTCAGCTCATGTTAAAAAAAAAATCAGATTACAAAATGCTAGTGATAGAGTTAAGGAGCGGGTAACTCAGGAGGATTGGGGCCGAGGACGCAGGAGCATCTGAGTTGGAGGGTAGCTGCATCCTGACCACATGCCATGCACACACCATGCACACAGGCATCAGGAGCCTGCCATGTGAGGTTGCGATGTGTCCTCCCTGGGGGATTCTTCTATGTGTTATAGGTTTCAATGTTTTCATCTCACTGAGTGAATTTCAACTGAGCTTCTGTGAGGCAAATGATGGGCCTGCAGCTGGCCATTCCAAGGTCACAGATCCTCCTTCCCACAGGGAGCATGCCTGACCTCCTAGCCTCACTGAGTGTTGGATGCAGGGAGCCAGCATTGTTCTAGAAGCCCATTTTAAAATGTTCAGGGCTGCATCTTGGATTAACTGACTCTTGGAACGGTTTGGTCCCAAGTGTCGCTGCAAGAGTAGATTGGAGGAGAGTGTACTGGGCTGGGAGACCTGTTGAACAGAGGTGACAGACAGGGGTGGGTTTAGCCTTTGTCAGTTCCTTCTGGCCTTAGGGGTCTCATTTGTAAAAGGTCACTTCACAGCAATGTGAAGAACGGGCAAGGAAGGCAAACCCTACCTAGTAGTCAGCTCAACCCAAGATGTCCCCATAAGCATTGTTGTCCTAATATTACACGGTGACATTTCAATTTCAGATGGGCTGAGGCCTCCCTTCCACTGTTGTCCAGAGGAGGCCCAATTGCTTTTATCTACACAAGGCTGTATGCAAAAAGAATTGCCTACACACTCCTTCAGCTTTCTGTGTGTTCAACACTTGATCGTCATTTAGGCGTAAATCTCACCCTGGCCCTAGGGTAAAACTTAGCTAGCTTTGTTCTGGGAATCTAGAAGCTAAGATTCAAGGAGCTTGCCCACACAGCTGGTCAGTAGCCAGGAACCACTCACTGAGTCTCTCTGGCTGGGAGAAAACTACAGAAACGCTGGACAGGCCCAAGACACTTCCTTCTTCAGCCTGCTTCCATGGATTTGTCCCTGTAGGGATCTAGGCATCCGTACCCTATTGTTCCGAATCTATACCATTTCGTCCCTCACTGCCGCTTGTTTTCCTCTTCTCCACTGAGGTAGTGAAGTTCCTAGAATACTAGGTCCTTCCACGTAGTCCTTGTTGACTCTGCACTGGGTGTATGACCTGTGGTTTTGTAACGTATAGGCATTGTACAGCTTGCATGTCCTACCCTAAAGACTTCAATGAGACAGAAAATGGGGACCACTGTACTCATCAAACCCATCTGGGGATCCTCACAGTCTTGGGTAAGACTCCTTACTGTCACCAGAGCAACCCAGAGGAGGCTGGAAACTCGTACTGGAAACACTGTGCCTGTCTCAGGGCTGGTTCACATCCAGTCTTTGGATGGACGAGAAAGGGACCTTTGGAGGGATTAGGTGCCATTCCCAGGGTCACTCGCTCTGTCTCTGAGTGCCGGGGTTCAGATATGAGGAGCCCTAGGTCACTTACTCTACCATAAGATCCCTGGGCCCCAGAACACTGGCCAAAGTGGCAGCAGAGGGGCCTTGATAAGGTAAGTGCTTGGCCTCTTTTCGCCTCTTAGATCCTCTGGCTTAAGCAAGTGCTTGGCACACAGTGGACCCTGGGATGATCTTGTTAGACAGCATTAAATGAAGGAATGTCCCACTCTGCTGACCATTCCTGTGCCCTCTGGACTCATGTTCAGCCAAGCCATCTCTGGGGCTCTTTACGCAGGCATTTGTCAGGTTCCTCCAGCTTGCCTGAATGACACAGTCGTCTCTGGCTGCCAGGACAACAGCTCCTTGGGAGTCCTTGTGCTTACAGCCTCTTGTCTTTATAAAGAATGGAAAAGCATCTCCCCGCTGCCCAGCCCCCCTACTGATACGCTCATTTTCCAACCTCTCCCTGCCAGCAGGCTAAGCTACGGTTGATTAGGGCAATGAGGCTTGCTCGGGCTTCCTCTGTCCCTCCCCAGGTCCTTGGCACTGAACACCAGTCCACTGTCTATCAGTACTGTCTGGCACCAGAAGAAAGCCCCTCTCCCTTCCTGTGCCCAGCATCCAGTTGCCTGGAGACGAGGACAGAAGCTGCCGAACATCTTGGGTTTCTTTTTCATTCCCTTGCCAGGCCTCAGAAGGCAGCAGTTGTTTGTTTTCTGCGGCAACCTTGTACAGGGGAGGCCTGCCTTAACCTTGCCCAGATGATTTCATCAACCTACGTCATGATGATGCAGACTGACAGGGACAGCCACCGAGAGCTCGGTGCCGGTGCCATTTGGTGATCAGTGCACCCGATCATAATTAACAGTGAAGGCTGAAGATGGATTGTTTCAGAGACAGCCAGGCTGAGGATCCACCAGAGTGTGTGTGCATGCATGTGTGTGTGTGTGTGTGTGTGTGTGTGTGTGTGTATGTGTGTGTGTGTGTGAGAGAGAGAGAGAGAGA
>NC_022015.1:22537949-22541124 GCF_000317375.1 Microtus ochrogaster | reverse complement strand
AGAGAGAGAGAGAGAGAGAGAGAGAGAGAGAGAGAGAGAGAGAGAGAGAGAGAGCCTGTGGGTGTGCCCAGGCACGTGTTAAAATTGGCAGCGTTGGAAATTGCAGCTTGCTGTAGCCACGTGCAGAAGGGAAGAGAGATTTTTCTTTTCCCAACAGAACAAAAGCCCATCTCGAACATCCTTTCTGATGTTGCTCGACAAAGCCACACAATTCTGTTCAGGGGGAAGGTGCCAAGATCGTGCTTGGCTCTTCCTCAGCGCAACCTAGTGGGAAGGCGGATCGCTTTTACCGGAGAGTGAGGAGAGGCTAAGATTCAACAGCTACAAACGGGAAGAAAGATTCCTCACCCTGTTCTATGTTTGAGATGGGATCTCTTGTGGACCTCAGGCTGGCCTTGAACTCATTGTCCAACCCAGGATGACCTTGGTCTCCTCATCTTCCTGCCTTCCACCCCAAAATGCAGAATTTATAGCAGTGATCCAGCACCCCTGGTTTATATGATTGAACCCAAGGCTCAGTACATGCAGGATAAGCGCTCTACCAGCTAAGCCGTATTCCCGGTCCTCCACTGAGTGTTTGGTTTATCAGTAAAGAGGGCCAGCAAGTAGTTAAGACCAAGCCTGGCTGATGTTACCTGCCACCTCATGTTTTGTGCCACCTGGATACTATATGCCCCCAAAGCTTAAGGAATTCCATCTGTGCTGAGGAGGACCAGGTTCTTTCTTGCCAAGGCTGTGTACCAAGTATGACATCATCAGACTCAATGGAGCAAGCCACTTGCATCTCGCCTCTCACTGTGTGTGGGTACTATAAATGTGCTCTGGTTCCCTAGATGAGAATGGAGTGGCATTTTGCCTGAGTCTATACAGCTAGTGAATCTAGAACCAAATCAAAATGCTATAGCTGACCCAGAAATTCTCGGGAAAGTAAAAAATGCTTTACCCATCTTCCCATATCTGCAGTTTATCCTGTAGTTACAGGCTCTCAGCATGGCAGTCAGGAGAAGATTCTTATCACTTGTGAGTCACTTGGGAAGGAGCAGGTCTGAGAAGATCTATTTGCTGTCTTCATGGTAGTTTGATATGAATACTCGGATTTTTTTTTTTTTTGAGACAGGATCCCATATATTCCAGACTGGCTTTGGTGTAGCCAGCAATAACTTTGAGCTTTTGTTTCACCTACCTCCCCCTCCCAAGTGCTGAGATTATAGGAATAAACCTCATGCCTGACATACGGGGTGCTAGGGATCAAACCCTGGGCTTTGTATATGCTAGGCAATCACTCACTCTACCCACAGAACTCCATCCCCAGCCTTGGCCACACTTTGCAATGAGAAGTTGCTGGGTCACTAAACTCCTGATTCTACACTCATTAGTTCCCTGGACATCTTTGTCACCTGTATGCTTCTTAAAAATCCTGCATATTTAGTAGCCTTTTCTTTAACAGTGTTGAAATAGGAGCGGCGGGCTGCATCCCCGGCACCCACACGGCTACCTTTACCCAAAAATAATTACACGGAAACTGTATTCTTTTAAACACCGCTTGGCCCATTTCTATCTAGCCTCTTCTAGACTAGCTCTCGCACCTGGACTAGCCCATTTCTAATAATCTGCTGTAGCCCACGAGCTGGCTTACCAGGAATGATCTTAACCTGCGTCTGCCTGGAGTGGGAGAATCATGGCGACTCTCTGATTCAGCTTCTTTCTCCCAGCATTCTGTTCTGTTTACTCCACCCACCTAAGGGTTGGCCTATCAAATGGGCCTAGGCAGTTTCTTTATTGCTTAACCAATGAAATCAACAGATTGATATATGACACTCCCACACCATAGCAGAGCTTTTTCTCATTGACATTTTAATAGACTGTCTCTTATTCATTCTTTAACAATCCCGTACATATAAAAAATATATCTTGACCATGTTCCCCCAAGTTCCCTTCCCACTCCACCAGGTACCCCAACATGCCCCTTACCCACCTCATGTCCTCTCATTGTTTTCAAGGCAAAGCAACTTAAAAGGGGAGTACGTATGCTTTCCTCTTAAAGATGGAGGCAGAGTGGTTAAGTGGGAAGCAATAGTCAGCCTTAGGAACCACCAGCCTTGGGAGCTAGTACTCATGTATGACTGGGGAGTCCACACCCTCTGAACCTCAGTTTCTATCTGTGGAATGGGATGATGAAGGTTCTGGGTTACCAGGAATAATGAAGAGTTCACGGGTAAAATGAAAAGACAGTCCCTTAAGAACAGACGCTATAAGTCAGGGCTGTGTTGAACTTTATCGCCCACTGGCAGGTTATGGGTAGACTAGGGCTACAGGTAAATCAGGAGTGGACATCAGATAACACTGGGTCCCAACTGAGCACTCATCAGAGGCAGAGCTGACACACAGAGGGGGTTTTCAACACTCATGGTACCTAGAGTCATACCTGTTTCCTTAGTATGGAATAATCTGTACACATTAGGTGGTTCCTATACCCAAAAGACACTACATTATAGATTCTATTGGAGGAACTTTAGGGAAATTAGGGAAAAATTAAGCCAGACATAGAAGTGTACCTATAATCCCAGCACTCAGGCTACTGGGGTAAGAGATTGGAGCTGAGGTCATCCTTGGATAAATAGAAAGTTGAATTATCCTGGGCTAGAAAGGACCCTATTGGTGGGGGCCTCCCAGCCCTTTCCTTATGTCCTGGAAGAGGTAGTTCTATTCAGCGTGGAGATGCAGCCCGAGCAGGGGATGGATTCTTCGAGGCTTAGTGGAGAGAAAACATCTTGGTGTTGGAGAGATGACTCAGTGATTAAGACCTCTTGCCACTCTTTCAGAGGACCCAGGTTCAATTCCCATCACCCACATGGTGGTTCACAACTGTCTGTCACTCCATTTCCGGAGGGTCTGATGCATTCTTCTGGCCTCTGTGGGCACCAGGCACACGTGTGATGCACAGAATTGCAAGCAGGCAAAACACCCACACACATCGAATACATGTCCTCGGCAGTGCGCTTTGTTTCTTCCTCTCTGAGCAATCAGAGGGTTCAGCTCACCAAGGCAAAGTACACAGCAAGGGGAACAAATACTCAGGACTCAAGTAGCTTCAAGCAGAAGCAACCCCTTTCTTCTGTGCCTCTCTCTCTCTCTCTCTCTCTCTCTCTCTCTCTCTCTCTCTCTCTCTCTCTCT
>NC_022015.1:22509925-22537849 GCF_000317375.1 Microtus ochrogaster | reverse complement strand
TGTGTGTGTGTGTGTGTGTGTGTGTGTGTGTGTGTGTGTGTGTGTGTGTGTAAAGCAGCTTCCACAATCCCGTGGCTTCCCACAGCAGGGACTGGGTACCATTTATATGCCTGTGCTTTTTGGCTGGGACAATTTTCCTGCCTCTTGACTCTTTCAGAAGCCCAGTCACCTTGTGCAATCTTGTACCTATAGCACTTAGCACACATCCCATAGAAAGAGAACTCTTTCAATTTCTCCCTTACCTCTCGCATCCCAAACCAGTTCAGATTGGAAATTGGCAAAGAGGGTAACTTACTATGTTTCCCTTCTTGGGAAACTAATTTGCATTTTAATACAAGCTTCCTGGCACCTCAAAGACCATTAGAGACACATAAAGGATCAAGTCTAATGGTGTGAGCCTTAGGTGCCAAGGCCTAACATCTGGGCTCATAATTTTAAGCATATGGTACATTTCGGTTAGTGCCATCCACCAGCCGGCTGTGCGGTTCCTGCCACCCTGGAGCACAAGTACCCAGCATCTCATTGATGTACCAACTTATGATCCATTAGCTGAAAGCAGTTGTCCCCGCCACTGAACGCGGGAAGGAACTTTGGATTAGGGGATGGTAGTGGTGACAGCTGCGGGTGTGTTAAGTGCCACACCCTGCTGGGAGCACCCCACCTCCTCCCTGCCTCCAGGTAAAGCTCTTGGAAGGGCAGACCAGCTCCCATTTTACAGATGCAAAGAGTGAAGCCCAGAAAGGTCAAGTATCTTACCCAGTGTTCTAAACTCAAAGGATTGGGGGTGCAGCTCAGTTGATCAAGTGCTGGCTCAACATGCATGAGGCCTCGGGTTCAAACCCCAGCACTACATAAACACGGTATGGTGGCACATGCCTGTAAAACCAACACTTGGGAGGTGACCATAGAGCCCCCCAGGCCCCTGTGGTGGACAAAGTAGTGGGCTCCTGCATTTGCATTTGATCTTCCAAGAAGCTGGAGTGGACGGCCGCTGCCCCCTTCTAGCTATCCACGGAGGAACTTGACAGTGACTTTTCTCAGGCCACAGACTATACTCAAGCTCAGTTATGCCTTCAGCCGCAGCTTCTTGATTAACCGTGTCACTTTTGGCCAGTCACCCTAACCTGCAGGAGGGGGGAGGCCCCTTTTCTCATCTGACAAATGAAGTCACTGGCCTGGAAAATCGTTAAGATGCCTCCTGGGGTTTCGACACGGACCCTGGCCCCACCCCCCGTGAGGAGATCAAGGAGAGGAGCCAGCCTGGCCGGCCTCCCATCTGGACTCCCAGCGTTTATTTACCCTCAGGCTCTCTGGAAACTCAACAGCTTGACCATATGGGCTGCCCCACTATGGGCTGGACTCGGTGACAGGTTGGGGAGCTGAGGTTCTGGTGTCTCCAAAGGAGGGAATTAGTCCTGGGCCGCTGAGGCCTGCCTACCAGCTCGCTTCTCTGAGTTGCCGAGCTGCTGGAGCTGCTGGAGTCCTGAGTACACCATGAGCGGTGCAAGCCCAAGGAGCCCCACTGCCGCTGCCGCTTTTATTGCTTCATTATCTCTGCAGTCAGAAAGAGGCCAGGCCGAGCTCTGATTGCAGCCTGTTAACTCTCCTGTTCCCAGAGGCCTAGGCCCTGCTGAATTCAGCACATTAGGCTGTTCCTTGCTTTTCATAACCGCTTTCGTACTGCATGAGGTATGGGTGCCTTTCCCTTCTTCATCCTCGGTTTTATGGGCAGCGTTGCTCTATTTTGAAGTGGGGTATTAGGAGAGATTTGCTGTGCTCAGAAGGGCTGTGCTCACGTTCCTAGCCTCATCCTTTAATGATTTCGAGAAGCACCTCCCACTCCCCTGCACTCACTCTGCTAGCCACTCAGTTGGTGTTTAGAAGGACTGCTACCTCCAAAACTCCCTGAAAGGGGCAGCTAGGTCTTGCCTTCCTAGTTCTGTATATAGATGGAGCGAATGTTACTGTTGCTATGATTAGTGATGGTGCAGTGGAAACTGTCTGCAGCATGGGAGCCTTGTTTTCCTGAACCGGGTTAAAAGAGGGTCTCCTTCATTTTCAAATCTATAGGCAATACCCAAAAACTCAAATGTTATTTCAAAGTCTGGGGTTGTACCCGCTCTTCTGTTTTGAAAAGGCCTGAAAAATAGCTGAAAATCATTGGTTTTGGTGCAGTGATTCACCCTACAGTAATATTATTGCAAGACAGAGAGGAAAGGATCCTGGCTGGCGAGGTATTAGCGACTAGAGGCAGCAACTGGAAAATAGGAGGTTCAAGGCCAGCCTAGTAAATCTGATGAAACTCTGACTCAAAAGACTCAGAGTCAGAAGCATAGCCCATTGGTAAAGCACTTGCAGACATGCAGGAGGCTCTCTGGATTCAGTTCCCGGTGTTAGCAGCTCTAACTCATAAACACATTAAATACATGGGAGAGTGAAGAAATGAACACTCCAGGAGTGCCTGCTCTTTAAAAAAAAAATGCAAACTAGAGCTTTTGTATGTGTCCCCATTTCTCCTTCTGGGTGGCAGTGGTGCTCTCGCTCTGGGTACGGGTTCATCTTGGAGGCCCTGAGCAGCTGGGGCTGGAGCTCTGGAGAATCTCAAGTACAAGAACAGTGAAGGTAAACAGTACATGTCATCCCAACTACAGCTATTACCCCACGTGAACCTCATCTCCACCAGCCGCATCGCTGGGCCCTGCTCTCACACAAGCCAGACACCCAGCCTGGGCTATGGGCTGAGGTTTTCTGGAGATGATGTTGAGATTAGCCACACCTGCTTAGTTTACCGCTCCATTTGCGCTCACTCACGTAAGATCCCAGCAGCTCTTGAAGGCGGCTGCTGGCAGAGCCGGTTCTTGGAAATCAGTATTAACAACCGACTCCAGGACTCGTGTTGGTAGGGCCAGAGTGGGCAGCGAGATACAGCAAGAGGCAACATGTAGCCCAGGGCAGGCGAGTCCCAACAGAAGCTGCACCCTCCTCTGCAGGGCATGAATCTCCCCACCTGAATTTACAGGCGTGAATCAACTCCCTTTGCCTCAGGAAACCTTGAAGGCTCTGGAGCAGAGCCAGAGAAAGGAAGGGAAGTGATGGAGAGGGGGGCCAGGTGCTCAGTGAGCACTCGCAGACAAGTCAGAGTAAGTCTCTGCCTCTGGGATGATGAAGACCTAGGCATTCTGGATCTAAGCCCAGGAATACGCAAAGGGGTGGGGTTGGGGGTGTGGAGGGGGCTGTGAGCAAGTTCTAGGAAACTCTACCTGAGAGAAGGTGGGGAACAAGGGACCTCTGGGAGGACTAGAGCACAGATGAGGTTGGGGAAATGGCCCGTATGAGGAGGTTCTTTCCACATGCCTTGATATCAGATAGCACGGTCTGACGTGCGCAAGGAAGTTTATGAGCAACATTGACTTCTGACGTCTATGGAAATGGAGAAACTCACTGTGGCCCGATGCTGTGATTAGTGCTGGGAACAGAGGGCCAAAAGGACATAGGTGCTACTATCAAGGAGCTGGCAGCGGAATCAAGAACATGGCGGTTCTTGCAATGGGAGAGCTTTGTGGGGGTGGGCAGAGTTTTACCTAGGCACCAGAGCCAGGGGTTTAGGACAATAGACACCTGAATGGAAGGGGACAGCGAATCCTGGGATGGAGGGAAGCAGCCAACTGAGATCCATGGATGGGCAATGAGGACCGTGGGCTGACGGAAGAATCGCTCTTGCTTCCCTCAGCAAAGCATACTGGCTTGAATGTCCTGTCCCTCCAGCCCCAAACAGGAAATGCTGCTTCTTTGTCTTCTCTAGCCTGGACCTTCTCTTCCAGGCAACAGAAAACTCCTTTCCCAAGGAGCATTTGGATGTCTTCCCCACCCACCCAGTCCTCTAGCAGGAGATCCTTGGTGCCTGCAGGCCCTGGGAATGCACTGAGCATGCTCACCACCATTTAGCATCATGAATCCCAGCCATGGCGGAGCTGGGGAGGAGGAGATAAAGGAGTCCTGTCTCCCTCCTCCACTGCCTCTGCCCTAGGGCCTTTTCACAGGCTCTTTCCTTGCTTAGAGTTCTTCTCTGGATTCTTGCCTGACTCAGCTCCTGTCCCTGCCACTCTTCCTCTCTTGCTGCAGCCGTCATGGCCATCTGACCCCAGTAAAAGCCTGACACACTTCTTGCTCCTTTTCTGTACTTCACTTTCTTTCTTTAAGCCACACTGGTGTGTCATGCTATGATTTCCCTGCTGTGCTTGTTGGTTGTCCTTTTACTGATTGGGCATGGGAAGGCAAGCTTACCTGCTGTCTGCATTACTGTGTCTTTAGGGCCCAGACACAGCTCTGGTACAGCTGTTGGGTGGATGCTCAGGATGAAGGCTGCATATCTAGGTGCTTAGGCCACAAATCCCCTAGAAGCCCTAACAGTGGCTAACTCTCATCTTTATATATATATATATATATATATATATGTGTGTGTGTGTGTGTGTGTGTGTGTGTGTGTGTGTGTGTATAAATGTTTTGTCTGCCTGTTTGTCTACCATATGTGTGCAGTGCCCACAGAGGTTAGAAGAGGGCAGCAGGTCTCCTGGAACTGAAGTTACAGATGGTTGTACGTCACCACATAGGGGCTGGGAACCAAACTGCAGTCCTCTGGAAGTGCAGCCAGTGCTCTTAACCACTGAGCCACCTCTTCAGCTCCTGTATTTTACAGATTATGATGGCAAGTTTTCTCATTCCCTCACTCCCTGGGATGGGAGTTGATCTCTCCAGCATTTTAGTTGCCCTTCATACCTGTGGGCACATCCCCAGGTCACTGAGTTGCTGCCTTCTCTTCTTCAGGGATATGAACTGCTCTCTTGTATGGTTGAACCTTGGGGAATCCTGCCCTGTTGACTGCTGGAAGAATCCTCTAACGGAACATCAAGGTGGAATAGCACGTGAAGGGTTTACTGTGCAAATGACAGAACCTGAGTTGGACCCCACTCAAATGTGAACAAAGAAAACTGACTCCACAAAGTCCTTATAATAGCAAATTAAATTACAATTGTAAAGGCTCTAAAGAACATTCTCAAGTGAATCAGAGCTCATTGAAAACTCATGTTTTCTCTTTGGATGGAATCCTGGAGCGGGCAGTGGAGCTACAGGACCCCCGCCTGGGAATTTCTTCTATTCTTCTTGGATGTCAGGTCTGGGGAATTCAGAGGCACTTCTCTCTGTATGACAGTGGAATTCCTCCTGGCTCCACAGGATGGTATATGAATCAGCTTTTTCTTCATGTTTGCCTCTGGCCTTTGCCCTCAAGATGCCCTTTTCTTGATCTCTGGGGAAACCAGGCCAGAGCTCTGCTTTCTCTCCACACAGCCACATTCCTCTGTGTGGACCAAGGGTCATCTGTCTTCAGATTTGCTGGAAAACCCCAAAGTGGCTACTCCTGACTGCAGTTGCCATAGTGACAGCCACTTGCAAAAATCCTTTTCTCTACCTTTATCCCCAATCCTCAGAAGATGCTGGAGGGAATGTCTGCTTAAGGTCTGGGGTCTCTGCCAGTTTATTCCCATCCTCCTTGGTTTAGGGTATCTTGTGGGTAAAGTGGACAGCCAACAAGATGCTGTGTGGGTATTATCAAAACATGTCTTGCTTCCTACTCCCTGTTTCCCTCCTCCTTTTTCTTTCTCTCCCTCATCCTCTTTCTCCTCCTTCCTCTCTTTCTCTCCATGCTCCTAATCCTCTTCTTCTTGCCAATCTTCTCCTTTCAGTGTACCCCCAAATAGCCCTAGTCTTTCAAAAGCCAATCCAAGCACATACATGTGCCATAAAAATCTTCAAAATGAGCCAATGGAAAGAACCTTTTGGATTAAAAAGAAGAAGAAGAAGAAGAAAAAGAAGTATTTGATTGTGGCCTAAAATCCTGGAGGATTCCCAAACCCCAAATCGCCCCAGTCCTTGAGGTAGAGGAATGGATTTATGATACTTGAAGACTTTCTATCCCTTTTACAGTCATGTATTCCAGAATCCACACAGGAAATGACAGGGGAACTTGGATTTGCTTTTGAATCATTTAACCAAAAAAAAAAAAAATAGAGAAAATCTATTTTTCTCTAGAGGCAAAGATGGCAGAATCTTACTGATGATGAGACTGGAGTTACTTGCCCCTTCTTTGAATATGTCAAAGAGTTTTACAGTTAAAACCTTTCAAGAGAACAACATAGTATGTGTTTAAATATTTACGGGGGACATTGGGCCTCTTGCGTTTCTTGTGTAATTTGACATTATCTTTTGGGGTTATTTCTGTAGTAACACCCTCACTGATTTGGGCTGTATAGTGTGCTTTCAGAGCTGGAAACCTGGTCTCTGTTTCCTTCCTGTGTCTCCATGTCAAAGCAAGAGTAGAGTGGCCCTTCCCCATTACCAGCCAGTGGGACAAAGGCAAAGGAACCCCACCCCTGACTGCTCCTCTCCTCTCAACCAGTTCCCAGCCTTAGAGCCCCTACCTCCTCTGTAACTGAACACTTAAAACATGCTGTTCACACAAAAGGTCTTTCTTGAAGTTTGCACACAGGGCCTGTGAAGATACCCGCTTCGCAGCCTCCTTTTGTTCCTGGTTGCTAGGCAGTCTCCTGCTTATGAGTACAATATTTACTTGTATTTATTTTATTTGCTCTTGTATTTGAAGAGTCTGGGCAGAGCCCAGGATGTTGATGCTGGGGATTTTCAGAGGATAAAGTATTCTGGGAAGCAGCTGGTTTTTGCCTGTACCTCGGTGTAAGTCCCTCCCACCCAAGGTCAAGGTCCTGAAGGCTTGGTCTCTGCTAGAAGCAGTCAATGTGGAACTCTTGCATGAAAATGGCCCAAGAAGCTTCTCAGGCTGCACAGAAGACCCAAATGCTTCTCTACCAACCTCATCACACACATGGGGGTGGGGACTGGGCGTGGAAGATGTTCAAGTTTGAAATCGATAGTCTATTATCAAAGAGAACAGTAGAAAAGCAAAAGACAAAAGTCCTGTTCGTTACCAATCTCCAATCCCTTCTAGCGGCACCTGCCATACGGTGTTTGGCATAGGAGGCATAGTACCTGCCTTTGGAAAGTATAGATTATCAGAATTGATTGTAAGGACAATTGATGGGGTGCAGGCAGCACAGACAGAATCAGACAAACCCTGAATCTCACTTTTAGGGATCAAGAAGAAGAGGTCTTTCGGGAAAGCGCTAAATGATAGGTACACTTGAAGTTGTAAATCATAAGCACATGAGTTTAAGAAGGAAACTGTGAGTGAAAGCAGAAACCGGGATAATGAGCATCTTAGAAAGGTGGTTAAGGATCAAGACTTGGCTGGGCAGGGCATATGGGGAATAAGTCACCGTCTCTCATACAGCTGAAGGCATGAGGGTGTGTCTGTTAGGAATCTTTTAGATGGGAATGACAGGAAATCTAACTCTTACTAGTTTAAGAAAAAAAATCTGTTCTAATTGAAAAATTGACAGGATATATTGAGTTCAGGTACAGCTTAATCCAGGAGTTCATAAAACATCTTTATTTCTCAATGCCTTCATTTTTTCCTCATGTGGACATTGCTTTCAGACTTCGTGTGGGAAATCAAGAAGTAGGCAGTAGTCCCAAGGCCCAAAGTCTTTGAGCTTAGAGTCCATGGGGAGCAAAGAAAGCATTTCACCTTATTAGCCTCTGAGACTGAATGTTCTGGGATTCACTCTGATGGGAACAAACGTGAGTTATGTACCTATCCCTGAAGCAATAACTGTCACCAGAGATCGGAACTATGTTAACAGACCAGCCTGAGTCACTTGCTCAGATAGAAGGGAGGCAGCTGGAGTTCAAAGGAGATGTGAAGCTCTGTTAGCAGTAGAGAGGTGTGCAGGAGTCCACAGGACACCTGCAGGGCAGGGCCACCGTGGAGAGGCTAAGCAGTGAGGTCTTTGCATCGTCTACCTGTAGGGGCCTGCTGAATGGGGTGCAAAAGCCCAGAAGGAAGGAATTAAGGCAATGTACCTCCATCCGTTCTGGGGAGCCCATTGTGCTCCAGGTGTTCTGAAAAGGATTCAGGAAGCCCCACCTACTTCTGCCCCAGTGTGCCTGGTGTCCTCTGAAGAGCAGATGCCTGCTTTGTGGGCTATGTGTGCAGACCCAAGCCTGGGGACTGGAGGTGACTAACACAGTATGATGTTGTGTACAGGAGACTTAGTAGGTGTCTGCAAGGAGTTGCTGCCTACTGTCTAGGGAATAGGGAAGTGAATAGGGGGGGCCTTATCACTCCCGTGACTAAGTATTGGGGACCTGTCCTGGAGGCCCTAGACACTCAAGTCCAGTGAAGAGGAGCTAAGTGGTCCCCCAAAAATCACATTCTCCCTGGTGGCTTGGATTAGGAAGTCCTGTTCCTTGAGGTTGGAGAGATGGCTCAATGGGTAAAAGTGCTTTCTATTCACACATGAAGATCTGAGTTCAGATCCTAGCACTCAACTAAAAAGCAGAGAGAAGAGATCACTGGGGCTTAGCTGAGTCCTCAGAGTCCCTGTCTCAAACAAATAAGGCAGAGAGTGGTTGGCCACACCTGGCAACCTCCTCTGGCTTCTGTGTGCATGCACCTCCCCCCAACACACACGCCAAAGAAGAAAAATATGACATTTCTGCCTGACCCTTTGGTTCCCAGTCTCTGCTGTGGGAGCTCCCTTATCCAGCAGGGACCTGACAGGTAGAAGAATGTCTCTCTGCTGCAGCTTCAGGCCTGTCTACCTCTTGCTGGGAAGATTATTTGCCTTAACCCTTTTCCTGCTTCCTCCGAGGGCCGGTTGCTGCCCTCCCATGGAATACAAATACGGGCATAAGGAGGTAAGGAGGGAGACCCGCAGACTGTGGGAGAAGGAAAACAGACTAAATAAAGGGTTTGGAGGAAAGCCAGGTGTAGGTTTGAGATTTTCCTGTTTCTGCCACAAGGCAAGGGCGGGAAATGGATGTTCTGAACTTACCTGACAAAGGCAAGGCAAGAGGAAGTAGAGGCTCAGGCCTGGGGACCAGTGGGGGTATCATCATCTTAAATGCCATCAAGAAAGTAGCATCCTTCTCTTTATTGATGACCCTCTGGATGGAAATAGTTTGTTGTTTTGTATAGTGCTGTGCCTCTCACAACTTGACATATGGCAGAATTATTCATCTTTTTTTTTTTTTTTTGGTCTGGGGGCAGTCACTGTGTGTATCAGCTATGACAAGTCCTTCTGGAATGTACAATGTCCAAACAACTCTAAGCATATTTTTCTTGCATTCTTAAGAAAATGACTAGGGAACACTCAAAAACTAGGAACAGAAGGAATGTCCACAACCTGATAAATGGTCCCGTTGTCCTTGTGTTTGTATTTTCCCAAAATGTGTGTTGAAATCAAAACCCCACAAGGCAATGCTTTGAGGGGCTGGGGCCTTAGGTCATGAGGCCAAAGCCCTCATGATTGGGGCCAGGGAAGAAGAGAGTTTCGGAGAGTTCCCTTGTCCCTGACAGTACTCCCTCCTCAGGTACTGACTCTGCTTACACCGTGATCTTGACCTTCTCAGCTACCAGAACTGGGAGAAAGAAATTCTTGTCGCCCATAGCCCACCCAGTTTGTGGTATTTCGTTAAGAGAACTCTTTGATGATATGACAAAGGGGTACTGTTCCAGAATGTGAGGTGTCTACCACAGGGCACAAAAAGATCACAGGCTGGAGGCCCTGCCCATAAAACCTCACAAGAAAAAGATGTCAACTCAGAGAAACTGGCCAGAAGAGTTAAATAAAAGGCACCTTGAGTAGAAGACCTTGTCTGCCTGTCACTGCAGAAGACTTGATCTAGTGCAGCAGCTCCCAACCTGTGGGTCTGACCCCTTTGGCAAACCTCTATCTCCAAAAACATTTACATTACAATATATAGCCATAGCAAAGCTACAGTTATGGTCCAGCAAGAAAAATAACTTTATGATGGGGAACGGGGCAGTCACAACATGAGGAACTGTATTAAAGGGCTGCAGGTTTAGGATGGTTCAGAACCACTGATCTAGTCTATGAAAGTTTTCAAGGAGCACAGCGAAAAAAATGAGAACTCACGACACTCTCAGCTAAGCTTCAGAAGATCAGGGTGTAAAACAAGTTGTCTACACACTAGTCAGGAGCATTTGAAAATCCTTCTTACAAGTATTCTGGAGAATAAAATATTAAAAATAAATTAACCAAACTGATACCAGGCACAGACAGGGAAAACTACAGAACATTATTAAAGGCTTCAAGGAGTTAATTCCATTGAAATGAGGCCCATTTTCAGGATTGGAAGACTTAATGTCACTAAGAAGGCGACACTTTGGCTAATTATGGTGGCATAGGCCTATAGTCCCAGCTCTTTGGAGGCGGTGGCAGGAAGATCACCAGTTCACAGCCAGCTTTGGCTAAATGGTGAAATGGTGAGATCTTGTCCCATGGAAATAGCAGAAACAAAGCAAACAAAACAGGCAGTGTTGTAAGATGCAATCTATGGATTCAACACAATTTCTCTTGAAAATCCACTTGTTCTGCATGTGCTCCCTGTCTCTCCCTTCCTCTCTCCCTCTTTTTGTCTCTCTGTGTGTAACTAACAATCTTGTTACAACGTTTATAGGGAAAGCAAAGGACCCAGAACAGCCGAAACAATATTGAAAAAGAAGGCAGTTAGAAAATTCATTTTCTGAATTCCAAAGTTCCTACAAAGTTACTGCAATGAAGCAGTGTGGTATTGGCATGGGATGGACAAACCAGCGGAGTGGATTTGAGAGTACAAGCCTAAACCATGCACCTGTAGCCCACTGACTTTCAGGAAAGATGCCAGGACCAATCGACTGAGGAAGAAAAGTCATTTTAAGAAGCATCACTGCAAAGAAAACACATTCACGTGCAAAGAAAGAAAGTTGGGCCCCTCGCTGGCATGATGAATTTAGCTTAAAATGGGATTTTAAAAAAAATCAAACACTCTACAACTTCCAGAAGGAAACCTGAGTAAATTCTTGTGACCTCGGATTAGGCCATTGTTTCTTACCTGTGACAGCTGATACACAAGCAACAGAAGGAAGAAAACCAGGTTAGTCTCTGTGCATCAGAGGACCTTCTGAAGAAAACTAAAGGACAGCTCACAGGAAGGAAAGTGATCGTCCATCATGTGTCTGATAGGAACTGACATTCAGAGCAATGAATTCATATGGCTCAACAGATAAAACCATGAACAACCTAGCTACCCCTTCCTCCCTGTCTTCTGACCTTTTTTGCCATCTTTAGCTAACACCTCAGGACCCTGAATCCATCTCCTGGGATCCCTGTCAAAATGCAAAATGTGGCACCAAAGAGGATACTTCCATATCAACGATTTTTCCCCATCCAGTCATTTTGTCCAGGACCCTCCCCTCCCACTCCCAGGCATGCTTGCCTAGCTCCGGCTTGGCTTGTGACCAGTCTCATGGCTCCTTTGGTTAGTCTTTGCTGTGATTTCACACTTTAGAGCTGTGCCGCCATACATCTTACTCCTGTGTATCATACCGCACCCCAACCCTCAATCATATGTCAAGACAAAAGTCTTGCTGTGTAGCCCAGGTTGGCCTTGAACTCAGGACCCTTCTGCTTCTACCTCCGGGTGCTGGACTTATAGGTGTGCGTATGCTCGCTCACCTGAAGCAACTCACTTTTCGAGGAATTAAACACCACTTAAAAAATAATAATCCTTCATATTTTCCTACGTATCTTACCTGTCCAGTGAGTTCTATTTCCCCCTATGGCAACACCTTTCTCTTCTGGTCGCTATTAGGTTAAGGGAGGGTTAGGCTAGGCTTCAATTCCAAATGTGTTAAGTTCCTTTGGTTAAACTCAGTCTATGCTCACAACACAGCTCCACGGGTCTGTTTTCTGTCTCCTGCTATGTCTTGACAAAATGTGAGATCTTTATACTTACAGAAAGAATCACGGAACTGAACAGCTTTGGGGGGCTTCTCTAGATGCCCCTCCACTGGCGCACAGTCCTCTCGGCACGACTCCTCCCTTTCTGTCCTGTAGTACACCCCTTGTCTTCTTTTCCAGGAGAGCAACTGCTGATTTGACTGACTACTTGGCTGGGTGGCAGCTGGGTGTCTGGCTGTCTGGGTGGGTAGCTAGGTGGTTGGGTGGCTGGCTGGGTGGCTGGGTTGCTGAGTGGCTGGGTGGGTGGCTGATTGGGTGGGTATTTTGTCCAAGTTTCTGTGCTTGTCACTTGACGAACTGAGGTCTTGCACATTTTCCCACATCCCATTGGGAAGCAGCTGTCTTATGGTGTTAATGTGGGACTCCATCTCCTACCTTTACAAGCCGATAACTCTGAAGAAGGGAGGTGTCGCCTGCTAGTCTGAGCCTAGCCGAATCACTCAGCTCTGCTTCGCCCAAGGCCAAGGCCAGCATCTTGGCTGTCCTGGGGGTGCCAATCCTACTTTGAAGAATTTTCACATTTCCTTTCATCTCAAGGGCGCCCTGGTGGAGATTCTAAGGTCCATACAGCATGGCAGGTGAGGACACCTGGGTGTTAGCTGCTGCCAAGCCACTGTGAGACCTGGGGCTGCTCTCAACCTCCCTATAATCCCATTTCCTCCTTTGCAGGCAAGGACTTCCTGACGTAGTTCCTGAGAGCATGGGTCGGTTGCGGCACTTTAATTTCCTAGCTCGTCTTTTGCGAGGGGAAGAAACCAAAAGCGAGCGAAAGCAGAGGGCATGTTGTGGTCTCTGAGTTCCGGAAACAGCAGTGGCTCCAGTCACGCTATCTCTCTCCCTCATTAGCGTGTGATGATAATGTACACACAAGGCACTAATTCTTTCTTCTTCAAAAATAAGATGGTGGCTAATTTGATTTGAATGCCTCAGTCTGTGAGCACGCTTCGTGATTTTTAATCCAATTAGTGTTGGAGATACTTCTGACTCTAAGGGTATCTGGTTTCTGCTTATGATAGAAGGTCCATGCCCCAGTGACTCATGTTTCAAGAAGGGAAGAGTTGGGGCCTACCATCAATAGAAAGGGCCTGTGTATGTGGTGCTGCTATTAAACGCCGTGTTAAGGGGCAGAGGCCTCGTCTTTAGCTTGGATTTCTGTACCCAGCAGAAAACTCACAGAACAGCTTTGAGTTGAGAGTATTTGCCATGCAGATTGCCATTACGTTTCACTGGCTCACAATACATCCTACTTAAAGGTAAACAAAAGCTGCCGCCTTGACTACTCTCCTGGGGAACATTCTGAAACTCTCAGTCCAGAGCCAGGGGGCCAGGCTCTCGGTCTGAGCTGAATGATTCAGCTGTCAGAGCTTCAGGGCCCTTACAGCATCCTGGTGGGTCTCCTGCTAGATGAAATTCTCCCAGTCAGTCACAGTGTCACAAAGTAGTGCCCAGATCCAGCAGGATCTGCCTCTCTTGGTGCCACTTGGGTTTAATATGCTCAACTCCTAAACGGAATATGTGACAGCGATCACACTCAAGGGTAATTTTCATGCTTAATTATTCTAATCAATTAAAATTTTTGTCACTCTCAAGACTCTGAGAAACTACCTTCCATTCTTAACCAGGGTTGATAAAAATCACATCGAACCATCTTTGACACATTGTACTTTATTGCCCCTCAATAAAACAGCATGTGAGTTGCCATACTGAAGGGAAAGCGAAAGGAAAACAGAAAGGGACAGTGCCTTGTCACCCCTGTCTCTTACACATTTGCTTTCTGGGTTGTGCCCCTGCACCTATGATAGGGAGAGAAATCTGACTGTCTTACTTAGGGTTAAGGGGGGGCAGGGGGAGAGACAGTAGCTAAATAGCCTTGAGTTTCACAAGATGGAGCTTAATATTTCCGCCGCTGAGGCTCTTGGGTGACCAGAAAAAGGAGGAAGGTGAGTCTTTCATATTTTCATCTGGAAAAAGTTCCTATGTTCCCATTCCCCACAGGCCTCCTGTCACGACTCTGGCTTTGTACATTCAATTAACTATGAAATACACGTGAAACCAACTATGACACTGTGTAAAAAAAAAAAAATCAGAAACCAAACACTGTTCCATCCACAAAGCCCTGCTGTGAACAGTATGAAAACACACCACTGTCAAGAATGTTGAAAATGTGGAGACAGGAAGTGGCCTTGAAATAACATTTTTGAAGGGTCAAAAACAAATCAAAAGTATGTTGAACTTTGATTCAGAGCTCATGGAACATGGGGAAGAGACAAGATCAGTTCTTGGCATGTGTGGAAGAGGGATTAGGTAATGAGTGTGCGATTTTGGATGAGGTTGGTGTGTTTGGAATGACTGCTGGACAGAGCGAGGTTCTTGGGTCCACTTTTCTGGATGGTTTATGCCTGGGGTTGTAGAACAGGAGGGAAGAATTTTGTAGCCCATCATAACCTGGTGTGTTTTGGCAGCCGGATGTGATAGGCACATATTCATTTCGCCATCACCGTGAAAGCATCTGCCACTCTAAGCCTGCGGAAGTTCGTTTTGAAGATGTAGGTAGCTCTGTATCACCTGGTTGTTTTTTGCCTATGCTTTTGCACAAAATCTGCAGCAGTAGGTGAGAAAGAGTAGTTGGATGCAGAGGTGTGAATGAGAATGACCCCTATAGGCTCTGATGTTTGAATGCTTGGTCCCCGTTGGTGATGCTCTTGGGGAAGACTAAGAGGTGTGGCTTGTTGGAGCAAGTATGTCACCGGAAGCAGCTTTTGAGAGTTTAAAGACTCCATACCGTTTTCAGTTGGCTCTCTGCTTCATGCCTGTTGTGAAAGGTGCGAGCTCACAGTTCCCCACTCCAGCTTCCGGGCCTGCTGCTAGCTGCTGTGCTCCCCCACTGTGATGGATGCTTAGACCTCTGAAACCATAAGCTTTTACAAACTCTTCCTCCTGCATCTTGTCTTGGGAGTGGTGTTTTATCACAGCAACAGAAAAGGAGAAATACAAGCCCCATTGATCCCAAGTGGTCTCTTGCTCACTAATGAAGGAATAAAGCTGGAACAGGACAGCTCAAAACACCAGAATCCTCCCTCCCCTCAGACCTAGTAGATTAGAAGCTGATCAAGCTTGTGCCTGTTAAATACTCCAACATGTTAGCATGTTTATACTTAGAAATTATATACATTAACTGCTTTTTTAAAGGATAAAGAAAATACGTAGCTTCAGAAAAAAAAAACAACTGTAGTGGATTCAAAATAGAAATAGCCAATAAATACCCTGGGATGTATCCAAATTGTAAGTAAGTTTGAAAGATGAGAAAATCCCATCCTCATTACCAGCTTATGATCCTCATCATTAATGTATTCCTTCCATGGGTGTGAAGATTATCTTACCCAAACAGCCCAGGCCTTTGAATGCCCAAAGCACACCAAAGTAGCCAAGCACACCCCAAGCAAGCAACAATCAAGCCAGGGTAGTGCGATTTGGATTCTTGCTCTAACATTCCCATTATGACAACGTTGTTCAGGTGTGTCATTTTAGAATTCAGACATTCTCAGGTTCTCCATGCAACCCTCCAGGCCACTGGGAGGAATGAGCATAGGAAGTGTTCATTCCTTCAGTGTGCCTCTTGGGGTGTCTGATAGTTTTCATTAGCAATAGATAGACATCCTCCGTTCTTTCCTTTGCTTCCTTCCCCACATCCTTGGCTGTAGTCTAGATAATACTAAGTACAGCATGGCTTCCTTTCTTTCCAGGCCTCCCTGGGGAAAACTTAGGAGAAATTGTAAGACCTTAAATCTAGTTACACTCTGGACACCTAAGAGCCACCTGATTTAAAATCCCTGGGACATAGTTCCTCCCCCAACAAAGGCAGCTTCCCCAAATGGTCACCAAGGACCCATCCAGCTCTAACAATAAGCATCTCTGCTTCATTGTCCTTAAGTCCTTGTTCAGCAAGTTTCTCAAAAATTAATCTTCCTCTTTATACAATGAGAACCTACTAGAAAGATTTTTTTTATAATGCAGTTAGTAAGCTTGGTATCATACAAGGCTGTAAGTCTAGAAAGGTCTTTATTATGTTTCTCCTTCTCGTAATTAAAAATCATTAGAGATCATTCTTTTTAAAATCAATTATGGAACTACTTCAGAGTTAATTAAGAGAGAAGCATATTGGCTCTAAGTACTTGCTGATTTCAAGATGACTGAGGTTTTAAATATTTAACTTGTAAATATTGGGATTCAGACAAACATCGCTTTATGAACAAGGAAGTCCAAGATTAAAATCCAGGAACCGTCAACTGCAGATTGTGCAACCTTGTGAACCTGGAGTCATTGTTTGAGAGAGGCTGTTTCAGTTGCAACACAGGCCCTGAGTGATGGAAGCGTCTGAAGATGGGCTTCCATCAGCCCCACTGGCCCCTTTGCTCTTCCAAACAATCTAGGCCTCCTGAGGAGGCCACCCTGTATCTGGATGCCTCTGGAACTACACCCAAGTGCATTGATAGGTGTTAGTGATGAGCATACAGAAGTCTCAGATTTAGTGCAACTCTAGGTCCTCCTGTACACTGAACTCAGCCCCAAATGCAACCTTCATCATCTGCTCTGGGAAAATGCAGAGAGCCCTGTAAATCATCTTCCTGTGAGTTAATGTTTCAAGCTTTGCCAAAAGAGACTTTGGTGAGACCATAGCAAAAGGGATTATTTTTTCTCTTCCAGTTATGTTGGATTGCTTATTTATCTCTTGTACCTAGCAGTCCCCTGCATCTGACTTCTGTGGCATTCCAGGTTTTCCCAGAACTTAGCACCTATAGTATGCATAGTCAACAGCTAATTGCCTGCAGCTTCCTAAGATCTATCTAAATACTGTAAATCAACCCCAGGGCCTCCCACGTGCATTTGCTATGACCCCACCAAGTCATATTGTAAGTGATATCCTAGGCATAGACTTGCTGCTCTATGAAGAGATTTCCCTGGCAGATATCCAGCAGATCCCCTCAGGAATGGTAATATAACAGCCTTTCTACCATCCAGTGATCCATGGCCATGGCCTCCGCAACAATATATGGGTCCCAGCCACCAGGCTAGAATGGAGGTGCTTTCCTTGGGCTTTGTACTGTGATAGATCTCTGCTCCCTATAGCTGCTTTCCCTATAGAGTTCTGTTTGACTCTTTATCTACTATTAGTAGGAACCATCCAATTGTCCAGAACCCCAATCATACCTTGCAGTTAATAATCCTTATATTAAACTTTTCTTTTTCGATCTGCTGTATGGTTTTAATTTCCTTCTCTTGATTAGACCCTGACTAATACATATTCCAAAGTAAAAAGAAATGCAGATATAGAATTTTATATATGAAAAGTGTGTGTGTGTGTGTGTGTGTGTGTGTGTGTGTGTGTGTGTGTGTGTGCAGTGTGAATACATGGTGCATGCTTCAGAGTTGGGTGGTTAGTTTGGATGCAATCTTTCTTCTTATATTGTGGTCTACTGGCGTTTTAGAGCTGTCAGCAAAACTCCACAAGCTAGGTTTCTCGCCGTGTATTTATAGGTGTAGGGAACACGATCAAAGTACATATACATGCGTTTGAAGCTGTCATTATGAATCCCATAACTGTGTACGGTGAATGGCAATAAAAAAGAACACTGAGGAATGTGTGTTTATAAAATCTAGTGTGTTGGTGCTGAGTGGAAGATGCATTACATACTATGTTGCCTCTTGAAAAAAAAATCATAAAAATTAAGAAGTCTTTTATTTCTTTTCCTTGTTTTGGAAATGAGAAGCTCAAAGTCAAGGTGTCAGGTTTGGTGTCTCCGGAGTCTCACTCCTGGACCTGCTGGTGCCCTCGTGTGGTCCTTTCTATGTACATACATGCTTGCTATCTTTCTGTGTATGCTTGTGTGTATCTGTGTGCATGTCAATGTGTGTACCTATGTGCACATGGGAGTGTGTGCTCATGCCGTAACTCCTTCATATATGTCCAGATTCCCCCTTTCTAGCTTCATAGAAAGGCAGATGGGATGGAGACCCACAGTGATAAATAACACGGTTGTACCTCAATCGCCTCTTAAAAGCCCTATCTCCAAGCACAGTCACATTCTGAGCTGCTAGGGGGTTTGAGTTTCAACATGCAGTGACTGCCAATGGATGTAACCCTGTCCACAGCTCATCGGCTCACATTCTCTGACTTTAATATTAAATATACAGAAGACAGAAGTGACCCTACGCAACCATCAGACTCGGCTTTAGAAGAACCCATTCGGGGCCCGGTTCTGCCATTGACCCAGAAGGCAAATTGGTTCTCCCGATGCCTCTCAGTTTCCCCATCAGGACAAGTGGGGCAAATGGGAAGTTTGATGAACATGTGCAAGCGAGGGTGTTTTAGAACCTGCTGGGGACTTCACAAAATGAAGTTGGGAAGTGTGTGAAATCACACATTTCTTACTTGTTACTTATTAAAAGCCAGCTGCCAACCTATTAAATAAGTGCTAAGTATAAATGATTCATATGGCCAAAAAAAAAAAAATGTAGGCTCTCAGGTTCATTAGATGCAGGGAAACTTTCTGCAGCCTCAATAGTGTCTCTGCCCACACCAGTGTCTCCGCCCACACCAGTGTCTCCGCCCATGACAGGCAATACTGGCCAAACCCAAGACGAACTAATCTCCTTTGTCCCCTCATTCTCAGCTGAAGTGGTATGTTTCCAGCCTTAGGACCTCACCAACTGACCTCAGCCTATATTGTGGAAGAGGCAGAAGCTATAAAGTCCTGAGAATAGAAGCCAGTATCTTCAAAGCAGCTACAATACTCTCTTATAGAGAGGCAGGAAAGAACTGATACCCTGCTTGGCGCTCATATTGTCCAGTGGTTCAATCCTTGCAGTTATTTTACAGATAGGAGCCAGGGTGCCAGGTGTCTTTGTCATGTTAAGGTCTCGAAGGAAATGGAAACTCCCTTTTATTGGGCAGTTTGACAAAGCAAGGCACAATGTGCATGCTGCCCTGCATCCTGTGTCCATCCCTCAGAAGCAAGTATCATCCTTTGACCCATTGCTGAGGTCACTAATAGACTGCTTGCCCAGCATGTGTGAGGCTCTGGGCCCCATCTCCACAACCACAAACTAATGACAATGACAATGGAAGTGACCTATATCTCACCTGTTGTATCCAATGCAAAATTTAGAAAGTCTAGTTATCTCCAAGGGTGGTTTCCTTTCCTAGACACATACGTGAGCACAGCTTGCTTACAGATTACGTCATTCACACAGCAAGAGAAGACAAGAGGAGACTGCTAAAGCAACAGAACAACAATCTCTTCACCGTGATTTGACCACACTACAGTGTGCTCCCATCTTGATCTGGCTCCATATGATGCCCATGACTCCTCAGCTGACACCATAGTTCCTTCACTCACACCAAGGCTTTGTCACATTTGCAGAAGGGAGATGGAAGCTTGCATGTGCAGGCCAGGAGGAAGACAGATTGGCCATTTTTATGAGATATAGTGGAAAACCCTATGCCTGGAGTATGATGAGTATGGCAGATTAGAAGGTCCTGGAGGGCTACCCCCGCTTAAGAAAGGATTGTGGCAATCTATACAATATTAAGGAAGGCAAGTGAGATAACATGAAATCTACTTTATAAGGATCACTCTGCCTGCCGGGCAGGATGAAACCATGTTCCCAAAATCATCTTTCTGCACATCATCGTACTCCTTTCTGAGCATGGTGTGAGGAGGTTGCAGTATCTGTCTTAATGTTTGCATTTTAAAATCAAGACACTTTGTTGGAATTATTATGCAGTTTTAATAAAATTATTGTCGATACAGCCAGAATGGGACTAATAGCCATCCTTCATGCTAGGTGCCAAGTCTGGTATGAAGGATGAAGGGACAAATGAAAGAGATTCTTGAGAAAATTGCAGAGGTATTGGCCAGCGTCACTGTTCCTGGTTGCCCATGTTTAAACTTTAGGTGCTGTATTATCTTTAGACTTTTAACAATTCTGTACTTTACAATTTGTGTATATTATGATATAGCCTTCCTTAGTCCATCTTATACTGTGTCATAATTATCATGTGATATTTCATATCACAGTCACAGCTTTATTTTCTGTGTAGTAAGCTTTTTCTGTCTCCTACATGGCCTCAATGATTCATTGTCTTTTAGTCTGATGACATTTCTAAGGTTGTTTATGGAATCTAATATTAACTATGAATATCTCTGAGATCACTTTAAAGAAGTTTTTTAATATAGAAAACAAGGAAGAAAAGAAGGAAGGAAGGAAGGAAGGAAGGAAGGAAGGGAGGGAGGGAGGGAGGGAGGGAGGGAGGAAGGGCACTGATCAAATAGTTCCAGGAGTGGGGTTGGCAATACTACCACAGTAATAGATGTCTTACCTTTTGGTAGCAACTATCATTAGGAAGTGATCAACTTCACTCTGCTTCTTTAAAGTGAACCTATATTTGGAGATAGTCCAGGGCTTTCAAGGACTTTGGAAATTCTGAATATGTGCTTCACAGTTTATATATATATATATATATATATATATATATATATATATATATTATGGATAAGTACCCTGTTTTTAAGAAGATCACTTAGCCTTCTATCCAGAACATTTGTTGTATTTGGCTCCAGAAGGGAAAAATTAAAGTTTTGTGTTTGTCAGCAGTGAGTCTGAGATGTCTATGATCTGAGTTTAAATATTCAGGAATCATCTAGTGGTTTGCTTTATTGTTCATAAACTCAGCGGAGACAAACCACCTGAGTAGTTCCAGATGTTAAGTCAACAAAGCTTTACTTCACAGACCTACATGTAAAAAGTAAATTTATAGGCCCACGAAAACTCTGGGAGGACGGTGCTGTTTAAGGATAAAAAGACACTTTCATTCTCAAAAAAAATGGATTAAACCGGGGTTCTAAATAGCCTTACAGATGGAAGGACTAGGTGACATTTACTTTTCTTTGGCCATCTGAAGCTCCGGGCTATAACCTTCTCCTCTCCACTGTTTTGAGAAGCAGAATTCCTAGCAATTGGCAAGCCATGTCCAGAGAACTTCAGTTTTGAAAATAAGAAGGTTCTCTTAAAGTTTAGCAAAAACAACTTGTGGGTAACATGGTAGAGAAAAGTTTCTCCGTGTTGGCATTAATATTGAAGAACAAATGAATGTGGCTTGCAGTTTGCCGGTCTACACCCCCTCACTGGTATTTTGGCAATGAACTCCAACATTATTCTAGGCACCTTAGCTTGTGAGTTGGCTACCACAGGTAATATTATATGGTAGTGAGGAACATGACTTGCACGGGCCCAGTGCCAGGAAGTTGGAATTTGTTACCATAAATCTTAAAATGCTGAAGGTGTCTTATGTTCAAGTTTATCAGGCACAGCCAAAAAAGCGAAAGTTCTAATATCCAAGATGCCTACACGGCTATAATACATAGCCTTACTGAGTGGCAAAGAATTTTTATGGCTGTTGGCTAGAATCCAAACAAAAATTCAACAGTCTCTCCAAAAGATACTTTACTGAAGTAACCTGAGTTATTCAAGTAAGGCTGCCTCATAAATTTGGGGTTGGAAAGAAGACATCGTTCTGTGTCCTAAATATTATATTGCAGTGGTCAAGAGCTGGAAGCACCTGCACTATCTGCACATAATTTTACTCTGTTGTCTATTGATGAGTAGTCCCAATGATCAAATAACCCCACATATCCTCCAGTAGCTAAAATTTCAGTCACCGAGAGGTGATTATATGTCCAGCATGGTGGTAGATGAGCGCCCAACATCATCTTGTGTAAGCCTCCAGGGTAACACAAAAGAGGCACTCTTGACAAATGAGGGCACACAAGCGCAGAGCAGGCAAGCAGATTACCCACAGGAACAGAGCCTCCCTCAGCCCCGTACCCAGACTCCACCTCACAGTCTTTCACATTCAAAGACTCTTTGAAAACAAATTTATTTTTAATCTTGAATATTTTGTAATGTTGAGGCCATACAAGACAGAACACATAATAAGAATAACGGAAGAGATCTCACATAGCTACCGTCTGGTCATAAAAAAGCAAAACAAGTAGCTAATGTAGTTAGATACACCTTGTTTACCTTCCTCCCTTGTCTTCTGTGATCTCCCTCACACTAGAGACAATAAAACTTGAGCTGAGTGCTCCTCATTCCCGTACATTGTTCTGTTCCTTTAGTGCCTCAGGGTGTGTCCTTCAGTTTTGTGCATGTGTATGTATGTTTTTTCCTGGCACTTTTTATTATAATTTTCATTATTTTTGTTGTTTGGTAATTTTATACATGTGAATAACACATTCTGAGTACTCTTTTCCCCCCAACTCTCTGTTTTTCTCTTTTCTCCTTTTTTTAATTGGAAGAAAAAAATCCAGAAAAACCATTCCCAGATTCTAGATAAGCACTTGTCAGTCAGCAGCCTAAGTTTCCATGGCCATTGCCTATTCCTGCGGAGGAAGCTCCAAATACAAATGTTTCCTTTAAGTTCTTTAACGTCAACTTCTGTCTCTAGTCTATATCTGTCTTGGCAGAGTTCCACTCAGCTGGTAGACAGCATTCAGAAATCATTTATGGACTACAAACTTCTCCAAAGGTGATCTATACCTTGCAACCCCCAAATAGTCCTACAAAACCAGAAAACCCTGAGCTTGCTGAACTGTTGTAAACCAGTCCAACTGATGTGATTTCTCTCTATATCTTCATCCGAGTCAGCAAACCAGAATCTTCTGATGAATATCCCATTGCTCCAATCTCCTCCTGACCATTGGTTATTATCCCAGGATTCTTGGGACCTTGACAATGGCATTCTAATTTCAGCAGAAAGTAGTTACAGAGGAAAGTACATTGTCCACTGTCTTTCACAAAGGGCTGGAATATTAGGTCCAATGGAAATTCCTGACAAAAGCAACAAAATGGCTACCTACAGTACCCATCGGCATACCAAGATTATATGACCTTAATTCTTTTCTATTCTAATCAAACAGATATAATTTATAAACAGGCCAAGCATTTTTCAATTCATTACAAATTTTGCTTCCCCCAGATAAAGAATAGATTTGACAGGGACATGTAAGACAGGGGAGGAAATGACAAAACAGCCTGTTTTACCTAAGGTTTGGAAACCATCTTAAAGATAAACTAGGTTCACTCCTGTTTGTGATTAAATCTGTTTCTCAAAGTTTGGGCTATGTCCTTCTGTAACCCTAACTATAAATGGTTCTATATTACCTGTTCCGGGAAATGGCAACTGTGTCTTTGTTTCAAAAGCTTGTTTATAATCATCTTGCAATCCTACCTTTATTTCAAAGTTATGACTACCTGTTTTTATGACTACCTTGTCTTTGTTTCAGGAGGTTGTTAGGACTAACTTGTTCTTCTTCTACTCTGCTCCCATACCTGCACCTATTTTCCCACACTTGGAAACCTCCTATCCCTGAGCTATAAAAACCTTGTCTTCCTCACATCTAATGCTGTCCTCTTGAAGCCCACCTTGTGGGAAGGTATCCCATGTACACAAATAAAAAAAGTTATCTTAAAAAAGAAAGTAAAAAGGAAAAAAAGCTTTTTTAATATTAATTTGTTGTCAACTTCTAAGGATCCGAAGATTTCACATTAAAAATCCAATCTTACATTTTTCCTTTTATCTATGTTATTTCTCTCTCTCTTTCTCTCTTTCTCTCTCTCTCTCTCTCTCTCTCTCTCTCTCTCTCTCTCTCTCTCTTTCTCCCTCTCCTCTCTCTCTTTATCTCTCAAACAAAAGAAAAACAAGAAATATATACAAAGTCCCATAAAACTAAAAACCAATATAAACAAGCTAATGACAGATAAGACAAAAAAAAAATGCCCAAGCAAAGCAAAACAGTACAAAAAGAATCTACAAAAAAATACCATGAATTTGCTTGCCTTGGCCAACTACTCCTGAACACAAGGCCTGCCCCTTGGTGTTGTTTAATATACCCAGTAGGACTCCATTGGAGAAGGCTGATTTTCTTTGCCAGTGGGTATCATTTGCAGACAGCTCTTGGTTAGTGGAAGGAGCACATGCCTCCATCCTCCTTTCAGTGCTGGAACCCCATCCCGAATGAACCCATGCAGGACTTGTGATGCTGCTCCTCTCTATGGGCTCAAATATGCATCAGTCCTGTTGTATCTAGAAGACACTGCTTCCTTGGATGCATCCATTCCCTCTGGCTCTTATAGTCTTTCTTCTCCTCTTCCCCATAGATCCTGAGCCTAGGGAAAGGGGTTTGATGGAGAGATCCTCCTAATGACTGAGTGTTCCAAAGTCTGTCACTCTCTGCACATTGTCCAGGTATGGGACTCTGTTATTTTCAGGTTTCTCTGATGTGAGCTGCAGACACTGATCTGTGGGTATAGTAGTATCTCATTATGAGTCATTTTAATGCTGTGTTCCTTTCGCAGGACGGATCCCTCTAGTCCCATGGCCTATCTAGTCTCAGGTTCTTGGTGACTTTAGCTATTTTAGGTATGAGTTCCATCTTGGCATGGACCCTAAATCCAACCAGAAATCGGATGGTTACTCCCAAAACACTTGTGCGATGATTGTACCACTAATATATCTTTTAGGCCATCACTGCTGTAGGTTGCAGGGATTGTAGTAGATACTAACCATTATCTTTCTCCTCTAGTAGCATGCAGAGGACCTTCCAGCATCATGAATGCTAGTCAGTAGGAGTGAAGCGTCTCGTTAGGTACCAGCTCTACTTCTGTCTTTCTGATGACATATGTAAATTAGTGGTATCTTTACCACTAAGCCACACCATTATGCTGTGAAGAGAAACCAATAGTCTGTGGTGCCTGAGGGTTTCCATGGGGTTTCTTTGGCCAATAATGCAACCAGATATAACTCACTTCTGGCACTGGACGTTTTACTTGGTGGCATAAGATACCAAGTTGGGAGATTCTTTCCCCTATTATTTGATGAGTCATTTAGATTCCTTCCATGTATGTATATATTTTTAGAAAACTTATCTTAGTTAGGGTTTCTATTGCTGTGAAGAGACACCACGACCATAGCAACTCTTATAAAGAAAAAAAACATTTAATTGGAGCGGCTTATATTTTCAGAGGTTTAATCCATTATCATCATTTACTATGTTAAATAATTCATTTTAATTTAGACAGAAGGAGGAAATGTTTTAGAATACTATTTTAAGATGTTCTGCATTTGTTTGTGCTGTGGAATGTTCATTTAGTGATGTTGCATTCCTTTATTTTGTGTTTTTTAGCTCCTTAGCAGTTTCTTCTCCAGCTCCCTCTGCTCTGTTAGCTGTGGGTTGGAGGACACGGTCCTCACAGAGAGGAGACTGCGGGGTGGCTTGTAGAAGTTAATTTGGAAGTAGACCAGCTTACCGCAGTTCTAATTAGGGGACGTTTAAGGTCATCTTCACCCAAGTGAACTGGTTTTCTGGATTAATTTTCTCAGTTCCAGCTGGGAAGGAGGCCCTAGGCTCTTTTTCAGTCACTTGAGACCGACTTTTCCTTGTGTTGAATTCTCTGGGTTTATTTGGGGTGTGTGTGTGTGTGTGTGTGTGTGTGTGTGTGTGTGTGTGTGTGTGCGTCCCTAGTCTGGCAGACAAAGAGAGTAAATAGAGGGAGAAATCTGGGAGAAAGAGGATCTAGGAGAGAGAGAAGGAGGAGAGCTCAAGGGACCAGCCACACAGCTACAGAGCAAGCCACAGAGTAAGATGTAATGTAAGTTATACAGAAACAGAGAAAGCTAAAGGCCCAGAGGCAAAAGATAGATGGGCTAATTTAAGTTAAGAAAAGCTGCCTAGAAACAAGGCAAGCTAAGGCCGGGCATTCATAAGTAATAATAAGACTCCATGTGTATATTTAGGATCAAGGTGATGGGTTCCCAAAAGAGTAAAGAGTGAAAAGCAATCAAGTACAGTTGATGATTTTTGGGTTTTGTTTTGTAGCCCACTTAGTTTGACCAAGGCCATCTATGAGACCCTTGGATTGAGAGTGTCCATGAGAACCTGGTGAGACCATCACTGGGCACCCAAATGAAGGCAATGCCAGAGCCCCTCCTCCATCCATGCCTGACTCCTGGTGGACCCATTCTTATGCAAACTCAGTGCGGGGCATCCCTCGCCGCTATGAGTTCTTGCATGTAGTGACTGTGTCCTGCCCAGAAGATAGCAGTGTGCAGCCTTTTTCCTTACTCTCTGGCTCTTCACGTCTTCCTGCCCTTCTTCCTGAACCACAGAATTGTATAAAGGTCTTATATTTAGGGCTGAACATTCATTCATCTGTCATTCGCTCTTCCAAACACCCAAATGTAGCTTGTCACAGAAGATATAGAAAGTATTTGCAAGTGGTTGTGATACCAGGGACATGAAGCAATGATAACACAAACAAACAAAAAAGTTATTATTTTTTTTGTCCTGGACTTGAACACTTGAGCCTTTGGGAGGCTTAGAGGCTGGAAGGATAAAATAAAAAGGGACCAGGGGCTTGGGGGATGGCTTAGTGGATAAACTGTCTGCCACGGGAATGGGAGGGCCTTGGTTTGGATCCTCCAAGCAGGCAGCACGCATCTATAACCCCGGTCCTCCCAGAACAAGATGGGAGACAGCAAATTTCAGCAGACAAATGTCCTAGTGTCTACACACCACAGCAAAGAATAAGAAATCCTGTTTGATGCAAGGCAGAAGGCAAGGACCAATACCTGAGATTGTCCTTTACACCCAGTGTTACCCTGTGTCCCCCAGATGTGCACTGTGGCATGTGCTCAAACCTACCTGAACTCATACACACAAACAGGTACACACACACACACACACACACACACACACACACACACACAGAATTAAAAAAAAAAAGAAAGTGTGGTGGTTTGAAAGAAAATGGTCTCCAAAGAGAGTAGTACTTTTAGAAAGTGTGGTCTTGTTGGACAAGTGTGTCACTGTGGGGGTTGGCTTTTTCTCAAGTTTCATTCAGTGTGACAGTCAATTGACTTCCACCTTCCTGTTGCCTGCCTACCAAGATGTAAGGGCTCTCAAAGCTCCAGCATCATGTCTGCCTGCCTACTGCCATGCTTCCCGCCATGATGATAATGGACTGAACCTCTCTCTGAAACTGTGAGCCATCCAATTAAATGTTTTCGTTATAAGAGTTGCTATGGTCATGGTGTCTCTTCACAGCAATAAAAACCTTAACAAAGACAGGGGGGAGAAAAGACTAAAACCCCAGGAAACATTGTTATCTCTGTACGAAAAAGAGTGGAGGTTGATTAACAAAACTAGAAATTAGTCGTTGCCAGCGACTTCCTCTACTCACATCGGACAGTTATCTTGGCAATGAGGACCACTCTGAAGCAGAAGGAGCAAAGTTGCTAAGCTTTCTGTGCAAAGCAGTTTCAAAGGAATAAAGATGAATATTTTGCTTGGAATACATTTCCCCTGCTTTATCATTCAAAACTGGAGTGAAGTGGTAAAGTTCAAATTGGTTTGTGGTTTAGCACAGCGCCCTCCACTGTCAGAGTGACGTACACTCCAGGCTCTCAAGGAATATCTGAAACCATGGGCAATCCAGAGCCTTATCCATGATGTGGTTTTGCTTGTTATTTGTGCGTGAACGCCTCCTCCGTCGGAGCTAAGCACAAACCACGCATCCTGCCCAGCACGGTCACAGTTTGAGATTTGACAGGAAAATTAGGGTGAACGCCTTTCCCCTTTCCACAACTCTGCGACTCCCTCCTGGGATTTTTAGCAACCTTGGTTCTTTCCCTTCCTTAATAAAAGCCTAGAAATTTCCCCTCTTCGCCTAAAGGAAGCACACTATAACTTCTTCTCCAGGATAGTCTGTGCCGCCTGGGCCGTTTCCCTCAGGCTTTGGGGCATGGTTGCATACAATAAGGGTGAGTGTAATCCCAGCGCTGTGGTACTGGATTCTGATACCAGCAGAGGCTCTGGTGGGAAGCTTGGGGATGAGAGATTTGTCCTAGGCAGAGCAGAGCGGGGGGGGG
>NC_022015.1:22494647-22509825 GCF_000317375.1 Microtus ochrogaster | reverse complement strand
GGGGGTATGAGACTTCAGCCTGCTGTTCAGGATGGCACGCAGTCGAAACTCTTCCGCTGTTTTTGTGACTTTCCACTTCAAGTTTTCTGACTGCACTTTGAGGAGGAGAAGCCCGGCAGTGTCCCACCAACTTCAAAGTCCTGGACTCCACAATGTCAGTTTGTCTGGCTATAACATAGGTTGTGAGATTCCGCTGGGGGCAGCAGGAAAAAGGGTAAAGGGTAAAGGGTAAAGGGTGTGTTTTACCTGGGTTTTATTGTTTTTTGTTCTTTTTGAATTTTTTTGGTTTGGGGGTTTTTTTTATTTTTGTTTTTGTTTTTTCAAGACAGGGTTTCGCTGCAAATTTAGGAACTCCCACTTGAGTTTCAAGCCACTTCAAAATGAGGCATCGAAGGCAAAATGAGGCAAAAGAATTATGGGCAGCATCTCTTACTGTTTGGGTTTTGAGTCAGGCAAATTCTCTCAGTAATGCATTTAATGGAGTAAATGGGAAAGTGTGTGTGTGTGTGTGTGTGTGTGTGTGTGTGTGCGCGCGCGCGCAAGTGCATATACCAGTGATCACAGAGGCCAAAGGAGGGCATTGGATTGCTGCTTTAGCACACTCTGCCTTAGTCCCTTGAGAAAGTTTCTCTCACTGAACATGGAGTGAGGCAAATCAGCTAGCAAGTCCTAAATTCCAACATGCTGGGGTTATAGGCACCCAGCTTTTTTATTTTTAACAAGAATACTGGGAGCCACCTGCAGCTCAGCTCTTTGTGCTTGCACACAAGACATTCTTATCCACCAAACCATCTCCCAAGACTCTGGGATGAGAATTATGGAACACGGTGTAGCAGCTAGAGAATGTGCTGGGAGGTTAGATTAATGCGTGCATAACCAGCTTGACGTGTTTACAGCTCTCTAACTCGATACAGCACACCGGCAATGTGCTCCCGACCAGTGCCATCATGGCTGTCCGCAGGCTTCCCAGTGGGCCACCCCAATGCATCGATGGGGCTGTCCTGCACATGGTAGGGCTGTTACTGACTGCATTTTCACTGTCAGAGTGACAGCAGCTTCCTGCCCTCTTCCTCCCAGTTGAGACAGAAGAGCAAAACATCTCCCACCATGGTGGAGTGCCCCTTCGTTGAAATTCTCTGCTATATCTAGGAAACGAATCTTGGCCTCTGATTTTCAAAGCAAATGAAAGCTTGGAGGCATGGCCAGCAGTCCCAGTGGCAACTCTCTGGTCCTCATCATTTTGTTGGCCCATGCACAAATGCCTTAAAGGATTCTGGACTTGTTAAGATGTACAATTTCGCCCATTATTGAGTGTCTTGGACTATGCAGTGGTCTTGAAATAGAAATATTCCTACTCTTGAAAAAAAGCAGGGGTTGAAACATTCTTCAGATGGAGAAGTATACACAAAATCACCAAGAACACAATGTGCACAGAGCTGTCTCCCTGCGCACCAGATAGAGTTATAATTTCACACACCAAGGTAATTCGTCACATTAAAACACTCATGGGTTTTAGTTTATTTAAGCCTCGGCGGTGAACACAGCCCGTTTCTAAATATTATGGGTTTTGACGAACCACTGACGGCCGGTGCACTGAAGACAAGATAAAAATCGTCAGGGTTTAATCTCAGCTTTCTCGGGAGTGTGTGTTTATGCGGTGAGTCAGCTTGGTAGCCCTGTAACCGGCTGAAGGTCGCTCATCTGCACAGGATTTAAACTCTCAAACTCACTGGAGAAAAATGACCAGCAGATTAGAGTGTGGCTTCCCCAGCCTCAACTAAAGAAGGGAACAAAGAATCCATCTTTAAACGAATTCGAAACTGCAGCGGCCCTGTCTTTTGCCACATGAATTATCTGAGTGACTGAGGCTGGCTCCAGTGTCAAGCTGACTGCGTTGCCTTAATGTATTTATTTAACCCAGACTGCTGCAGAGAAGGCAAACCCACCTCAGCACGTGAAGGGCTGCCACAAAGAGAACATTCAAGCCGATCGCAGGGCAGCAAACCATCAGGAACTCTGGGAAGCCGATGGTGTTGTGGGGCCAGCACAATGCTCTGTTTTATTCCTGCTTCCAGTAAGACACACTCAGTCGCATGGCAAACTGCTGCTCCCCGGACCAGCCAGGGTGGCAGATCTGGGGAGAACCCTGATGGCAGACAGACCCTGCCAGTGTGAGACTTCAGCAGCTTCACAGTTCCACAATGAGGTTAGGTGTGCAGAGACACGGCCTCTGTATAAAAGGATCCAGGAGCCAATTATTCCCGCTATGAAGCCATTCAGCATAGTAGCTCAGTCTGCCTGCAGGTGTCAGATGATGGCCAGTCTCACTTTGCATGATGGTGTCTTTGTCCTCTACTTATGATGGCTCTACAGGTGGCACACCCACAGAGCAGAGTGTGGATTAGGGTAAGCGTAGACCATGACACCCAGTTTGCTTTTCTGTCACGGTTAGTAGATTTGACGTTTAGAAAACAGGCCAATGGCTTTGGGTGAACACAGGAGCCCAGGTACCAGGTGAGGTAGCTTTGTCTTTTCCTCAAATCCAACTGAGATAGCCCTCCCCAATTCAATCTTTTGATTAGGAATCGTCCCAATGCAAGCAATATAGTGGCACAGCCCTGGTGATATGGTGGTGAGCCTTCCAGTGCAAATGACAGGGATAAAAAAAATTTTAAATTACATCTATGTACCAGGCACTAGGGTTGTTTTTCTGCATTACCTATTCAGTCTTCAAAGCTGTGAGTAAGACCATCCCCACATTAGAGAAGAAGAAACTGAGCCTCCAAGTCACAGAGGCCACCAACTGAAATGTGAACCAGGTAGTTGGGTGTAGCATCCACATTTCTGGGCACCACTGGATATAGCAAGCACAACTGGATCAAGCAACTGCTATGGCCATAAAGGCAGAGAGGGACCTGAGGGCTGGTTGGGGCACAGTGGTGATCATGGAGTACAAGGACGAGCTTGAGGGTCTTTGTCCCATTTGGTTTACGTCTGCAGTGGTCTTGGCTCTCTCATTTTTCCTTCTAGATGGCAGTCTCCTTCACTCTCCAGCAAGAGCATCCTCACTCAGCTGCAGCTGAACACAGACCCGGGGGCAGGGAGCCTCTTCCTGGCTCTCCCATCTGCAATCTCCTTCTTCCTTTGGAGGATTGAAGCACTTAGTGCCCCGGTAATACATGCCTCCCTGTCTCTATGTCTCTTTCCGTGTGAGCCTGAGTATAAGTTTGCTCATGTGATAATCCCTTCAGCTAAAAGGATGTAAGCATAGGAGACCCACGCATACTAAGGTCTGGAAGAGCATTTCCATACTTCTGCCTCCACTACCTGAACTCTGTTGGATCACCAGAGCATTCCAGAGTAGTATGCTGAAGGCTGATGGACCTGGAGGACAGAGCCAATATGCCCCATTGGTTCCTGCAACAGCCAGGTGACTTCCTCACCAAGAACCAGCTGGATCACCAACCTACAGACCCATGAGCTGGAGTAAGGCCTGTAAGCCTCTGCAGTTTGATATGACTTGTGTTAAGGCTCAGAGAAAAATTGATGAGGTATCCAGTACAGGGAGGGGGGAGCGTTGTCCCCATGTGGGGGGAAGGGCACTCTTCCTAGACCCTGAAAAGCACTCTAGAAGATAACACAGTAATTCTATATCTCCCAATACTCCTTTCTAGGTTTTTGGTTTTGTTTTAAAACAGAGACTTAAACTGTGGTTCAAGATGGCCTCAAACTGTCAACACTCTCCTGCCTCAGCCTTCGGGTACTGGATTATAGGCCTGAGCCACTATGCCCCAATTAATGTTTCATTTTAGGGATCTTGTGGGCTACCCTGTTTTACTGCCTGGGATCCCTTGTGCAATAAGCCATGTGAGTTTCTCTTAGCTCTAAAAGCCATAAAACTTCTGATTTTTTTGTATGCTCCTCTTTATGAATGTACATTCATTAACTGTTTATGTTTCTTTTTGCTTTGATTTCAAGAAGTTTAAGATCAATATTACGGACCAAAATAAGCAAATTAATTTTTTTGAACTTTGCAAAATCCTGGTTTGTTAACTTTTCTTTCTTCCTTGTGCCCAGTTCTCTTGGTGTGGACAGTTTCTCAATCTCTTGCTCATATCTATGTTTATTAAACAGTCTAAAGTTCATGTCAGGATGAGTAGTGACAATAAGAATGAAATTAATAAAACGAAGCATCTCTTTCATGTCAAGAGAACAGCAGCTGTTTGGGATGATGTCAGAAGGCACAGTGGCTATGCCTTTGTCATCCTGAGAGTGGTGGTTTTTACATTAAATTGGCTGTTGAAAAACAATATCTCCTGCTAGAAGGAATGAACATGAAGTTACAGTGAGATTAGCTATGGCTCACAAAGCTGCCCATCCAATCATGGTGAACAAGGGAAGCCTGCCATGCACTGGCATAGCAGGACCAATTACACAACTGCCATAGGAAAAAAAAATGGCCCACGTCTCTTAAAACAGATGTGTCCCTTGGCCTGCATTTCCTAAAATTTACCAAATTTCATGTATCAGGATGAATGCCTCTGGGGACTGAGAAGATGGGTCAGTTGGTAAAAGGCTTGCTGCACAAGCATGAGGACCTGTGTTCCACCCCTAGCACCCACATTAAAGCCAAAAATGAGAGTGCACGCCTGTAACCCCAGCATCAGGGGAGGCTGAGATAGGAGGAGCCCTGGAGTTTGCTGCTGGCTAGCCAGTCCCCAAATCAGTGAACTTCAGCTTCAGTGAGAGATCCTGTCACACACACACACACACACACACACACACACACACACACACATAAAATGGGAAGCTGCCAAGCAGGACATCTGACATCCACTGGACTGCACACACCTGCACACACACATACGCACACACACACACCACACACACACAAATAAAATGGGAAGCTGCCAAGCAGGACATCTGACATCCACTGGACTGCACACACCTGCACACACACATACGCACACACACACACCACACACACACGCACACACAAATTAATGTGTACTAGTTTAAATTTCAAAAGTGAAAATGAATTTGTTTAACCTTTCACTTCTGGCAATTTATAGCTACACTATAGATGTACGGAATGATATATGTATAAAGCTATTTACTGCAGCTTTGTTGGCAATGAAACAAACATTTGGAAATAACCAAAAATGGGCCTCAGCAGGGGTCAGATAAGCCATGGTGCAATACATGTAATGGCCATTTAAAAGCAAAAAGGGTTTCCATGCACGAGCAGGAAAGGTCTTTAGGGTATAGCATTAAGGACATGAACAAAGAAGGCATACAGCAACGTGTAAAATGTCGCACCTTCTGAAGGGGGCAGCGGGCTGGAGACACACATGCGTTCTTGGGTGTGTACAGAACACCTCTGGAAGTAGAGGCAAGGAGACTGGGAATAGCTGCGCATTCCAGAGTTGAAAGCCAGGGGCAATGTACTTTTCATTTTAAACAACTCTGTGCGATCGCTGTGTAAAACCTAGTTTAAAATGAGAAAGAATTAAGTGAGCTCTTACTGGCTTATTGCATCTAGAAACTGACCACAGTTGTTTCTAAGTGTGAAGGAAGAAATTGAATCAAACTCTTTAAGCAATCAAAGCTCCTCAAGGTAATTGTACCGTTTATTAAACTACAGCTTGTTGATCTGGAAGGATTCATCAATACCCATGTAGCATAGCTATCTGGCTTTGGATAGCATACCCACCATGCTGTTAGATACTACATCAATCCGGTGAGATCAGTATTTACTGAGGGCATTCTATCAGACAGGTCTTTTGTCGGGAGCCGGAAAGGAAAACACTCCTAAGGCTCCTCTGTTCTTGAAGTCAACACATAGTAGACTAACACACGGTGATGAGTTCCAGTGTCCCTGGAGGACAAAAGATGTGGAGCCATCTCTGTGATTGTAGCATCCGGCACACACATCGTAGAAACTTAAGAGCGTTGGTGGGGAGCATGGATAGGTAAACAGTATTTCACTGGGTATGTTCCAGATGGACAACTGTAGGGCGAGAGAGAAAGAGGAAGTGGCAAATCAGGTTATGAGGAGTCATTCGAAGCCACGGTATCATGGGTGTTCAGAGGAAGGGTTATTTTTATGTACAGGAACTATATTTAAAGATAAGGTAGATGATTATTGACTTTATAATTTTCTATTTTTCAAGAAAAAATTTTTTAGCATAAACTCGAGGGCCAGAAGGACCTAATTTACAAACTAATAGTGGGGAATCATTGGTTTATTGAAAACATGAGATGGAGTCAGTGGACGCCCACATACTGAGTAATCCAAGTACCAAGTTGAAGCCAGGGGGCAGGGACTGCCTGGTGTAAATCATGGAACTATGCGAGATTGTTTCTATTGTTTGGAAAGTCCCACCACTGGCCTATATGTTATTTACTTTCTTCTTTTTGTTATGATGTAAGTTCAAATATGGGTATGATTCTTGGGTCTTCAGAACTTCAGGTCAATAGCAGTGTTTGGCACAGAGACCCAGAATATTGTTGGTGGGCTGAACACACCATCCACTGACGGGGTATGAAAAGCTCAGTTCCTGCATGGGTTTTGTCAACACAGAGTAGTAGAGAACTAAGAGAGATGGTGGACACTTTCACCAGTGTGAAATGGATGGGAAAAGGCTTTATGTAGAAAATAACGGTTGGGGGATGGCACTCAGGAGGTAGATTGCTTGCCTTGTATTCTCAAAGTTCTGGGGTCAATACCAAGAATGTTATAAATTGGACATGGTGGCATGCTCTTATAATCCCAACACTTGGGAGATGGAGATGGCAGGGAGAGTCAGAAGTTCAAAGTCATCCTCAGCTACATAATGAATTTGAGATTTTGTCTCAAACAAACAAAGAACAGTCAAAAGTATATCAAAGAAAAGAAAAGGTATAAACACACATCTGAATCGATAATTTTAGGGTTATTCAAACAAAGGCACTATGGCCTTTTGACAAGAATCTAGTACTCTTATGGAGGATGTATTAATGTGGGATGTCCTTCTGTACATTACAAGTGTGTGCTGCTTTTATTGGTTGATGAATTAAGCTGTTTTGGCCTATGGCAGGGCAGAATACAGCAAATCAGGAAATTCTAGCAAAGATAAAGGGAAAAAGAAGGCAGAGTCAGGAGATGCCAGCAACAGCTAGGGAATCAAGATGTGAGGTAACAAACTAAAAGTCTCGTGGTAAAATATAAAATGATAGAGATGGGTTCACTTAAGTTGTAAGAGCTAGTTAATAATAAGCCTGACCAATTGGCTGAACAGTTTGTAATTAATATTAAGCCTCTGGAATTGGTGGGTGGGAGAAAAACCTCCAGTTACAATATATGTTTTTCACATCATTTATTTTTATTTTATGTGTTTGTGTGTTTTGACTGCATGCATATATTTGCACCATGTGTGTGCCATGGAGGAGAGAAAAGACTGTCAGATTCCCTGGAACTAGTGTTAGTCACCATGTGGGTGCTTGGAACCAAACCCAGGTTTTCTGCAAGTGCAGAGAGTGCTCTTAATAGTTGAGCCATCTTTCAAGATGACTCCCCTTCCCTCCCGCAAAGTTAGTGAGAGCACAATAAAAGAGGAAAAAAAGTCTAGAAGATACAGCTAAAGCTCCACGATCTTTTCCCTAGCCCCGAGCCCTCATCCCAACATTCTTCCTTTTCCTCCTTGCCTTCCTTCATTGACCCCTGAGGCAGGCAGCTGCAGGTACCAACAGGACAAGCCACTCACTTACGGCTTGTTGGGGAGGAGAGTGCCTGGAACAGGAAGGGAGAGGTTGAGAAGTCAGCTTTAACCAGAAGTTTCCTGGTTAGTTTTTTTTTGTTACTTTTTTTAAAATTTATTTATTTATTAAAGATTTCTGCCCACTCCCCGCCACCGCCTCCCATTTCCCTCCCCCTCCCCCGATCAAGTCCCCCTCCCTCATCAGCCCGAAGAGCAATCAGGGTTCCCTGCCCTGTGGGAAGTCCAAGGACCACCCACCTCCTTCCAGGTCTAGTAAGGTGAGCATCCCAACTTCCTAGGCTCCCACAAAGCCAGTACATGCAGTAGGATCAAAAACCCATTGCCATTGTTCTTGAGTTCTCAGTAGTCCTCATTGTCCGCTATGTTCAGCAAGTCCGGTTTTATTCCATGCTTTTTCAGACCCAGGCCAGCTGGCCTTGGTGAGTTCCCGATAGAACATCCCCATTGTCTCAGTGTGTGGGTGCACCCCTCGCGGTCCTGAGTTCCTTGCTCGTGCTCTCTCTCCTTCTGCTCCTGATTTGGACCTTGAGATGTCAGTCTGGTGCTCCAATGTGGGTCTCTGTCTCTGTCTCCTTTCATTGCCTGATTCAGGAGGGTGCCTATATGTTTTTCTTTGGGTTCACCTTCTTATTTAGCTTCTTTCTCTAGGATGGCGAATTATAGGCTCAATGTCCTTTGTTTATAGCTAGAAACCAAATATGAGTGAGTACATCCCATGTTCCTCTTTTTGGGTCTGGCTTACCTCACTCAGGATAGTGTTTTCTATTTCCATCCATTTGTATGCAAAATTCAAGAAGTCCTTGTTTTTTACTGCTGAGTCTTACTCTAATATGTATATATTCCATACTTTCTTCATCCATTCTTCCATTGAAGGACATCTAGGTTGTTTCCAGGTTCTGGCTATTACAAGCAATGCTGCTATGAACATAGTTGAGCATATACTTTTGTTGTATAATAGGGCCTCTCTTGGGTATATTCCCAAGAGTGGTTCCTGGTTAGTTTAAAGTGTTCCACTAAGCTATGAAGACATCATTCACACTTACACTCCAAGATGGTGTAAATAAGGAGACAAGGGGCCCTTCCTGGGTTTTCTGGGGGAGCAAAAGGATAAGATTGTGTGCCCAGTATGCAATGGAGAGATGGAACACCAGGGCCTCCCTGGAGGCTGCTGTGTGATTGTTTCCCTGGATACAGTAGCTTCAGACCTTCCTCCCAAAGCATGAACAGCCTTTATGGCATGTTCTTTAAAAGCATTTGTTCAGCACACACACACAAATAACAATAATAACAACAAAAAATGTTGCCACAGCTGGCGCCATGGGACTCCACTGACAGGAAGTGACTTGTTCTTTTCTTCTCCAAATTTGAAAAATGGAAAAACCAGCCCCCTTCTTCTTGAAGATTTATAAACAGATGTGGCTCTCACGGCACATCCACAGCTGGCTGACCAAGAGCCAGGCTCTGTGTGGCTCAGGAGGAGCCGCTTGTCTGATGAAACCCACCCCATCTCCTCCAAGGCAGAAACGCAATTGGTTTCCTGCCTGTGGCCACCACTTCACAGTGAGGTATAAAGCTATTTACTCTTGAGCAGCTGCTTCCTGACCTCACACTTGCATCAAAATGGAAAATCACAAAGTGACGGTTAGCATTTCACCTTGGATAAATTCGCACTTATCCACAGAGTGAGACCACAGAAGTAGGCCCAGCGCTGACTGTCCCTGGTGGTCAGCGCTGCTGGAGCCAAGACCCAGGCCAGTTAAAAGGTGCTTTGTGGGAGGGACTAGGGAGTTTTGTTTGTTTGTTTGTTTTTGTTTCTTCCTTTGAATGATTTCGCCAAAATCTAAGAGAGGATCTTTAAAACATTCTAGAAGGCTTCTGTGGAGTAGTTACAGTTAGGCGTATCAGGTCACTGAGACTGCTTAGTAAATCAGAGATGAAACTGGCATCGACCTAAATTTTGGCAAGATCAGTTTGACAGCGACCGAAAGTGCAGGGAGGAAACACGGTAGCCTTGGCAAGTTTAGTTTCCAAATTCCCATTTTATCACATAGAATTCCATGGATCTGGACCAATTCACTAACAAGGCAGAGAGCCTTGATTTCCTCGTGGTGGAAATAACAATAATGACATCCACGTTAGAGAGGATAGCTTCCTTAGAGAGTTGAGGTGCTGAGGGAATGGATGCCAAGGTGCCTCGCAGCCTATTGTGCTGCCTTCTTCTACCTGGCTTCCTGCTGGGATCATAGACTGTTCACGTATTAGCAAAATGGGCTTGAAATCCCCTCCATGGTCCCAGCCCAGAGTAACTGGATCATTTCACTGTCAGATGGAGCTTGTTGAACCTGCACTCCCCAAGGCTCCACTTCCCAGGAAACCCCCACCTCGTTCCTCTCCCCTTCATGCACACCAATGGTCTATCTCTTGGCACCTGAGCCATGCCTTAGAGGCAGGTGTGTCTGCTTAATATCCAGCCTTTTTTATTGCCAGTCTCGGTGACACGGTGGGTTCGGTTGGCCATGATTTTAGAGGAGTCAGAGGTTGTCACTGTTCCAAGAATACGGTTTCACAACAGCTATAAAATGAAGACTTTGTTTAGCCCAGAGATGTTGAGTCGGGGTGAAGACATCCAGCTGTGAACAGGAAGCTGAGCTTTTCATCAAGTTGACGAGTGTCCTGTTGTACCAGTCGTCTGTCCTCCTGGGGAGGTCACAAATGACATCACAAAGCTGTACTTGAACTACACAGAAATGATGCCCCATCTTCTGATGCCTACTTTGGGGTTGCCCTCCTGATGCACCCCCTAACAGTGACTCAGAAACTCAGACAATCCACAGTCTTGCAAGTTTAGAAAGGGGTTTTTATGAAATTCTTCCTTCTGCAGCATGCTTCAAGTGCTAACTGAAAGGTATTAACAAGAAACCTGTAGTTCCCACATCCTGTCTGGCTCCATCTGCCCTCAACACAGGAGACAGTCCTCCTGACTGTATTGGTTCCTTTGGCATCATAGCGATAACACCCTGACAACAGGACTCATGGGAGTAAAAGCTTATCTTGTCTCCTGGTTTCAGAGACTTCCGTCCATCCTAGTAGAGAAGCAATGGCTGAGCAGCTCCTTTCATGGAAGAAGGAGCATGGGCAGAGATCATTCATGTGCAACCCACAGGAGGCAGAGAGAAGCCAGAACCAGAGCCGGGCTATAACCTTTAAGAGCCTACAACTAGTGACCGACCACTGCCAGCAGGTTCCACCTTCTACAGGCACCGAGTTTTCAACACATGACCTGTGAAGGACACTTCCATTTTGAATGGCAGAGTAAATGAAAAGATACTCCCACCTCAACGGGAGGGACAGGGATAGAATAGGACGTGCCTGCTCAATTTAGGGGCAAAGGGAACTTTTCCTTTATTGTCATTCAGTATTTCCCATCCGAGAATTACTTCTTCACTTGGTGTTAGTCCATAGGGTTGGGATGACTCTAGAAATGGAGTGACTTACACCAATCAGCATGTAGTATTTAGTTCACCCTCCTCGGGAATTCTAATTGGCTAATAAAAGGCCACATGATTCAAACAAGCCAATGAGATGAGATTTCCTTTACACATTCTAGGAAACCACCTTTGCCTTCAAAATAGGAATGGTGTCGCTGAGACTGCTGGAGGAGCGTGTGTGTGTGTGTGTGTGTGTGTGTGTGTGTGTGTGTGTGTGTGTACACGAGAGAGAATCTAAGTTTGTGTGCTGTTTTAGTCAGGTTTCTGTTGCTGTATAAAAAAGAACTGGGAGAGGGAAAGGGTTTATTACATCTTATAGTTCCCAGGCCACATCCAATTCTGAGGGAAGTCAGGGCAGGAGCTCGAGCAGGAACAGAAGAAGGAACCATGGAGGAAAGCTGCATTCTGACTTTTTTCTCCATGACTTTATCATCTTGTTTTCTTACACAGCTCAGGACCACAGGTCCAGGGATGGCACCACCCACAGTGGGCTGGGTTCTCCTAATCAGTTATTAATTAAGAAAATGAACCCGCAGACATGTTCCCAGGCCACACTGATGGATGCCGTTTTTCAACTGAGGCTACTTCTTCCCAGGTGACTAACTTGTGTCAAGCTGACACGGACTAAGCAGCACACACACACACACACACACACACACACACACACACACCTTCTCCCAAGTCCTCAAATGTGAACATGCATCCAGATACACCCTAATAGTCTAGAGGTCCATTCGAAAAACACATCTCTAGTACGAACAATAGATTCTGATCTACAGATTGGGGGTGAGCCCGACAGTATATATTTTTAGCAAGGTCTCAGGAGCTGGTAGCCTTAGTTGGTCTAGAGGTAACACCGGAAGGACGATTCCCTTGCAGGGTAAGCTCCCGATCAATGAATGGGATTCCTGGAAGAAAGGATTCATATCCTTTTCAGTCCTTCGAGATGACTATACCATGTATTTGCTATGTTATTCTAGTAGAGAATGAATGCTATTATTTTCAAGTGCTTATGAAACTGGTGCGGATCTGATCTGGGTGTGACGCAGAGTGACATTATGCCACAGGAATGACCTCAGGACATCTGAAGACGTCAGAGGGAATAGACACTCTTGCTAAAGAAAATTCAGTGATGCCAGGTGGTGGTGGTGGCATCTGCTTCCAATCCTAGCACTCAGGAGGCAGAGGCAGGTGGATTTCTGAGTTCAAAGCCAGCCTAGTCTTCATAGTGAGTGCCAGGACAGCCAGGGCTACAGAGAAACACTGTCTCAACAACAAACTAACAAAAACAAAAACAAAAAAAAAAAACAACTCAATGAAACTAAAGATAAATCTGGGGAAGCAAGCATAGACGCTCTTCTCAAGTAGAGAAACAGGTGTTCTTGCCAAATGCCTGTTTTGTTAAAAACAACAATAATGGATTACACACCAAAATGTTTGTTTTGCAGCTAAAGTCGTCCTTCAGAGAGAGTTTATAGCTTCAAATTCTCTCACTACTCAGCAAAAAAGACTGTGAAATTAAAGATATTAATCATAAGACTCAAGAACTTAGGGAAAGGGAATCAGACCTAAAGCAGAAAGAAAGAAGAAACATGAAGTGTACGATGGGATTTAAACCCAGAAGCTGAAAAGCAGTAGAATTGGTCAATTCACAGGCTGTGAAAACAGACAAAGGAAAGCTATTACCAACCTTAGTCACAGATGAAAAGGGAATGGGAAAATGTAAAAGGCCAGAATTGGTAATAAATAAATAATAACATCATCCCAGATGCTTGGGGAAGTTTTCAAATTACGAAAGGAAGCTTTGTAAAACATGATTACACATTTTGCATGATAAAGATAATTATTCTAGAACGGGTAATTTCTTATAGCAAGAAAAGAAAGAAAAATGAAGAGAGGAAAACTGCCTCCTCTGGAAGTGAGCAGGCCTGACTCTCACAAAGTCAAACCATGGAGCAACAGGTGACCCTGAAATTACCGAACCTGTTTCAGTTTCAAGACCAAATGGATGCTGTTGCTGATACTTATAAAGCCAGAAAAACATGACTACAAGACCAATTAGAATTCAACAAAACAAAGCCAGAAACCTACAGGGCCCATCTCATTTTCAGGTCCTAATCAAACTATTAGTAAGTAGAGCCCTCCAGTCCTAGCAGGTCATTACCATCATGACCGTAGCACATCCACCCAGAAGCCAAATCAGGAGGTATACAGGATGGAAAGCAGCGAGTAAAATCGCCATTACTTGCAGATAAAATGATTACATAGCAAAAGACCCAAGACAATCAACTGAGAAAACTGAAAAAAAAAAAAATACAGGAGGCACCGGTAATTGGATCTCAAAGTTAAATATATAAAGAAGTAATGACATTTTTCATGCTAATTAAATCAGTTAGAAAATATAAACAATTCCACAAATGATAATTCTTCATAGCTAATAATGTATAAGACATATGCTATATAAAGAAATTCACAGGGTTTTACTGGTGGATAATAAAAGACCTTTTACACACTGTCTTTTTCCCCTTTTATTGAAAATAGATTTTTTTCCACACATAGTATATCCTGATTACAGTTTTCCCTCTCTCTACTCCTCCAAGTTCCTCTCTACCTCCCTCCCATCAAGATCCACCCCCTTTCTACCGCTCATTGGAAAACAAACAGGCTTCTAATATATGATATGACATGATATGATATGATGTGATAAAAGTTGACACATTGTAATGAGACACAGGAAGCCAAAGGAAAAGAGCCCCAGAAAATCCATAACAAACAGACTCAGTAACTCACTCATTTGCACATTCAGTAATCACATAAAAACACTAAACTGGAAGCCACAATACATACACAAAGAACCTATAGGATAAAAAAGAGAGACTATATATAAATAAAAATAAAATAAAAACAAAGATTAAAAATTAAAAAAAGATAAAATTTGAGAGAAAACAAAGGTAAAGCCCTGACATGACATTATGAGACAAGCGACCTCTAAAAATGCTGTTGAGTTCATCTTCTGTTGGCCATCTCCTGCTGGGCATGCTGTCTACCCTCCAGAGTAGTTTGCTTCCTCAGTGAGACCCCTTGAAGGAAACTAAATGTTTGTTTGCAAGTGTCTATTAGTTGGAAATCGCCTCTTGGTTAGGGATGGGGGCATGCGTCCACTTCTTACTGTTCTAAGACCCCATCTGGTGAAGACCCATGTAGACCTGTGCATGCCACCTCAGTCTCTGTGAACACTGTCTTAAATGCATGAAATATGGGACATGTGAGGTTTTGAGCTATATGATATGACTATAATTTTCTTCAGAGTAAATTGAAGCTAAATTTTGTTCTTCTTGGTATCAAAGGCTGGTTTAGGTTAGTGAGATAATTCGATGAACTGGGTGAATTTGGAGGAAAGTTGCCCAATGCTTTGCTGTATTGGTTTCTAATTATGATATTGATATTGGCTGGAGTTGACAAAGCAGGGAGGAAAAGGGGAGAGACAAAAGATGAACTAGAGAGAGAGAGAGAGACAGAGACAGAGACAGAGACTGTCCTGTAAAAGAACGAGTATGGTGACTTATAAGAGTAAGAACGGGGCCAGCAAGATGACTCAGTAGGTAGGAGACACTTAATACAAGACTGATAACAGAGTTCTAGCCTTGGAATCCCTGTGGTAGAAGGAAAGAACTAACTTCCTCAGTGCCCTATGACCTCCATCCTCCAACAAACAAACAAATAAATGCAAAAATGTAAGTATATCCAGTATTAGTTTAAACCCATTTGTTGTGTCATTGTGTAACCCACTATTGTAGCCTTCAGGACTTTAGTTGTTGTGGTGGTGATGATTGTGATGGTAATGAGGTGATAATGGCCATGGCAGTCGTGGTGATGACAGTGGTGGTGGTGGTGGTGGTGGTGGTGGTGGTGGTGGTGATGAAAGTGGTG
>NC_022015.1:22488988-22494167 GCF_000317375.1 Microtus ochrogaster | reverse complement strand
TGGTGGTGGTGGTGGTGATGACGGTGGTGATGGTGGTGATGACAGTGGTGGTGGTGGTGGTGGTGGTGGTGGTGGTGATCATAACAGCACTGTCTTCCCAAACAGTGCACTAGTCACTTAATGTTTAGAGATCAAATCAGTTCCATTCTCCCCTCTCTCCCTCCAGCAGATGAGGCACAGAGATCAGAACTTAATTTCACCAAGTGCACAAATACAGAGAGTAGACTTGGACCGTTGACCCAGATACGTTCTGGCTCCCAGGTTGAAGCATTTATTAGCTGATGCCAGTGAGAATATCAGATGATTTCTAATGGGGTCTTGGAGACAGATGTGCAGGGGTCAGGGTAAAATTGGAGACACATGGAAGCAGAATATGAAAGTGACTAAGGGAAAATAAACACTCAACCTCCCTGATGGCTGTGAAAACCCTGAGTGCCCAGAAAGTGTGCTGGGACTTCTTTTAGATATGACTAAAGCAGAGATCATTTTATTGTATTTTAAAATAAAGAACCTCTTCCACTGGCTGGATAACTTAGATTCACCCCAGAAGTTGAACTAAGACTTGTCCTTATTAAAATGCCAACATTCCCTCCATGCATCTAGAGACAGTGCAAGCACACTCGGATTCTAATGAAATATTTTCTTAACTTATTCAACTTATTTCAAAATACATTTTGTGGAATACAAATGTACACAAATTTCCAGGAAAGAATGAAAACAGATATCAAGGACAGCTCAGCCCAGAAGACACATGGAGTGACTGGCTTAAAGCAGTGTGTGTGTGATTTTTTGAGAAAACAGCCAAATATTTGGGGGAAAAATATTTAAATTCCTCTCCATGTATACCTCCAAACAAAATTTCATATGAAATAAAGAGATTTGTATATAAAAGTAACCCCAAAATACTAGAAGAAAATATTAAAAAATAATATGGGTGACAAAGGCCTTTCTAAGCTTGACATAGCCTCCACCCTACCCATTTCAAAAGAAAGATGAGATAAGATATTCTCAGTTTGGGGATGAGATAAGATGGGTAGATGGTTATTTGCAGATATCCCCAGCTCAATCCCAAGTCTATGACACAGACACTATAAAATCATAAGGAACTGTAGCTGCTTGAACAATAACCACAGAGAGTGTCCACCCATTGTGCTCTTAAAATAATCCAAATGGATCAGATTGCTATAGGGCAATGGGGAAACACAGAGAACCTAGGCCTGTCAACTTGCAGGAGAAGCTGAGTTGAGGGTGATAGGAATCCAGGAGCCAAGGGGGTGCAGAGCAGAGGTGTGCTTTGGGGCTGCTGCATGTGTGCCTTGCACTGAGGGTCTGTTTGCAAGCACTTACACCCAAATGAAAGGAAAATATGAACACAGTGATCCGGAGAGGCAAAACAGTAAATGCTTAATTAAAGGAGGTGTAGAGATGGGGAGCTGAACGTCCGTGTTTTCTTGATCGTCTTTGCAACAGCTCTCTAAAATGATTGTAACAATCACATATGTTTTTCTTAGCCATCAGTTTTTAAGTTCAAGCATGAGGGGTACGGAATGGCTGTAGCACAGACTTAATGATCAGTAAAAGAACTTCCGACTGATTTCACAAAGCTAGTGTAGTGTTCTCCAGATCCCTAGTTTTCGTGAGCTATCACCCATTCTGGGGTGCACTTTGGTGATGTGGCTGTCTTTGAGTCGTTTCTGCTTTCCTAAGTAACCCCTCACCTATATTCCTGCAATTAACTGCAATAAAACCAATGGTGCACCGAGCTGGACTTTGGTGGTATCTGTACTTTGGTCTGTTACGGACGCCATATCTGGGGTGAGTAGGGTGTCTCCCCAGGAAAAGTTTTAGCGCACAATACATGCTCAGTCAGGAGAGTTACATTTCCCTAGCTGAATGTCAAAGCATGGTCGATTAATTGATCATACACAGGACTATGGGAGAAAGAACCCCATCCTCCAGGCAGGAGATTGAAGATCCTTGTCCATGGGCAGGGACCAAGATTAAAAAAAAACCTTAGCATTCTGCAATAAGCCTATAATTTTCAGACCTTATACTCAGGTTCAAGTTTAAGTAGATTGAATTTCCAATCCACTTTTTTGAGTATTTGAAAAAACATAACTCTTTGACAATTTTATACATGCTTGTATTACTCCTCGTTGCTGTGAGAAAGCACCTGATAAAAGGCACTGCAGGGAGAACTGGTTCACTTGGCTCACAGTTCCTGGGGTATGGTCCATCGTGATGAGCAAGTGATGCTGACAGAAGCTTGTGGGCAGCCCACCAGGTTGCATCAACAGGCAGGAAGCAAAGAGCACTGACAGCTAGTACTCAGCTGGCTTCCTCCACTTTATGATGCCTAGGACTCAAGCTCAGGGAATGTTACTATCCACATTTAGGTGAGTCTTTCCACCTCAGTCAGTCCAGGAAATCCCTCACAGGCATGTCCAGAAGCTTATCTTCTAGGTGATTGCATGTTTTGTTGAGTTTATCATGTTAATTGCCAGCGCGTTTATAATGAATTCTGGACATTTTCCTATTCTCAAAACACTGACCCATGTACCAAATGCTGAACTCAGTGTTCCCATACACCCCTGACTTGGAGACCTGGCCATGGAGCCAAGGAGTGCTGGTTTCTTCTGGAGAGATGTCAGCACTGGGCAGGGGCCTTCCTTCCTTTCCCTCCATACAGCTCCATCTTGGTAGCAGCAGAAGTAACCGAAGAATTTATGTACTGAGATTCTATCTTAGTCTCTGCCTTAGAAGCAAGGGTGATGCTGGCCATGCCTTTGGCCAGTGCTATATTGTGGGGAGCTTTCAGCCCCTTCCCACACTCTTGCTGGCATCTTGCTGAACCCCAGGACAGGTGCACTAGGAGGTACCCAGACTAGCAATACAGCATGGTGACTGTCACAGAAACCTTGGGACCAGGCTTACTTCTATCCAAATCCCAATATTGTTCCTCTGAAGTCACTAGTCCTTAAGCAAGTTGTTCAAACTCTTAGAGCCTCTATAAAATTTGGGGAAGTAATAAAGATCATCACACAGAAGGATAAATGTGACATTTTTATAATATTGACCATAAGACATGTCAAGGCACAATGAATGGTTTCTTAAAGTGATCAAAATCGAAATCATAAAACATGGAATTAAATCAAAATCACTGTTTGTGTGTGTGTGTGTGTCTGAGAGAGAGAGAGAGAGACAAAGAGACAGAGACACAGAGATAAAGACACAGAAAGAGACTTTTCAATTGGTCTTCTCTGATGACTAATAATTTCAGGAATCTTCTGTATTTATTAGTTATTTGCATACATTCTATAAACTGTCCCAGCATTAGATTATTTATCTTTTAATTTCTGAAGTATAATAGTTGTTTATATATTTTGGACATAAGTTCTGACTAGAGATTAATAATAAATATATTCTTCTAGGGTAAATCTAGTATTTTCACTTTTAACTGAACATTTTCAAAGAGTCAAAGTCTCTTTTTTTTTCAAAGATTTTGCTAGAAATTGATTGTGTTGGTCTGTTTACTATTACTATTTAAAAAGTACTTGAGGCTGGGCAATTTTTACAGGCTAGTCCATCCAGCTCCTGGTTCTGGAGGCTGGGAAATCTGTGAGCAGGGTATGAGACTAAGCTCAGCCCCTGAGAGGCTTTCTTATAGCATAACATGGAGGAAGCCCTTGCAAGACCAGACAGAGATCCAGCATCAGCGTGCCAGCTCAGCTCTCCCCTCCTCATAGTACAAAGCCACTGACGCCACCATGGAAGCCCTGTCCTCAAGATCTCATCTAAACCAAATTACCTCCCCCAGGACCCACTTCAGAACACTAGCAACAAATTAAGTGGGTGACTAAACTCCCAACGCCCGAAGTCTTAGGAGATAATCTGCCTACAGCATTGGGTAAACTTTTTTTTTCTAGTTGCTTTCTGTATATCAGCTCATCCAATCCTCACAACTCTCTGTGATAAATAAATTAATATACTGTGAATAAGGAAGCTCAGCCTCTGGGTGATCTATCCATTTCCAAAATCATTTAAGTACAAAGCAAGGGAGCTAGGATTCCAGCCAGGGCGTCCTGAGTTAGCATCGTTTTCGTTCATTGTACATACCCTCTCAGCATAGAGAAGAGTTCTTTCAAATTTCAAAACCATGGAGAACCTGCTGATCTCCTTCAAGCTATGGGATATCTCTGATACTCACTGGGCTTTCAGTGAGTATCAGAGATATCCCATATTATTAAAGATGTCTGCCATTTCTTCTTTTTGTATAGACTATCCTTCTGCTTTCCTTATTGTATATTTATTTTCTTACTGGTTTTTATTAACATACAAAGTATTGGGTTCCAATGTGGTATTTTCTAACAAAATTTGTTTTTCTTGATTTTCTTCCTCCGCTCCTTCTTTATTGCCAACACTCCTACACCCTTCCACCCCTAGCTGCCACCTTCCCAGGTTCATCTCAACTGCGCTCTATTCCTCCACGCCTCTTCCTCAAAACCTTCATTGTCCCCTTTCTAGTTTACAGGTCTGTCTGTCTGTCTGTCTGTCTGTCTATGTTGCTGTAGATATATTGACTAGGATGTATATATGAAAGGGAACACACAATATTTGTCTTTCTGAGTCTGGATCACCTTGCCAAATGTCTACTTTTTACCCTTTTCTGTTTTAGGCTTTTGGTGTCCTGCCTGAGAGCCATTCTTTCTCATTGTCTCTGTGCCTATGTCTGCACTGTCTTAATTACTGTAGCTAAATAGGAAGTTTAAAAATAGCATCACCAAATATTCTCAAAGATACAAGAAGGTACCGAGTCCGTGCATAAGAAAGAAAGAAACTACAAAGGAATATTTAGAGAATGGAAAGAACTTTCATTAGTCACATACATACATGCACATTCAGACATGCACACTCATACACACATGCATGTACATACACACATACAATGCATGCATGCACATGCAGCACATAATGCATGCATGTACATGCAGACACACATACACACATGCATACACATGCAGTCACACGTGTACACATATAAATGCATATGTACATGGGGTGGATACTTGAAACCGATATAAAGACTGGAATTCTCACTTAAGAATTTTCTCTCAGCCCATCCAGCACAGAGGCCTGATCTTGGCGCCAGGAGACCTAGCCTTGGGGTGAGTTTCTGGCC
>NC_022015.1:22472126-22482328 GCF_000317375.1 Microtus ochrogaster | reverse complement strand
GGAGGAGGGGGAGGGAAATGGGAGGCTGGGAGGAGGTGGAAACTTGTTTTTTTTTCCTTTTCTCAATAAAAAAAAAAAAAGAATTTTCTCTCAGAAAAAGCAACTGTCCAGAAGACTAACAATGGGAGAGAAGAGGTCCAGTCCAGAATTTGCAGACAAAGAAAACTGAGGCAAAGCAATCATCAACAAAGCAATTCAGACATGTGTGGCTGTTTGTTTGTAATGATGAGTTCCGGTTTCTACACATCATGCTCTAGTAAGGATCCAGCATAGCGGTTTACAGCAGACCCAGTCAGAGCCCTCTGAAGATCAGAATACCGAGTGGTGAAGAGAAGATTCTACAAGCTAGGAGGGTCCCGGGAAGGCCCCTTACCAAGGTTCTGTGTTCCTAAGAGCAGCAGAAGGACAGCATAGACGTATCTCCAAAATGCCAAAGAAAAAATTATTTTCACCTATATCCAGGCAAGATGTCAAATACCTGTGAGGAAAGAAGACAACTGGGAGGTGATTCAGTGGAAAAGCACTTGCTGCACACGGGTAAGGACCTGGGTTTGAAGTCCCCATGTAAAAATGGTGGCATGTGTCTGCAATCCCAGCACTCTGCGGCAGGATAGGAGAAGCCTGGAAGCTCCCGGGCCAGCTGGTCTGGTACACACCATAGCAAACGGGAGACCCTCTCTCAAAGGAGAGGACCAAGTCTTGAGATTGTGCTCTGACCTCCACAAGCACAGTGGCATGCATGTGCCTGCACTCCTGCACACAAGTGTGCACGCACAGTTAAAAATAGACTTTGAGAGTCTCTGAGACCCTCAAATTTGAGCTCACCCTGCATGCTTTCTCTGGTGGACGTAGAAAATGCACATGACAAAATGAGAATGTCAACCGAGAAAGAGAGAGGCACTGCATGCCAAGAGCAGAAGCTCCTGTAAGAAAGAGACAAAGCAGCTGGAGGGAGGCCTCAAGATGGCACCTGTGCTACGAGGTGCAGGGAAGAGGTGGTCTGCCCTGGTGTGGGTCAGAAACTCCACGGGAGAAATGTCTTCTGGCTGGAAGTGACAAAAGTGATGATAGATCCATGCACAGAAGATCCTTGTACCATCTGCAGGAAGTCTGCAGTTTAACTAGCAATGATTTCTGAGGAGGTGGAGGTGGAGGGAGGGAGGGAGGGATGAAGGGAGGGAGGGATGAAGGGAGGGAGGAATGAAGGGAGGGAGAAGGTGGATGAAGAAAGTAGGTAAATAGACAAGAAGGGAGGAAGGGAGACACCGATGGAGGGAGGGGAAAGTAAAAGAGAAAAAAATAAATAGTGTAAAAAAATGTCCCCAAGTGACAGTACTTATAGGATATTATGTGGCTCAGTTGTGAATCGCATCTATATGGTTCGAGTAAAAGTACCACCATATATCTAGGTACCTAAAATTTAATAATAATAATAATAATAATAATGCAATTATTAATATTTCCAGGAAAGAGTAACAGACAGGGTATGAGTGTGTGCATGTTTGTGTGTGCATGTGTTGTGTTATGTGATGGGATTTCAGATAGGATAGAAAGAAAGATTATAAATATATTATAAAGATTTATAATGTGAACTTTTCTTTTGTAATGATTGTCATAGGAAGAAGGGGACTCTAGTACCTCCATGGTTGATCCTCTGTACCTGAGGATTCTACATACTTTAATTCAAATAGCCTCAGACTGAAAATATTAAAAAAAAACTGTATCTATGTTCAAGTTATCAGACATCTTTGCCCCAACAGTATAGCAGGTGGCTGTTTCTATTTGGTATCACAAAGTAGCCAAAGATAACCTGCAGCATATGGGAGAATGTGCCCAAATTACAAGGACTTGGGCATCTGATGATTTTGGTGTCTGATGATTTTGATTTAGGTGGTGGGCACCTAAGTAAATCCCCACACTAGCAAAGGATAATTATAAGATGAATGAGTAAAAGCCCTAAACCATCTCAAGTCACAGTGTGTCTTGTCCTGGGGTGGGGGAGGCTGAGGGTAAAGGACACTGGTACTGCTCTTTTTACAATAAGCCTTCTGGTCCCACTCCAACCGCTACACTCCTAGCAACTTTTTTTTTATTCTTTTTTTTTTATTGAGAAAAGGAAAAAAAAAACAAGTTTCCACCTCCTCCCAGCCTCCCATTTCCCTCCCCCTCCTCCCACCCAGTTGAAAGTAGAAGGGGACAAAAGCTGGGTCTAGTGACATCAGCCCAGAATCCCAGCTCCTAAAGAGGCTGAGGGAGGGGACCACAAGTCCAAGGCTTGGTTGGGTTACCAAGTAAATTCAAGGGCAGCCTGGGCATCTTAGTGAGACCTTGACTCAAACTTTTAAAAAAATAAACTTGAAGGGCTTGGGAAATAGCTCCATGGTAGAATCCTAGCCTGTCATGTATAAAGGTTCAATACTTGGGACCAAATAAAAGGAGCTATGGAACACACTTTTTTTCTGGATATGGCATGGCCACTGCAAGCATGGACACAAGGGAACTGTGGCTACCAGATAAAGATCGGATCCCTTAACACTCCACTGTGGATGAGGAAGGGGCTCATAAGATCCCATCCCTCCCTGAGAAACTCTAGAAGTTAATGGCTGCAGGGGGTCATAGAGTCATTTTATTTTAGTGATGTAGTCATTGGTAAGATGTTCATGCTCCGGTAAGTAGCCTCTCTTCCATGCTCCTACAGTGACCCTAATGAAACTCAGGGGTCATAAGAGACTACACAGGAAAGTAGGAGGGGCCTTGTGAAGAAGAAGAGGTTGTCAGGAGTGGAAGGGGGAAGAAAAGGGGTGAATATGATCATAATATGTTGTGTAAATATGTGAAATCTTTGTAAACTAAAACATGAGGAGCTGCCGGGCGGTGGTGGCGCACGCCTGTAATCCCAGCACTCGGGAGGCAGAGGCAGGCGGATCTCTGTGAGTTCGAGGCCAGCCTGGTCTACAAAGGGAGTTCCAGGACAGGCTCCAAAGCTGCAGAGAAACCCTGTCTCGAAAAACCAAAAAAAAAAAAACAAAAAAAAACAAAAAACATGAGGAGCTTCCAACTGAAGTAAGATGATCCTGGTAGGTAGCTTCTGACCGTGGATACAGTTTGCTTTTCAGATTGCCTCATCCCTATCGCCAGAGGCATAGCATAGAAAGAGCATCAATAAGCCAGGTGTAAATTACAACCTGTAATCACGCAAGAGTAGCATATGAAGAAAACCCATACCATGGAAGAGAAACTGCAAACTCCATAGCAAACACATAAACAGTAAACAAAAAGTGTTAAAACCTCAGCAAACTGAATTAATGGGACAAACATAAGACATTGGAACTGTGACCTTCCAAGGATTAAGAGAGGATATCGCGTCCATAAAACAAGAGCACACTGCTATAATAAAATGATTGGGCCTCTTGGGAGTGGAACCATGATGACCACAATTTAAAGGTTCAATTTAATCTTAAAACAGAACTAGTAAAGGAAGGATCAAGCTGAATAGCATCTCTTCTTTTCATCTAGAATAGAGTTCAAAGGAACAAAAGGCATGAGAAGAAAAATAGTCCTAGGGATAGATTCCAAGATCTCAGCCTCATTCTAATTAAAGATCCATAAAAGAGAAGACAAAGAAACCAGGGGAGGGGTGATCACACTTTAAATTCCCCAGCCCTCAAGAAAGACATTGACCTGATCGAAAGAGTCCTTTGAGTCCTGCCCATGATGTGGCTCTTCTGAAGATTAGAAAGTAGTAAAAGAAACTCAGCTAGGCTCTTGAGCTGGCCCTACACTTACCCCATGTCTCCATCTATATCTATTACACACACTGGCACCATTTATGAATCTCCTGGCCCTCCCATCATTCCCTCCTGTATTGCTTCCTGCCTTCCTGTGTGGAACAATGGATGGCCACCACTTTTCACTTGTGGCTTTGCCTTTCTGGTTACCACTGCAGAAGGAACAGTCCACAGATGATCTGCTGTCATCTCTAGTCTGAAGCATGAGCGCACGTGACTTTTAGGGGAGCTGTGTGACTGACAGGTGTCCTCATTCTGATATACCTCACAGGAAGTTATCAGCACCCATCTAGTGACTTAACAGGACCACTACTAAGAGTCCACATGTGTGCCATGTAGGCACACATGTATCTGTGAAAAGCAAGGTGATGTGGGCTGTGTCTATAAACAAATTTCTATGTCCAATCCATATGTGTAGACAGAAGTTTCTATCCCTCCTGGTCCTCTAACCATTCAGTCCCAAATAAACACACAGAGGCTTATATTAATTATAAACTGTTTGGCCAATTAGCTCAGTCTCTTAAAACTCAAATTAGCCCATAATTCTTGTCTGTGTTTAGCCACGTGGCTTGGTACCTTTTCTTAGTGGGGCATTCTCATCTTGCTTCCTCTGTGTCTGACTGGTGACTCACTCTCTGCCTTTTCTCTTCCCAGAATTCTCCTAGTCTGGTTTCCCCATCTATACTTCCTGCCTGGCTACTGGCCAATCAGCATTTTATTGAACCAATATGAGTGACTCATAGTGTATAAGAGCATCATCCCACAGCATATATAGAAAATAGCTAATGCAGAGACCAAATCATTGTTTATCATAATGAAGATATGTATTTTTTTAGCAGAAAGGAGGTCACAAAAATAATTCAGCGATCATAATATTTTAATTTCATTTTGTGTGTATATGTGTGAGTAGTGTGTGCATATGTATATCTTTGTGACTGTGACCACTCTGCTGCTGTCCTCCGGGATTTACCTTGTAAAGCTTCACATCCACCCACCATCTCGTTGCCTTGCATTCCATATTCCAGCCTTGCTGGTGTATGTATTCCTGGTCCTAACCCTACCTGTGTGTGTTTATCCCTAAGACTGGAGCATCCTCCCTGATCCTGTTTCTGGATGTGGCTGTCCCTGATCCTTTCCAGGGGATTGGTGCTTCTGCAACACCAGCCACCTCACGGATGAGGCACAACCCTGCTTTCCAACAAGTGTCTGCTTGTCCCTGGAACTGGAGCAATGGCCACCTCATCCTTTCCTGTATCCAGTGCTGTTATAGATGTAGCTCAATGAATACTCTCAATATTTCTTATTTCAGGTAGGCTTTAATTAAAAAAATTCACAGATGCCTCTTTTCTAATATCACTAATCTCTCGGTTTCTCTAATTTCTTACCACCAGAGCAAAGAGAACTATCATCTCACTACCCTTTGCCTCATTTTAGATTTTTTTATTATTACATTTTACTTTTTATCCAATGGTATCACCTGTGTAGGACCATGGAAATCATTAAAGAATATGAAACTAGGCTGAAAGAATGTTCAATTATGTATTTAACTCGTTTCTGTTTCTCTTATGAATATATTCCAATTTTTATGGCTGTTACTGATCTCAGATTTCAATTTTCTGTTGGAATTCTAATGCACTCACTTTTTGAAGAAATCATGCGTAGAGTCACACAGCTCAAGGCTCATGGGATTTGGGGGTCGCCTTATTCATCATCTTCCTTTGCAAAGAAACTGGGGGAGAGGTGGACAAATATTTGCCGGGATTGCATTGGGGACAGATCTGGACCTGGACTTCACAGTGTTGTGCTCCTGGTTTTATTAATCTTTTAAATAACGATCTCAGGGGGGTTGTTGTTTTCTCATTTTTTTGTATTTATTGATTTTTACATCATTTTTATTACTTATTTTCTTCTTCATACTTTAGTTTCAATTCTCTCTTTCTCTGATTTCCTATAGTGAAATCTTACATTATTTATCTTAGTTCGCTCTTATTTCCAAAACTACATTCAACACAACAGATTTTCCTCATCAGAACCACTTTTGTTGCCTCTTACAGCTTTGAAAAGTGGTTATTTAATTTTCATTTATTTCAAGACGCTTTAGAATTTCTCTTGAGAGTTCCCACATTGGTTTGTGTACTATGCAGAAAGGTATTGCCTAATTTCCAAGCAATATGGGATTTTCTAGCTATCTGTTATTGATTCCAGTTTATTTCTGCTGTGGTCTGAGTGCTGACACTGTATGCATTCTATTGTTTTGACAGCCCAGAATGTGGTCTGCCTCACTGTCCCCTATGCAACTGAGAAATGTAATCTGATGTCGTTGCATAAAATAGTCTATAATTGTCCATTACAACCAGCTGATTGGTGGTGTCATGAGCTCAGGCATGCCCATACCAACTTCTGCCTGAGGGATCTGTCTGTGACAGAGGGGTGTTATAGCCTCCAAACATAACAGTAGAGGGATCTATTTCTTCATATAGTTTGGTGCTTTTTTTTTTTTTTTTTTTTTTTTTTTTTTTTTTTGCTGCTAGGGCTTCACATTATGAATTGCCTTGTATTCTTGATGACTGTTATTCGCCTCTTCAACCTTAATAACATTTCTTATTCTGAAGTTGGTTCCTTCTGAAATAAGTAAGCCACCTCCAGCTTCTTTTAATCATTGTCCATATGTTCTATTTTTTTCATCCCTTTAGTTCTGTAATGCATGCCTTTGGGGTTTCCTGTGGACAACATTTCATTGAGCTTTGTCCCTTTATCCATGTTGACAATTTGTGCGTGCCTGTGAGCACATTTGTACACATGCACACGTAGATACACATGTGTGTGCAGGTACCCATGCATGAGAAAGCCAGAGGACGCCCTCAGGTGTTGCTCCTCTGGAGTCATCCACCTTGTTTGGGGGCAGAATCTCTCATGGATTGACTACTGGCCAGTCAGGGGGCCCCAGAAAACAGTCTGTGTCCACCTCCTCAATACTGGGATTATAAATCTGTGCCAACACACCTGACTATTTTTAACCTGTGTTCGAGGCACCTAAATAAGGTCCTCATACTTGCAGTGCATGGGAGAGAAGATACAAGAAAACCTTTCATTTCTCAGACCTCACTTCCCGGGCCTAGTCTCTCTCTTCTGACTGCTATATTTAGACCATTGACGTTTAAACTGGCCATCGATAGAACTGAACCTACGTCTAGTGTTTTTGATGCCGTTTTCTATTTATTCCCCTTTCTTTTTCCCATTGTCCTCCAAAATTTTTCTACCCTAGTTACAACTGAGCATTTTATATGATTCCATTGTCTTTATAACATATAAATCAACTTTCCCCTTTATTCTTTCTTTTTTGTTTTATCTATTTAATGGTTGTCCAAGAATTGGCACTGTGTGTTATAAGCAGTTCAGATCCACGTCAAGCCACACTCCCACTGGGTTGGTAATTTAAGCCACAATTCCATTGCATGTGTACTTCAGGCAACTTAACACAAAATATTCTTCCCCATCTTTACATTATTGCTGTCACTTACTTCATTTAGGGACATCTATTAAAAAATGATATCAAATACATTATTGATATTATCATTTTGAACACTGTTGCTTCAATCAAAAGAAAAGATTTCTTTGACCTTCACTTAATCATTTCTCTGATGCTCTTTTGTTCTTTGTATACTCTGAGTTTCTGGAATTTTCCTCTCTCCAAAGAATCTCTAATATGTTTCTTGCATGGAGAACCACTTGGCAATATTTTCCTTATTTTTTTTCCTCCCTGAGAAAGTCTTTTATTTCTCCTGCACACTCTTTAAAAATAATTTTTTTAATTTAGGTATATACACGTGAGCCTATGTATGTGTGCCACATGTATGTAGCACCCACAGAGGCCAGAAGGAGTTCAGATCCCCTGAAACTGGAGTTATAAGAGGTTGTGAGCCACCACATGGATGCTGGGAATAAAACCCAAGTCCTCCGAAAGAATACTCAGCACTATGAAGCACAGGACTGTCCCTCCAGCCCTATCATGCACGTTTTTATTTATTGTTTAAAATTAAAAAGAGCAAGTCTCTAATTCAAGATGACCTTGGACTAACTATGTAGCTGACAATGACCTTAGACCTCTGATGCCCCTGCCTCTACTTCCCAAGTGCTAGGATTTCAGGTGTGCGCTACCACACCTGGTATTGGTGACCTAAGTCAGAGCTCCAGGCATGCTAGGCTAGCTCTACCAGCTGAGATCCATTCCTAGCCCCTCCCCCTGCACTTCTGACAGGTGATTTCACAGGTTATAGAATTTCAGGTGGTTGAGCTTTCTCTCAACGCTTTTGATTTACATGGCCCACAGAGGCAACTGCTTGGGAATTTCTGCTCCAGTCCATCGAAGTCTCTGGATCCATCTAGTGTCTGCTTCTTCAGCCTTGGAGACTGCTTTGTCCTCATCTTCCGGTGCGGCTGAGAAACGCTGGGGCTTCACATTGGTTCATTGGTTCATCTGTTTCCTGGTTAGGACAGTGGTTTCCTCTCAGATCTTTACAGACAACGCCAAAACCGGAAGTCTCTTGTGGCATTCCCACAGACAACTGCCTTGATCCTATTTAACCTTGATGATCATGGCTTAACCCTGTGCAAATAAAAAATGATGCGTGTCTCCCGCTAGCCTCTGAAAACCCGTGCTCATGGTAGGTCTGTTACTGGGATGGGATTTTCTTTGCTGTTTGGGAAACAGGACTAAATGTCATTCCGCTGAGCTAGCTGGATTCAGGTTGCCATCGTATTTTAAGTTGGATCATTTACTCACACTGTGCACAAATTGACACCACAGGGACATAAATTTAGGACATAGCAAATCTTAAGGCAATGTTCTTAAGCAGAAGGAGTAGCCAGAAGTTCCTTTCCATGTTCATCCTTTGCCCACCCAAAGAGAATCCCATGTTTGCCACCTGAGTGGCAGGAGACAGACTCGGGAAACCGGTGCAGACAGGATACTAAGAAACCCAACAGTCTGGGCAGAAGAAAAATAAATTTGCTACAGACTCTTCAATCTGAATGCTTGTTGCTGTTTTAAGATGCCTAGGTACAGTCTGAGGTTCCTTTAGAATTATGCTTTTGGCTGCGTGATTCTGGATCTTTGAATACCCCATTACACTGTGATTTAACCACGTGATCCTTAAATTTAGAAGAGTTGTAGACATAGCTCTCCTCCCATCCCCCGGGGCTGCCTAGCAGGGCTTATCTGCCTAAGCGTGCCTCCTGTTTGCTGGGCCTACAATTTCTTAAATGCAGGTAATTACTTCAAGGATGAAACAGAAAGTAGAAAATGACACAAAATCTATAAAATAGTTGCAGAGAAGAAATGCATTCTGGCTTGGCTCAAATAAAAGGAATTCTTGTTGTTGCCAGAAGAAAGTCAGGGCTCATTTTCAGGACTGTGAAAACCTCAAAGCTTTGCCTGGAGGAATTTCTTCCAGCAAGAGGACTCTGAAAATTTCTCACTTTGATCTGCCTTGTTTGATCCGTGGAAAGCAATATCGGCAATATCTTAGGGTTCAGCAGAGAGCCCCCATTAAACTGCCATCACTGTGAAATGATTGCATCTGCATAATAGAGGCAGATAGGATGCAGCCTTTAAGTCTAGGCATCTTGTGTGTCCTAGACATCACGGACAGTCACCTTCGATGAATACATAGTCCACCAGTCTTCAGGCATCCACGCTGATTGGAATGTGAGCTGGAGCTCTCATGCCAGGCTTGGCACAACCCTGAGTATGAGGTAAGCCTTAAACCACTCCTAGTTTCAAGCCCCAAGCCTTAAACCAACCCCAAATGAACCCATTCATAGCAAAGCCTGTTTTATATCTTAAGTTAGTAAGATATTATTTAAATAAACATTTCTACAACACCCTAGCGAGTACTTGCAAACTATGGGTTTCTCGTTGCTGAGAATAGAGAAGCTAGCTACTTAGAATTGAGACTGTTTCCTGTCCCCTAGCTACTGTTGAGTACCCAAAGTGGTCCATAGACACCTGGTTTCTTATCTACTCTGCTGAGGAAAATCAAGATGGATTGTAGCAGGCTTTCTTTGGGATCACCAGCTCCCAAATCATGAGACAGAGGTGTTGTGGTATATTATTTGTATTTTTAATAAATAAATCAACCTGAAAACCAGAAAAGCAAGGCAGTGAAGTCATTAGAGAAGTCTTAACCTCTACCAAGATTGAGCGACCTCAAACTAAACAGCTGAGCCTCTTTTGCTTCCCATTTTATATTCCCTTTTGTTGAAATATGAGCAGCGGAGCTGCGTCCCCTGCACCCAGCCGCCCACATGGCTAGCTTTATACCCGAAATAATTACACGGAAACTGTATTCTTTTAATCACTGCCTGACCCATTAGTTCCAGCCTCTTATTGGCTAGCTCTTACATATTAATCTA
>NC_022015.1:22462396-22469456 GCF_000317375.1 Microtus ochrogaster | reverse complement strand
GCTTCTTTCTCCCAGCATCCTGTTCTGTTTTCTCCGCCTACCTAAGGGTTGGCCTATGAAATGGGCCTAGGCAGTTTCTTTATAAATAAGAAATCATTCCCACATCACCCTTTAGTGCTGGGATTAAAGGCGTGTGGCTCCACGGACTGGGATTAAAGGTGTGAGCCAGCACCACCTGGATTTGTTTCTTCAATGATCTTGGGTAGTCAAGGGTGGCCTTGAACTCACAGAGATCCACCCGACTCTGACTCCCAAATCCTAGGATTAAAGGTGTGTGTCACCATTGCCTGACCTCTAGTGGCTTTAGCTTTGCCTCTGGTCTTCAGGCAAGATTTATTTATCAAAATATAAATAACATACCATTACACAGGTACTTATTATTAGTTATGAATGTTCGGCCTTATCTTAGGCTTGCCCCACTAGCTCTTATAGCTTAATTGAACCTATTTCTCTTCATCTACCTTTTACCTCGGGCCTTTTTACCTTACTTTCCTTCTGTATGTCCTACTTTTCCTGCTTCTTCCTTGCCTGTCTGGCTGGTGGCTGCCTGCTGGCTGGCCCCAGGAATCTTCTTCCTTTTCTCCCTCATTCTCTTCTCTTTCTTCTTTTTCTCTCCCAGCCTGGATTTCTCCTCCAACTTATTCTCTCTGCCTGCCAGCCCCAGCTCTCCCTCTACCACCTAGCTATTGGTCATTAAGCTTTTTATTAGACCAATCAGGTGCCTTAGGCAAGCAAGGCAACACATCTTTACATCATTAAACAAATGCAGCATAAACAAATGTTCCACATTTTTTCATAATTAAAGTAATATTCCATAACAATGGGTAGTGGAATGTATTTGGCAAATGGATGTCCTAGGAGGTAGATGATATTGTAGCCCTGAGCAAGGTCAGAAAATGGTAATATAACAAATGACAGTGTTTATTGGATATTGTATAAACAGGCTCTCTTCCGGGTGCTGTTAGCAAAGTCATCTCATACATGATCAAATGGAGCTGACTCCACAGACTCTGCATGGCAGGTACATCTATACATTTTTTATTTAGGCTTCTTTGTCGCATGATTTGTTGAATAGGTATCTGTGTGAGTGTATACACGCATGTATGTGGAAGTTTATGTGTGCTTATGTATGCACATGGAGAACAGAAGAGCCTTGGGGTGCCCTCTTTTATTAAAATACACCTATTTTTATTAGGTAGGCTCTCTCTCTGAATCCAAGGCTTGCACTTTCTCAGCTAGGCTTGTACTTGTGTACTCCTGTTTTCTCAGGTTTTGATTGTGTTTTCTGGGGCCGAAAGGAGTTACTTCTTTAAACTAATGTGCCCAGTGCCTAGAGACATTGCACAGTAAAAGGGGCGACACCCAAGAGGGTTGATCATCTGCTTAGCAAGTCAGCAGATCTGGGAGAGTGAGCAGGTTTGAATTCTGAGTCTCCACTCATTGCTAAAGGATCTCCAGCAAACCATGGAGCTCTCTGAGCCCCACAGTCCTCACCTGTATAGCGGAATGAGTACAGGAGTCAACTCTCGGGTTTCCAACAGAATGGATGGGACCACACTGAATGCCTGGCAGTCTCAGATGTCTGGTAGATGTTGTAACTCAGACCTATCCCCTACTCCCCAAGTCACTGAGCTGAAAGCATTGGAGTTCACTGTCCACTGTGAGCTCCAGACTCACAAAGACTTTGCCATGCCTTTGACAGAGAGACCTGAGCATTTGATCATCCAAGTTGGAGAAGCCCATGGTGCCTAAGAGAATAAAAATAACGGAAGCACAGTCTCTGGTATCCTCCAGGCTGAGCACCTAAAGTTCTCTGTCTTTTCTAGAAACCTCTAAATTCCTCCAGAAAAAAATATTTGAGGCCTCAAAGCAAGGAGAGGGATGGGTCCTTTGTGTTTTTCCAAAGGTAAGTATGCAGAAAGTTGGCCGGTTCAGAGGCTCAGGCATGTGTCTGGGCACAGTGCCAGCACTCCTGAACTCAAGCTAATGTCCCTCAGGGCCATATTTCCTGTGGATATAAGATTTGCTCCAGAAAGTATTAGTGCCCCTCCCCCCACTCTCTGGTTCTATGGTGGAGGACAGAAATGCCTTGCCTTTAAACTAACACCTTGTAGACTTCAGGAACATCCACAGAGCAAAGGGGTCAAGGCAGCATTCTTGTTAAAAGTAAAATCACAAATGTGGTCCTCAGCTTCTTATGACTGAGCCAATATACAGGATCACAACACACATTGCTAATAACAAGTAATCCCCTCTATGTACAGCACTTCCTAGTTCTTTCAAAACCCACCATCGAAGAAACTGCAAGGTGCCACAAGCACAGGCTCTGACTAAGTTCTTGCCTGCTTTCTTGCTAGGTAGAGGGCATTTAGACAAGCAGGCAGTGCTCTTAACTGCTGAGCCATCATTCCAGCCCTGATGAATGAACTTAGGGGAGGAAAGGTCTTATTTCAGCTTACAATTTCAAGTTACAGTCCACCACCATGGAGAAACCAACACAGGAAATGTCATAGCCACAGCAGTAGCCAAGAATAAAGAGAATTATCACATCCATCTTGCTCGCTTACCTGGGCTCAGCTCAGTTTCCCCATTCCCTCACAACTCAGAACCCTCTGCATAGGGAATGGTGCCACCCAGAGCGGGCTGGATCTTCCCAGATCAATTAACTAAATTAAGTCCATCACTACAGACATGCCCACAAGTCAACCCGGTGTAGATACTCCCTCTCTGAGGCTCTCTTCTTAGCTGAGTCTAGTTGTGTTCATTCAGAAAAGCTAGCCCTCACAGATATGTAAATGTCCCCCACAAACTCATACATTTATCTGGTCATCAGCTGGTGGTGCTCTTTCAGGAGGTTGTTGAGCCTCCAGGACCCAGGACCTAGCTTGGTGGCCATTAGGGAGGGGACTTTGAAAATTGCATCTACATCCGGTTCTGGCCTGAGATTGCTTTGCTTCCTAGTTGGTACCATTTAAGAGGTCATTGCTACAAGATTCTCCTGCCATGTATGAACCACCCACCATTCTTTTCTGTCATGTAGACTGTACTTCTTGCACTGTATGCTGAAATAATCCTCTTATCCCTTGAGTGGTTTCTGTCATCTAGATCATGACAATGACACTGATCTAGATCCCCATGAGCACAGGTTGTTATACCAAGAGTAAAACCTGATCCCTGAATCTGTCCTGCTCCTTAACTGGTCATGTGATCTCTCCACTTCCTGTGTATCCATACACAAGGCTGCCCTCCATGTTGTGACATAGGCAGAATACCCAAACCAGAGCTGGGCAGATGCCAGCACTGTGTTTTTGTACTTCTAGAATTAATTGTGTACCATATAGAATCCCTTTTTTAAAAATATATTACTCGTCTCAGGGGTTTTGTTGTAACACAAAATGGACTAAGGCATCTGTAAGCGGAGACTGCACATTCATTTCCCAACCACCCAGACCTAAATAATCACGCAGAAATTATATTAATTACAATACTGTTTGGCCTATTAGCTTAGGATTCTTATTAACTAACGCTTACATCTTAAGTTAACCCATTTCTACTAATCTGTGTATCACCACAAGGCTGCCACCTACTGGTTAAGGTTCCAGCATTCTGGTGTCTTTCTCCTTTGGCAACTACATGACATCTCTGTGACTCTGCTTACTCTATCTATATATATCTGTTCAGATTTCCTGCCTGACTTTAATCTGGTAAGCCATTGGCTGAAACAGCTTTATTCATTAGCCAATAAAAGCAACACATATACAGAAAGACATCCCACATCTTCTTCCCTTTTCTGTCTTATTAAAAAGGAAGGTTTTTAACTTTAACATAGTAAAATTACATACAACAAAAAGTTATCAAGCCAGAATTACAGCTACAATATTTCTTTGTGAGTCTAAAGCTTCATATGTAATTTATCTTGTATCATAACTAAGGAAAACTTTATTTATAACTATTCTATTCTTCAACTTCCTCAAAGACCCCAGAAGAATAATATATTACCTAAGTAAACAGAAAGTGCATTGTAAGTAACTTCCAAAACTCTAGAATTGACAGAAACATCTTGCTTCCTGGACAGTCACCCAAAGTTCTTCTGTAACGTTGGGGCATCCATCTTCAGCCTACAGGCCCATAGTATCTGGCAGACTTTTTCCATGAAGCAGGAAATTTGAAAGACTGTTTTGCCTATATTGGCAGTTTGTCAGTCACTTTCTTCTGTGTGCTGCAGAATGTCTGGCGGTCTCTTTCATGAAGCAGGAACACTGAAGGACTCTCTCACCTTCTTTGAGCAAGTTCAGCAGTCATTTTTCTGTGGGTCCTGCATGTCCATTTCATTAAGCAGTCCAGGCAAGAACAATTTCTTGCCCAAATGGCTGAATCTGTCTTTATTGCATATCTGCAATCATTTTCTGATCAAGAGCACTTTTTTTCTTCTTTAAAAATACTAAGTTGTCATGGCTAGGACCAACTCCACAGTCCTGCCTGTTGGCTCCACCCCATCCAACATGGAGAGGTATGTTCACCACCTCTGCGAGCCATACTCACCACCCCAGCTCCAGGGATGCAGCGTGTCTATGTCGCCATTAAGCAACTAGTAGGACACTGCTCACAAACCCCATTCAAGTGCAGGACCTCCCAAAAGAGTCAGAGTTCATGCTGCCAGCATGAATCACGAAGCTGCTGTTTCTTAAAGAAGCCTCCCATGGGCTGGAGAGATGGCTCAGAGGTTAAGAGCATTGCCTGCTCTTCCAAAGGTCCTGAGTTTAATTCCCAGCAACCACATGGTGGCTCACAACCATCTGTAATGAGGTCTGGTGCCCCCTTCTGGCCAGCAGGTATACATACAGAATATTGTATACATAATAAATAAATATTTTTTTAAAAAAAGAAGCCTCCCAGTTTTTGCTGCTAATGCTGAGTCAGGAAGCCTTCTCGTAAAGATCCATGCCTCTATTTGCTGCCAGCAAACAGTACCCATCTGGAAAAAAAATGTGACTACCAAGAAGCTGCTCTTGGCTCCCATTTTTGTGGGCCTAGAAGCCCTCCTTTTTCTTAAGCTTTCCTAGGTCTTATGTGGATCTATGCCCCAGATGGTGAATGCCATTTTTAGACGGAGGCTCCTTGTTCATTTCCCAGCCACCCATACCCAAACAATCACACAGAAACTATATTAATTACAATATTGTTCTGGCCTATTAGCTCAGGCTTCTTATTAACTAACCCTTACATCTTAAATTAGCCCATTTCTATTCATCTGTCTATCACCACAAAGCTGTGGCCTACTGGTAAGGTTCCAGTGTTCTGGCATCTCTCCCCTTTGGCAGCTACATGGCATTTCTGTCCCTCTGCCTACTCTCTCTATATATCTCTGTTTGGATTTCCCATCTGTCTTTACCCTGCTAAGTCACTGGCTGAAACAGATTTATTCAGTAGCTAATAAAAGCAACACACATACAGAAGGACATCCCACATCAGGCATCTACCTACTCAGGTGACAGGCGTGAATGTAGAACAGCAGAGATGCACAGTGTCATGGTGTGTAATAGTCGCATTACAGAATGCAACATATGTAAATATCCTTGACGACATAAATAACATGAAAGGTAAAAGGGCTGGGAAATTGCAGGATTTGAGTACCTCTTAGCTTTGACTTTGATAGAACACAGCCTGAGCTGTTCCACTGGACTTGTAACTCCATTTTTAGCATGGCTTTGTTTAACCAGCTACAAAATCTTTGCAAATCCAGCACTCAAATACCAGGCCACAGGAGGCTCCTATGGACCTAGCTAAGGGAGTGAGGGGTGGGAGGGAGGTAGAGGAGAGGGAGACCTGAGTGAAAAAAATCCAGGGACTGGGCCCTTGCTTCAAGAGACCAACCTGAAGGAACAAACAGGAAGCTGAGCCTGACCATTGATAGGGAGGGGGTTGGGGGGTGGGGCAGGGGAGTGTGAGCTAAACTTTAAGAACCTCTTACTTCTCAGCAATTACAGTGTGAAGGGTCAGGCCCCTCGCCTGGCATCACTAACTCCTGGCTCATTTCTTCCCATCTCTCAGTCCTGACTCCCAGGCCCTGTTGTGGAACAGTGACCACCTGCTTCCTACTTCTCCCTTTGCCCGGCCCACATCCTGTTTGCAATTACTTCTATAAGCTGTAGGAGGGCTGGAGCTGTGTGGCTTCCGGCCTCACCCTGAAGGAGGCTGGCACATAGCTTAGAAAAAGCTCGGTGGACACTGTGGCCAGCCCCACCCCATGATTCCAGGCATTGCCCTCCTCGGCCTTATCTAAGGCCAGTTTCCTATTTGGGTATCAGGTTTCGGTAATAGGGGCAGGTGCACTGCCTGGCTTTATCAGCTGGGCAAGTGTAATGGGAGTCACCTTTCAGATAAAACACGGGTAGGAGGAGACGTTGGAGCATGAGGTCATAGAGGGAATCTCTTGGCCTGGTTTCCAGGCTCTCAAAGCAGTTCTGTTCTCCATTCACTCATTCATTCATTCATTCATTCATTCATTCATTTTTCCTCTCTCTAACAATGTGCTCTGAACACTGACTCCCAGCCCTGCAGAAAAGCACCTGGCGCTCCATCTCTGCTCAGATGTAGGTCCAGCAGAGTACCGGTTTTTGGAATTAAGAGGGTGTACTTTCAGATTCTGGGTCTTCGCTGACACCTAGGAAACCATGGCTCTTCCTTCCTTGAGCTTCTGTTTCCCTCCCTTGTGACTCACAAGGCTCCCTGCAAGGCTGCTGTAGGCTGGAGGTGGTGAAGTTGATATAATTACCTTCTTCCGTTTGAAGTTCTCTCTGTTGCCAGCTCCCCTTGATGCTGCATCCCAGTCAACCCCTACATCTCCCAGTGACTTTTCCTCCTCCTTTCTTCAAAGCAAGGTATTTAGTCTGCTCTGTGTCATTGCCAGTTACAGTTTCCTTAAGTGCAGTGCCCAGACCACCAGCTCCCGAGTCACCCAGGGACCTGTAGGATGCCAATCCCAGACCACCAGCTCCCGAGTCACCCAGGGGCCTGTAGGATGCCAATCCCAGATCACCAGCTCCCGAGTCACCCAGGG
>NC_022015.1:22420324-22462276 GCF_000317375.1 Microtus ochrogaster | reverse complement strand
AGTCACCCAGGGGCCTGTAGGATGCCAATCCCAGACCACCAGCTTCTGAATCACCCAGGGGGGGCTGCTAGTATGTCAATCCCTGAAACTCAGGAAATTATATAGATACAAAACAGAAACGTTTAAAAAATTTTTGAGATCATAATTTAATTACATTTTTTCCTTTCCATTTTTTTACATCTAAATCCTCCCACAATTCCCTCTCCACTCTCCTTCAGATTCATGGCCTATTTCTACCTGAATTGTTACAAAGGATCTCATTTCATGGAATCAGAACAGAGCTCCACAGACGGCATAGCAAACCTATGCCTGAGGCGGATGCCTACACTTGGCGCTTCTGAACTCCGAGAGGCCCCTTGGTGGCAGTGCCAGGTGCCAAGGAGAAAGAATGGCAGGAGGGTCCAGAAACATGTGTGCCTAGCAGCAAGACTAGGAGAGGGAGCACGCATGATGCTGACATGAAGCAACAGGGAGAAATGAGCATAAAGGAGCAGCAAGTACCAGTGCCACCTGCACCTGGGGGTGGCATCTACCCTAGGCAGAGGAGACTCCAGGTGCAGTTCTCCCAGAGGCACACAGAGGCTCTGCAGGTGGTATCCAACAAGGCAATTCTCTAGGTCAAGTGTGCAGATATCCTGAATGCTTGGCTTCAAATATTTTGTTCCTGTATTAGATATGTGTCCTGTTGACATCAGGACCTGTGTCGTTAATGGAGACCTCCCACAGGTTGGGTGGAGCACGTGCCCAAATGCCTCTGGAAGAGAAAAGACACTAAGGTCAAACTGGGAAAGCCGTCCTGACTATGCCAGGTGGGAAAGTGGAGTTGAGAAAGTCACGTGACTTCTCAGAGCCTTGGTTTGCCCATCTGTAAAACCAGGGCAAACAAACCCTGCCTCTCAGGCTATTGGTGAGGAAGTGGGTGAACTGGAAGAAGCATTCATGGCCCCACACAAACACAGGCAGGGAGCAAGGGCTCTGTCTTTCCCCACCCCTTGTCCTGAACAGGATCCCAGACACAGGCTCCTCCTCTCCCAAGCGGAAGGAAGGGAAGGAAGTCTGTCCACAGTCCCATTGACTGCCTGGGCTCTGGCAGCCAGGGTCTGAAACCACCCACCAAGATGATGTTCCCGTCTGCGAGCTGCACTTTGATGGACATGCCTGTGCTGAGCACAGAAGGCTTGCATTTTCCTCGAGACAGTTGGAGAGACAGGAAGTGGGAGGCACTGGGAGGCAGAAGGAGGATCCCAAGCCAGGGCCAGCAGGAGAGCCTGGAGCATGCCAGGAAGCCTGCAGTAGATGCTCAAATGACCAGCGAAGGACAAGGGGAGCTTGTTTAAGACCCGAGTCCTTGGCATTTCGTTCCGGGTGAGGCAAGAATTCAGTCCACTCAGCTGACAAGGGTGGGGAGGCACTGAGGCTGGGAGGTGGCCCGGGATCCTAAGCAGTGATGTGTGACTCCATGGCTGTACCTCACACAGGGAGGGAGTCACATTACAAATTCCAGAAAGGCTGGGAGTTCTCAGAATAGTCTTCTAGGCTCTCTGCAGGCGATGCTACTAACTGTCCCCAGGCTGTGTCTCCATTTCCATTTTGCCCCGTGTTTCTGGATCCATTCTTGAGACCCTTCTGGGCATGACTGGGGTCCACAGGGATGCCAACAGTAGTGAGGGAGTATACGGTACAGGAGTGAACAATATCCTAAGATCTCCCGTGACTCCCAAGCATCCTGGATTGACTCCGCCAGTTCCTGGAGCTCCCTTGTCCCCCTTCATCCCCCTGATAGAATCAAGAAGATCTGGCTCCATTCACCACAGAATTTACAGAACAGGAAGCTACCAAAAGCAGGAGGTGGCCCACAGCAATCACCCAACAATTGCTGCAAATACTTTACTGCCAATGGGTCAGCCATAGGGTCTCTTGGCTCCTCCCTGGAGTCCAGAAAGTGTGGCTAACACTGTCCTTTGGTGCTTGTCTTGAGTGTATGTGCCTTTGTCTCTCTACTAGGTGACAACCCAAAGCTACCTCCCTAAGTCCCCCAGATGCTGGGCTGAACCACAGGCTGATTCAGAAGTGCTTAGGAGACGCAGATGAGTGGCTTCTGATCCACTAAGAAGCTGGCTTCTGGCAAGTCATTCTGAAGTGATCCCTGGACCAGCCTGACTCCTGACCTTATTCAGATAAGAAGGGGCCCTCTGGCCTCCACCAGAACCCCTTTGCTCAGCCCCACTTTTGGGCTGAGAACAGGGGATCCCTCTATCCACAGGAAACCCCCAGACAGGCTCTCTGTGGAGCGCTCTTGGGCTACTCCAAGATGCCGAGCGTCTCCCTCCCCAAGGCCCTGCTTCAAACCCCCATTTGCATCTCTCCGTCTTCCAGAAGGTCCAGACAGCCTCTCCTCTGGTTTGTTTCACATCTCCTGCTTTCCTGTGTCTCCAAACCAAGTGGTCAGGATGGCCCGTTGTCTTGATGCAGAGAATGGCTCATCAGGCAACTCTTTGCCTCTGACACTTGGTAAGTGGCTTTACATGTCTCTTTGAAGTACATTCGCTGTAGCTGTAACTTGACACAAACCAGACATGGGGCTGAGGGCGAACTCCGCATCATTCTCTCACCGACCCTGGGGGATGAACTCTATTATTCCCCCAGCTTTATGGTTGGGAAATAGAACCTTTGGAAGGGTCCAGGACTGCCCTGAGGTCTTCTGGCTGATAACGGCCAGCAGTGCTGGGACCAGGCTGGAGGTGTGCCTGGGTTCCAGGTCTGCTACCAACAACCACCTCGCCGCATGGTAGGTTTCAGTGCCACCTGCTGCAGCATCTTCTGGGGACTAACTCAGGGCCTAGTCAGTTTAAGGGAGGCACTCAACAGTGTGGGTTGGTGTTAGCCAACAACATGGCCAGGCTTATTCCTGGCTTCGAGGCAGAGGCTGAAGCAGAACTGCAGTGTAAATCTTGAAGCTACTACCACCACACTGGGGGACTGTATGGACAGAGACTGGAAGGTTGCCAGGCCCCACAGGCAAGGACTCTACATAGAATCTGATGGGCAGTAGAAGTAAGGAAGCATAGTTAGTCCCTCTGCCTCTGTTTGGCTGAGTTTCCAACCTGCTCAGGTATCTCCTTCTAAAGGAAGCTTCTCCTGATGGCTTCTCTGTATCCTCGATGGCATTGGGCGCCACCCTCTCATTTGCCTATGCATTCTCTTCTTGGTACTTAACGCAATGCATCTGATGGTCTGTATGTCCCTGCCTGCTCTGCTGTGAGCTCGTGCTGCCCAACTTCAAACTCGCAAAGCTAGACGCAGGAGATTTGTTGAACTCATGGGGAGGGGGATGGTGAGCAGAGACATGGAGGAGAGAGAAGGCCAGAGTTGGGAGTGATGGCAGATTTACTTAGAGCTTGAGACACCCCCACAGGCGCAAGTTAGCATGTGTCTCTGGAAAGGTGGTTTGTCCCCAGGACAGTCCTCACGGCTGTGAGCACTGTTCGTGGAAACTCTTGCTTTTCCGACATTTCTCAAATAGGATTCAGACCTAGTCTCAAAGAGGCTCAGGGAAACCCTGTGGTGCCAACACAGAAGCCCATCAGAGTGTTTGCTTTGCCGCTTAGAGCTGACCCGAGAAAGAAGAACCCTAATCCTGGTGGCACAGCAAAGGGATCCTGTGTGCACAGAATGGGGTAAGCACACCCCATTATGGCAGTCAAGGCTGAGTTGTGGGCTCTAGATCCTCGTTCCTTGCTCCCAAGGCTTTGAAATGTCAAGCGTGTACTGACTGAGGTTGCTCAGAGGGGAAGCAGGGGAAGCAGGAGCCCGGACTCACTGTGGAAATGAGTCACCAATGCCGGTGAAGTCTGAAGCCGAGTCCTCCAAGCCTGGGAGGTAGCAGCCATTGTGTGGAGTGGGAGAATGGATAAGTCTCTGCATGCCAAGAAGAAATGGCTCTTCCCAGGCCAGAGCAAGAGGTACTGGCCTGGAAGTGGCCACTGCTGGAGAGGGCTATGTCCTTGTCTGTAGGGAGGATCAGAAAATCAGTTGCCTCAAGGAGTAGTCAAAGGGAGGACATGGGACCAGCCTGGAGGCAGCAGTTTCTCCACAACTAGTGTATGTGTGAGCACTTAGAACTTGTAGCTATAAGAGTATGGAAGGCAGAATAATTGCCACCAAGAATATCCACATTCCCACCCTGGAACCCATGGCGATGTCACCTTAGGCTACAAGGGATACTCTACAGACAGGTTTCAGTGAAGTCCCTGGGATGGGGAGGTGACCAGACTGTCCAGGCTGGCCACCTGAATCTCATATGCCACTAAAATCAGAGACCCTTTTCCCATTGGCTGTCTAAAGAACGTGTGACAACTGAAGCTTGGGTTTGGCCAGCTATACCTCCAGAGCAGGTTCCGGTTTCCCACTGTGTTTGCCTCCACTCAGGCCTCAGCTTCCTCCAGGATCACCCGCACTTCTTCCTCTCCTGCTGCTGTGCACCAGGAAGAGCTGTCTGCACCCAGGGCTCCATCCGTGCTCTTCTCTGCCTGCGGTTTGCTGTCTTCATTCAGCCGGCCTTCATGGCCTGAAATGCTCTCCCCAGTCTATAAATTCTCAAGCGGGGCCTCTGTTTACCAGTCATTGCCACCTGATCCCAGACTAAAACTTCTCCATGGGGTCTCGCTGTCTGAGAGTTTCCTGGAATGTGAAGACCCTACTTGATCCTGCCATCTGCTCATTGCTCCATCTGTCTAGCATCCCTGGGTTCATGCGAACCCCTTCTAGGAGTGGAGTGAGTCTAGTGTATCATTCATAAACAAACATACTGCATATTTCCTGGAGAAAGTCTGTGAGGACACTGTAACAACTTTCCTGAGACTCTGTGACTTAAACAACCCGTACTTAGTTCTCTGAGAGTTAGAAAGACTGTAACCTGAGTACTGAGATGGTAAGATAGTTGGGTGCTGGCAAGGACTACCTCTTGCCTTGCAATGGTGGTTTTCTTGCTATGTTCTCCAAGCAGAGAGTGAGCAAGCTTCCCTGTGTCTGAGGAGGACATCTGTCCCACTCATGACTACCTTCTAAAAGTCCTTCCTCTTAAAACCTACACACTGTGGGGTAGAATTCCAACATCTGAGCTTGAAGGGTAGACATCAGAAGGCCTCTATAACAGAGGGCAAGCTCAGGGGGCACATGGGAAGAGGCAGGGTGATGGGGGTGTCTGAGACCTTCACTTTTTATTCCAGTGTCTGCTTTCTACAATGCTTAAACATTTTCCAATCACGTACGAATCTCTGTGCATACTTGAGACTGTAGTAGCCAACTTTAGCCAGAATCTTTAAATCCGACTGCTGACATTTACTAAGTAAGCACTTGGACCTTAACAATAACCCCAGGAGGCAAGAAGAATGCCAGAAGCTTCTATACAGCTCAGCTATTGCAGCAAGAAATGAATCCGAATGCAACACAGGAAGCGGCGGACCTCACACATGTCAGCTGGTGAAACGGCTGCACGTGAATGCTCCTTCCTGGTCGCCTGGCTCTGAAGCTAGTATCATTAATTCTCGCTCTCCTGTTACAGACCACAAAAGTGTGGCTTCCAGAAGAGGTGACCTTAAGCTCTTGTAGCTAGGGAACCATGGTGTCAGCTTCTGCCTGTGCGCCCCCTCACTCCCAGTAGAAGGAAGCGTCCCGCGTCACCAAAGGTGATGGAGCTCATCCTAGGCCACAGGAACTATGGTGCTGTTTCCAATTTCCCCACATAAAAGCCTCCTATTCTGCATGGTTGGTCTAGAATGCATTCACTTTGTTCATTATGGCCTGAATTGTGCCCCTTCCTCTTGGAATTTGTATGTTAAATCCCTCAGACCTCAGGAGGGGGCTGCATTTGCAGATAAAGTCTGAAAAGAGCTCATGAAGCTCACAGTTCTTTTAGTCCAATATAACTTACATCCCTAAATAAAAAAGAGAACCTGGACATGTGGAGGAATGACAGAATCACACAGAGACACCCAAGTGAAGTCAGCCATTTCGAGGCAAGAGAAGAAGCCTCAGAAGAGAAGGCTGCTAACACCGTTAGCTTGGACTTCAGAACTCCAAGACAGCAACCCTCCAAAGTGCAAGCCCCTTGATCCATGGCATATTATCATACAATCTTGTAAAGCTGATATTTTACTTACTTTTTCCTCGTCTTTGAGACAAGGCCTCACTAAGTAGCCTAAGTTGTGCTCACACTGATAATCCTCCTGCCTCAATCTCTGGACTGCCAATGTTGTAACTATATACAACCATGCCTAGCTTACATTGCTCTGGTCTTTTTTTTATTTTTTTCCGATTATGTTTTATTTATGTCTGTTTGCTTGTTGTTTTGGAGACAGGGTCTTACTCCATAGCCCTAGTTGGTTTGGATTTGATTGTTCCAAAGGTAATCAATAGCTATGTGGACCAGTCAGGCCTCAAACTTGTGGCCTTCCTCCTACTTCAAGTTTCCGGGTTCTGGGGTTACAGGCATGTGCCATCATTCCGTGCAGCCTATTCTTATAAAGAAACCCATATGCTTCTCCTGGAGTGTTAACAAGAAGAACTAAAGAAGGACAAAGACAATTCTAATCCGCTGGGATGGTGCGGAACTTCTGGAACTTGTTCACCTTCCCAGTGGGAAGGAACACCATGACAGCCACTCCAGAAAAACACATTTGGAAGTTTGTCCTGTAGTCATATGTAGCTGATTGAGGCCTCCTCAACCGTACCGAGATGTTTAAATAAAACATGTCCACTCAAAAACAGTCACAACTTTATTCAAAAGACCTGAAAGGAATCCAGATCTCCTTCAGCCAGCGAGAATCTGGGTACTAAAATGGAGACACCAGCAATTTTGACAACTAGCAGTAAAGTGGCGCCATTCCTAACCCAGGCAACAACCTGGCTGGATCTCAGATGTGTGGCACTAAGCAGAAGAAATCGGTCTTAGTGGGTTATCACCTGCATCTGTCTACTTACTGGGCATGCTGGAAAAGGTGAAATCCTCAGAATAGATCAGTGTTTGCAGGAGGCAAGCTTGGCATCAGGCGGAAGCTTGAGGGAACAGGACAGGCGGAGCTGTACGGCTGCTCTGGGTTTTGAGGGCACGCTGGTCATACCAATGAGTGCCTAGAACCAGACCACAAAGAGTGGATTTAACTCTGTGGGAAATAAGACAATTTCAAAAACAAACCACAAGCCAGTGGTGACCTGCTGAGCTGTGGAAAGGCCCTCCCAGCCCCTCCCTCTAATAGTCTGCCCGGCTGTCCTCTGCATTATCCGCCCTCGTTCCGTCAGGAGGACACAGATTGGAGCCCTGTTTTCTTTTTCCTTTGTGTGTGTGTGTGTGTGTGTGTCTGTGTCTATGTCTGTGCCTGCATGTGTGCGCCTGTGCATGCCTGTATGTGTACATGTATATAGGCCTATGTGCACACAGGTGGTTTTAGGGCACTTTAGACTTAGGCAGAAACTGAGTCCCCAGCTCCTCTCAAATGGCTGGTGTGGCATCAGGGAACATTGTCACCAGTCACCAGCTTCAGCCCAGCTACTCAGCCTGTCTGTGCCACAGAAATTGCTGCTGAGACCATCATGGTGACAGATGGCCCTTAGGTTTCACTAGCTAGAATGGACAGCCATCACTGAGGAGCAAGAGTCTTTGCTGTGGTTTCTAAGGGAGCCAGCAGGCCTGCTGGACTAAGCTGCGGCAAGATGGCCAAGTGGGAATTGCTTTCCTGGCTCTGGCTATGTGCTTTGCCTAGCTGTCCAGTTCCATGGCTCTGCAGTGAGAGGGGCAGGGGAACGATGGCCTGAAGTCAGAAGGGGGGCTTTGAACTGGTGGCTCAGTAATGAAAGACCGCAGGCACACTGGGTACTTTTGTTCTCTGGGACTTGGTCCCTCTGGCCTCAGCAAGTCCCCAAAGTGTGAAGAGCAGAATGAAAGGATATGTGAAACATGACAAGCACTGGACTGTCCCCCACCCCTCGGGGTTCTGGAGATTGAAGCCTTGTTTATAGACTACTGGGGATTGAACCCAGGGCTCCACGTATGCCAGGCAAGCATTCTTCTTACTCACTGAGCTACACCCCCAGCTGGAGTGAGGTTTTAACCTCCTGTTTTTTCACTAACTAGCCACTTCACATTCTGTAAGTTACTACTTAATGTCCCTAACCTCCAGTACCCTCATTTCCAAAACAAGGCTTATTGTCGAGATTAAATGAGGCCTGGAGGTTTACTCGGTGGTAGAGTTCTTGCCTGGCACTCACGAGACTTTGGGTTCCATTCCCAGCACCGTAAGAGCAGAAAGAGCAAAAAGACTAAATAAAATAACTGTATGCCATATTGAACACCATACCCTGCATGTAGCAAAAAGAATGGTAACCGCTCACTGCTCACCAAAACAAACAAATACTTGTTTCTGTGAGTTCCAGACAACTGCGCATTGAAACTGGGGAAAGATGTCGGCCGTCAGCATCTCAAGAAGAACCCCTGCAAAGTTTATTAGACTTGTGGGAATGGGTAGGCCTGACCCTTGCAGCCTTGGCAACCAACAAGGTTTTAAGTTTGAGCCATATGGTTTTATGGCAGACCTTGAAAACTATTCAAGCTGGGGACAACCTACGGCGTTAGTCCTCTCATTTAGGGAGCATAGTGAGGCCAAGGAATTAGAGTGCATGGTGAGGAAGCTTTGATCTATCTGGTGGAGAAAGGCCTTAGCAGCTTTGTGTTCCAACCAGCAAGAATTCCCAAGACTAAGCCGTCATATTCAGTTTGCTGAGTCCCAGGTCTACGTTAGCGAAAGGGAATGCTTTGTCTCTGTGCTGTGTAAGGAAGGTGTGTTTGTTTCGATGTTATTGTAAATACTGTTAATAGGAGTATTAGGAAAGTTAAGTCATGAATTCAGTTTCTAATAGATGCCTCACTAAATAGAGTGAGACAGAAAATAACTAGAGCAGAATAAGATTTAGCAATGTAAGTGGGGTGACCAACTGTCTGATTCTGAGACAAGGGATATCATATTACAAGTAGAATGTCTTATTTGACCATTGACCAGTCTGGATACATACCCTTTGCCTAGCGTATGTAATGTGTAAAGCCTTTGTTTTACACACACACACACACACACACACACACACACACGAGAGAGAAAGAGAGAGAGAGAGAGAGAGAGAGAGAGAGAGAGAGAGAGAGAGAGAGAGAGAGGTGGGCAGAAAGCCTACATGTCTGCTAAAGGTTGTTTGGAATTCAATAAGACTCGTGTTTTAAGTAACATGAATGTCAAATCGTGTTTGTAAGTTAGAGAAGTCACAGAATAGAGTGAGTGGCCTTCTGTGAGCTGTGAGTCAGGCTTCTTGAGGGGGAGGAATGTCACCCCCACTGTCATTTGTTAGAACCTTGATTTGGGCCTTTGCTGAAGGTGCTTGGAAGGGCCTCTGGAAGGGTCTCGCAGACTGCATCGAAAATAAGGGGAGCCTCATCCTTGGTGGCGTCTGACATTCCAAAGCAGCCAGACTCACCCTGGTTGGTTTTGTTGATGTGTTTGTTGGTGTTAGTCTTCTGCCCAAAGAGAAGCTGAGGTAGAACAGAGCAAGCAGCTGAGCTCCAAGGTAAATGTTCCCTAGCTTGCCTTTTCGTATTGCAATGGCTCTCTCCACTACCCTGAAAGAGCCATACACCACCGGGGTCACTCTGCAGAGGTGGGGAATGAAGAGGACAACAGGGAACATAAAATAAAGATCCGAGCTGTGAAGGGACAGGCAGTGTGGCTGTCAAGAAAGAACATGGCTCTCTTTCCTCCCTCCCAAAGAGGGGCCGTCCCATGAAAGGTGGTCAGATCTTTGAAAGTCATTCAGTAGCTGGACATTGGGAGTACTCGGAAGGTAAACACATACTATCTATAGCTGCTGGGGGCTGTCCCAGGAAGAACGGGGGAAATGGATGCTCTTTGAGCCCAAGGAAGGAGCTCTTTACCTCCTGCCCTCTGGATCCCAGATGGGTGCTAGCACCAGGAGGACCTCACAGGATCTGCATAAATTCCAGGGTGAGCCTGCAAAACCCAAACTTCCTGATCTTATCTCCTGCTGTGGGTTTTTCCCACAGGGAGGCAGAAAAGGTCAGCTGTGTGTTCTGGGCACCTTGGGACAGGCCCACTCCTGTCTGCTACAATGTCTTTGTGAAGTTCACACCAGCTCAGCCCCTACTTTCCAAACTAAGTGACAGATGCCACCATGGCCGGGCCTGCAAGATTACTGAAAATCAGGTGTACTTGAAGGTTTGACTAGGCTTCTGCTTGAGACACTGCTCTGAGCCAGAGATGAGGGCAGAATCCCCTGTCACCTTGACCTAGGGGATTGGTCTGAGATACCACATCTTTGTGATTTGTGTGAACCATCTTCATGACAGCTGTGTTCTACCAGGACAGTTGTATGGTGTTTCAAGCCATTTGTTTTGTTTTCTTTAATAATTTGAAAGGGGTATTGATGAAGAGGGATGGGAAAATCCGTATCTGGGTATTTTACATAGAAAGTGGCCACACACAGAGCACAATGTGTATTCTACAATAGGAACAAGTAATTAACCACACAGAGCCATGTGGGGGATTCACACGAGGTCAGCTGAGTGGGAAGCTGGCACCACCTAACTCTACTGCAATTGGCAAGGCATTAATAAGGTAAAACCAGCCTCTTTGGCTCAGAGTTGGGAGGGAGTCCTGGGGGGGGCAGAGTAGGACAGGACAAAGGACACTGTTGTTTTGGGTTTTTTTTAATTGAAAATGGCCTTTGGATCAGGTGCAGGCTTCCCAGGTTTCTCAGCCTGTAATAAACTCAGTTTAATGTCCAGTTAACAGTAGCTATGGTGATAAGCTACAATAACACACCTGCACACGCACACACAAGCAGAAACACAGCAAACATGACTGCACTGTTCACTTCCACTTAGAACCCCTGGTTGGGGACCTAAGCCTGTAGCCCTGATAAGACCAGGGTGCACCCAGGGCTTGATGCCTACTGGCCCAGCTCTCAGCTCCTCCAGGTCAAATGGCCTGGAGGGCTGGAGGGGAGGTGGATTTCTGCCCTGGCACTGCTGTTGTCTGTGTCCTGACTCTGGGAAAGCACAGCAAAAGACACCTTCTCCCAGGACCCAGGCGGAGAGCTGGAACTGCTATTCTTGGGATAACTGGTGCACTAGAACCACAGAGAGGAGCATCTCCCTGCCGGGAATAAGTCTGGTCCCATGCCCTGTCACAGTAGCTGTGGCACAAGTGAGGAACTGACTTTGGGGACCTTGCCAGGGTCTTCCTGTCATATCATCAGGTGTGCCCTAGACTTTGGGCTATCTACCCTTCACTTCTAGCCTAGGAAGTGAACTGGTGCAGTCGCCATCGCGGGACAAAGGGAGCTGATGGGGAGGGCTAAGTGACACAGCTTGATGTTACTTGAATGAAACCCACCACCGACACCTCCCATCTTCTCGGGCTTCAGCGGAAAGCCTTCTGTGTGACTTGATCCCACCCGACCCCCAGGGCATCCCTAGTACCAAAGGGCTGACAAGGAGCCCACAGCTGCCTTTTAAACTCTTTAACATTAAGCGTTAATGATTAAATGGGGTTCTTCCATTAACCCGGCACACGGGCCTTTGTCTCCTGGCCAAGGAGGAGTCTCTTGCTTTGAAATGCCACATAAAAATGATAAATGTTCTTTTCCTCCCTCCCAGGGTCGCCAGGTCCCAGTATTCCTTTAAAGTTTCAGAGGGCAACACAGGGTGCGCCTTGTTTAAACACAAAAGCACTAGGCCAGTGCAGGCTGGGCGGTCAGGCCAGGGTTGCAACCCCGGGGGAGACAGGCATGGCAGCTACAGGGACTTGGGGACAGTCAAGGAAAGAAAGCCCGGCAGCCACTGCAGCGTGGGGGCTCAGAGTACTTGAATATCCACGGGCACGGATCTTTCAGAGGAATGAGTGAAGCCTGAAGCTGCCAAACTCCGCTGTTGCGAAAAGACAGAAGAAAAGATGAGGGTACCGTTTGCAGTTCCTGCAGCGAGCTCTGCACCTGGGCCGCCAGCGTGGGATGGTCCCAGCACCCCGTCACGTCTCTCCTGAACTCTTTAGAAATGCAGAGCCCACTGCCTGGTGACAAAGGCCTGTAATCCCAATTGCTAGGGAATTTGAGGCAGGAGGATTATACGTTAAGGGCCCACCTGAGCTACAGAGTGGGTTCAAGCCTTGGGCAATTTAATGAAACCTGTCTCAAAATAGAACTGATTGAGGGCAGGGAGTGATGTTAAGTCTGTATCGCAGTGGCACACCAGGTTCCTGACATGCTTGAGGTGTAGGGTCAGTCCCCAGGGAAGGAAAAGAAGGAAGAAGGGGGAAGGAAAGAGAATGAAAAGAAAGAAAAAGAGAAAGGGAGCAAAGGAAAATGATTGGGGGCAACAGGCAGATAGGTGAGGAGAGAGAGAGAGAGAGAGAGAGAGAGAGAGAGAGAGAGAGAGAGAGAGAAAGAGAGAGAGAAAAGAAAGAAAGAAAGAAAGAAAGAAAGAAAGAAAGAAAGAAAGAAAGAAAGAAGAAAAACTAGTGTGTAATGTAATTTAATTCTTTTTTTATTTGTTTGGCTGCTTTTTTTTTTTTCAAGACAAAGTATCTCTGTAACCCTGGGGCCTGTCCTGGAACTGCTGTCTGTAGACCAGGCTGGTCTCAGACACTCATAGAGACCCTCCTGTCTTTGCCTCCCAAGTACCAGGATTAAAGGCGTGTGCCACCACCGTCCATCCGGCATAATTTAATTCTTACAGCCTGCCATTTTGCAGATGAGAGGGTTCAGGCCCAGGAAAGCCTAGTGACTTTTCAGGGGATTTTAGAAACCCAGGATACAAGGGACACCCACACAGGTAGTCACAAAGAACCTTTTTAGCACAGAGCTTTGGAATAACCAGAGCCGGGATCCTGAGGGCTATCCTACACCTGTAGAGATGGACCAGTAGGAAACACCCTTGACGGAGAAAATTATCTGCCACCACTGCCTCCTATTCCGGTCTCCTCCCTACTCCAGCCCCAGAAAGAGGTGGAGCTGAAGGTCCCCCAGCCCCCTCTGCACCTACAGGCCTCAAGTCCTCTATGGCACCAGGAAAGGGTTAACAGTGGGCTTTGTCACTGCATAAATCTGTATTTATCTGCTGCAAAGTAAGCTATTTAGGTTCCTGATTTACAATCCTCGGTTTTCATAAAAGTCAGTCATTCCAGTAAAAGAATGTGGGTTAGATTTATAGGATCTGCGTTAGTCTTTAAAGCCCAAAGCTGCTCTATGACTCACCCTCCATAATGTTTTTGCTCTAGTCCAGAGATATTCGTGTGCAAAGAAAAAGATTCAGATCTCTGCCCTGAAAAATAAGACGTGAGGGGGGGGGCGGCTAATTATAATGGCGTCAATTGTACTACGCTAGTAAACTCGCCGTCAGCAGGCCCCCCTGGAGCCTGTTTTCCAAGGGTTTTATTCCACAATAAAATGAGCTCTGGTTTGCAGCTCTGCGTATAAGACCTCCACTGGTATGAGCGAATGTTTTTTTTCCTACCAAATTATTAGAAATAAACAGCCCAACAGTGGAAAGGCAGAAAAAAAATTATAAGCAAGGAAAATAAATCTTGGAATGTTTGCATTTAGTGATGTTAATAGAGTCTGTGACTTAGCTGCCCAGCCCAACTAGCTACATGGAGCCAGCCTGGTATTTTTATTTTAATTTCAGTTTGTGTTTTGCCAGTGTGAAATGGGGTCAAGGCAAGACAGCATGGAAAAAGACTTTGATGTCCCTCTGAAAAAATATTTTGTATTGTGACTTCATGGTATTTAGTGTCCTTCTCCCCCTCCTGTCCCCAGCCTCTTGCTTGATGAACTGCCTGTCAGACCCATGACCATCACACACAATAAAATATAGCCATCATCAACAAACCTCTTTCCAACATCCCCACCACACACACCAACTACATCAGAATTGGAGGCAGAATGGCTTACGATGTGAAGTGAAAATGCCGATTGAGATGATCAAACAAGATAAAGGAAAGCAGCCCTGTAAACTTTCTCCAAAGCGAGGCTTAAAAAAAAAAAAAAAAGGCCCAAGTGCAAGAGGAGGGGTAGGGGTGGAGGTCCTATGCGTTGGGCTGCTGGCCAGCCCAGATAGCCTGGGTTACGAGGTGAAGGTTGCCAAAGGGTTGCGAAATAGAACAATGGAAGGGCCAGGTCAAGAAGAATGGTCAAGAGAGTGTTGGTCTGAGAATAAATTTAGACTTCCCTTGCCAGTGCTCCCCTGAGCACTCTCATTCTGACTTCCTGTCGGGAGGGGAAAGATGCGGATGGGCAGAGCCAGAAGGGTTGACTGCAGACCTACACCAAGTGGGTCAGAGGAATGTGACTTGGCCAAGAAAGCTTGGGAAGCAGGTGAGGTGACCGAATACAAAACAATCCAAGTTGGCTACATCTGTCCTGTTTGTATTTCGCTCTGACTGGGACAGGAAACCCCACTGGGCCTTTTCCTCAATTTGTCTCCCCTTCATGGAACGCCTCAAGGTAGATCCTTTTCAGTGATGGACTAAGCGCTGTGCCCATGTCAGTGGGACAAAGAACATGGACACAGTCTACTTCAGCACATCATCTAGAAAATGAGGAGAGCAACAGAGAAGGGTTATGTCTGAATCTGGAAATCAGGAGAGGCTCCAGGGAGGAGGTGGGGTTTCCTCAGGTCCCGAAGACTCTGTAGGGGTTTGACAGGCAGAGGAAAAGGAGCAAGGATTGGCTGAAGGAAAAGAAAGAATGAATGGAAACATCTAGAAGCAGGCTGTTGGCCTGTTCTGGAAGAGGCCAGGACACTGTGGATTCTTCATGGGAAGTGTGAGGAATGAACAGGCCCGGCTGGGACTATGGTTGGGGATGGACAAGATTGCAAAGTAACTGAGGATTCTTGACTTAATTCTGCCACTATGGGGACCTTCCTTGACACTCAGAACAGAATGGCAACCCCTGCCGAGGTTCTAGGCTTTGTCCCTTTGTCTCCCATTGTAGCCCTTCTTTGTCTAGAGTACAATGTCATACAGGCTTCCCTATGGGACACGAGTACCCAAGAGTTTCTGACACTAACAATCGAAATCCAGAACACAGTAGGTCTTCAAGGAAGAATATGGAGAGGACAAATGGGGTTCTCAACATTTTTGTGGCAACAAGCTCAAGATCTATGGCAGGTGCCAAAAGGCTCGGAGCTCGAGATTGGTCTTCAGGTCTGAGGGTAGAGTAGGGAGGGCAATGTCAGGCAGTGAGGGCTGGGTTTTGTTGGATGTGAATACCAAAGAATGAGGAGGGAGGCTTCAGAGTCTGGGAGGGGGGCTGGAGGGGAAGAGCAGTGACAGTGCCCCAGATAGGGATGCCAGGGACCCAAATAGTTCAGAAAGGATCATGACAAGATGCTCACAGAGAAGGGGTGAGGGGATTTGACTTGAGTTTGCTACATTCAAAAGTGCTGTGCCTGCCCATGGGATCTGATGTAGAAATCTAGCCCATAACGACACTCATTGAGCAGATAGTGCACACAGAAAGTCAAGGTCAGAGCTGGGAGGTGGCCTGTTCAGGGAAGAGAAAACATCAGATGCTAAATTCGTGTGATCTCCTTTTGTGTGATCTCCATCTTTGTTATCTAGCTCAACAGAAATGTCTTAGGACTCACTGCAGGGCAACCAACACTCCCGTGACCTTGTTTCTAAAGCACCATAAATCGGGGGCTCACTGGGGATGTCAAAGTTACATTGGGAAATAGCTCCCTCATTAGAAACCTTGAGCTTTGTGTCCCTTGTTGATGAATGCCCTGGACGGTGAACAGCCCGTCCTTCCAGGGCTCCATGAGTTAGCTCTCTTTTGCGGTGACACCCACTGTCCAGCTCAAGAGCATTGCATCAATCAAGGGGTTTCTGCTTGTAGGTTTTCTTGCTTGAGAGGATCCATGGGGGATGGAGCACAGGAGCCAATCCCCATAGCTTTAGAGAGGGCAAGGAAACAGAAGATGACTGTCAGATGAGACAGGGAGAGGGATTGGGATGGAGATATGGGCAGAAGGCAGAAACTGTACAGGGAGAAGTTAGTCTCAATCAACTTGAGTCTGAGAGGGTAGTGAGGCTAAGTGTGGGCATCATAAAGTGGGGGCACTTGGGGTGTAACAGGCAGTTGCCAGGCCTTCCACCTGGAGATCTAGCCAAGAAGAGCCTGATATTCTCGATGGGCGGGTGGGGAGGGAGTGAAGGTCTCGGGTAAGTCACCCCAATTATATTAGAAGGCAAGATAGAACTTCCTGTTCCACTGGGCTCTGGGATACCAGCTGTCTTCCAAACCTCCTGCCCAAGCACATCTCCATAAAATGGTCTTTCCCTTGGGGAGAATGCCTGAGTGATTTCAAGACCAGGGAGACCCATTTGGACTTGTGACATAAAGAACTGGAAGGTAATACATGGCTCAGGGACTTTGAGGGGCAGTCACAGCACACTTACCCAAGAAGAGCAAACGGGGGTTTCCTGGGACTGGGACTGGGGTTACCAGTGTGGGAAGAGCCCCAAGTCACCATGTTTAGCTTCTGTGGGGAGCCCAAGTGTCCAGGGTTCTTGGTTTGGTTTTTTGAGAAGGAAGGTACCATAACTGTTCTTCCTGACGGCATCTCACAGGCTCAAGCCGAGAAGCAGACTCCATCTGAGTGGGAGCAAGCACAATAACTCTTTAGAAAGCAGGTCATATACAGTACCAGAAGGACATCGAAAATGCCTTGCGAGCAGGCTGCCTCTATTCTTGAGCCTGGAGTTAATTTAGTTTGGCCAGAGAGGCAGGGAAGTGGGGGGTTGGGATGGCAGCTGAATGAGAAGGGAGAGCTGAGATGAGCTGGCATGCACACGGACTGATGGGCGCCGCAACTGAAATCACATCCAACACTGACAGCATGAGCAGCATGCCGAAGGAGCTGTGCTCTCTGCCACAGAAGCATGCACTGTTGACAAGGAGAAGCTGAAGACCACACGCTGGGTGGGGTTGATGCAGCTCCAAGTGTACCTCACATCCTAGGCTACCGAGGTGGGACAGGGAAGCACAGGCCACACCTGTGCGCTGTTAGGGCACCTTGCCAGCTGTGAGTGCACAAAACAGTTGTCAAGCTACTTGTGCCACAGGCCACATGCCCTGCAGATACCTCCTGTGGTGAACCTCAACCAGGACCATACAGGAAAGGAAATTCTGGGAATCACAATTGTGCCTAGGATTTGGGGCTCAGTGGTGGGGGTGGGGGTGACACTTGTTAATGCCTACTATGTGTCAGTGACTCTGGCCTCATTGCTGCAGTCACTTGAATTGCCTTGTCAGTTACCTTCATTTTACCCACAAGGACACTGAAGTTCACAGGGGTTAAACGCTATCTTAAACCATGTAGATACGCAGAGAAAGACACACAGGTGGCCAATGACTGCAGGAGACACTTGGTGTCAGCAGCCATTAAAAAAAAATGTAAATCAATCAAAACCACAGGAAAAAAATAGCTTTTCTCATCCACTCTGTGATAAGAATAAGAGGAAGAAGAAGATAATGATGATGTAAAAGCAGATATTGCTAAGGATGCAGGGAAGTTCTCATCTCTACACACTGCTGGAGGCAATAGAAAGCGGTACCCTCCCTCCAGAAAACAACCCGTAGGTTTCTCAGAATGCCACTGGGAGGTCTATCGCAGAACCTAGCAGCTCTGTGTACAGGCACATACCCAAGAGAAAAGTAAGCTAGAGTCCGCACAAAACACCAAGCACAGATGCTCAGAGTGGCCTTATTCATAATAATCCCATAATAGAAATAACCCAAATGTCCAATCAGCTAATGGGTTAATTAAAAAGTGGTCCGTCCATCCAGCGTCATGTGATTCGACCGCTAGAATAAATGAAGCACTGATCCGTGTCAACACATAAGCATTGGGGACACTGTGTCATGTGGAAGAAGCCAGCCACAGATGACCACTGACTGCATGATCCAATTGATATGGAAATGTCTAGAAGAGGTAAATCCATGGAGACAGAAGGACTGATGGTTGCTTAGTGCTGGGAGGCAGCATATGAGTGAATGAGGAAGTATGGTAGTTAATACAGATCCTCATTGATAGGATCTAAAATCACTAAGGGACAAAGCTCTGGGTGTGTCTGTCCGTTTCTAGCGGGTAACTGAGGTGGGAAGACCTCAAGATGGCAGTACATTTCACCGCCCAGGGTCCCAGAGTGCATAAAAAGAAGAATGAGAGCCGGGCCGTGGTGGCGCACACCTTTAATCCCAGCACTCGGGAGGCAGAGGCAGGCGGATCTCTGTAAGTTTGAGACCAGCCTGGTCTACAGAGCGAGTTCCAGGACAGGCTCCAAAGCTACAGAGAAACCCTGTCTCAAAAAACAAAAAACAAAAAAAGAAGAAGAAGAAGAAGAAGAAGAAGAAGAAGAAGAAGAAGAAGAAGAAGAAGAAGAAGAAGAAGAAGAAGAAGAAGAAGAAGAAGAAGAAGAAGAAGAAGGAGAGCTGAGCTCAGTCCTCTCTGTTCCCTGAGCGTGGATGCAATGTGACCAGCTGTCTTGTACTCCTGGCCACCACATGGATGGTACTCTCAGGCAGAGCCAAAATAACCAAGTTGTTCCGTATTAGATATCTCATCATAACAAGAAGGGAAGCTGATATAGCGCTTCTTTGAGGTGGCAAAAATGTTTACTATGCTGACTGGCTATAGAGATGGTTGCACAGCTCTGGGAATGAACTGTAAACCTGGCACCTGTGCACAGTGCAAGAACGAATTTAACACTGTGTCTTGGCTTTCAATAAAGCTGTGTTTAAAAGCATCAAAACCCAGAGACCAAAAATCATAATTCGGCAAGATTTTTCCAACTCCAATACATGCCACCCCCTCTGCCATACCGGACCCACAATGCTGAAAGACAGGAGACCCATCTGGGAGTGCATAAGACTTAGAGATTGAGTGGAGATAGGTGGGGTTCAAGGTTTACAGGCTTATCCAGCTCCCCAGGTGAGTAGGAAAGACGTAAACTGAGACACAGGTAGAAAAACATGGCTGCTCTGTACAGCTCTCAGACGTCTAGAGTCCCAAACTGGGCGTTCATGAGATTAGAGGAAGTAGCAGCTTTGGAGCCCTACTGGTCTCTTTAGGGCATTTTGTACTCCTTCTCAAGTTATGTATAGAGCTTGGTTCTCAACCTTCCTAATGCCACCCCCCTTTAACACAGTTCTTCATGTTATGATGACCCCCGCTCGACCTTACAATTATTTTCGTTGCGACTTCATAACTGTAATTTTGCTACTCTTATGAATTGCAATGTAAATATGTGTGTCAGATGGTCTTCCGCGACCCCGTGGAAGGATCATTCAACCTCCAAAGGGGCCAAGACACAAGTTGAGAAGGCCTTAAGAACGAGATGGTGGGGGTCGATCGCATCAGAGCTGCTGTGGTGAAGAGCAGGCTGGAGACCATCTGAGGGAGAGCGTGGCGGGTGAGGAGAAGAATGCTGACTTCTCAGGAGAGAGTAAACACTCCTACCGTCCACCTGCCCGGGGCTTCCGGGGCACCTTGCTTCATTGTCGAGAGTAATCCTTGAGAGAAAGAGTACACCGGTGAACCTGAGGTAACGCCGGCTCTCTAGGGCTTCTTTAATCTCAACAAGCCTGGAATTTGCCCAGCACTGGAGGTTAAGTTTCAGTCTTTTTGTGCTGTTACATCTTTGTTCCCTTTACCTTCTCCTTGAAGTAGAAATGATTGATGCTTAAGTAACTTCGGCTGTTGAGTAATATTTATTCAGACTGCAGGAGAACAAGATAGGGCTTAAAACTGAGGTGGGAATTTTCCCTTTGAATGGCACAGGTTGAGCCTTTGAAAGTCAAGTGTATTCCCAGTTGCGCAGTATAATAAAGATGGAGGAGCCAGCAGGCGAAAGGGCTCCCGCAGATGATCAATGTACACGAGCTAAGTGGGGGCTCAAACAGTCTCATGAAGCCACCTGAGCGGAAGCCCCCGGCTATAAATATTGACTGAGTGCTGGATTGTTCTGAGAATATCTCGTGTCTTTGGCTGAGCCTTTCAAGCCAGGAACTGGAGGGCTTGGTAAACAAGCTTCTAAAGCCGACGAAAAGGTCCTAGGATTCTAAATTCTCTTCAGGCAACGCCAGACCTCCTTCCTCAGAGAGAAGTGAAAACCGTCCAGGACAATGAAGTAGCCTTGACACCAGTGACGATGTGACTGTCCCCTCACGCGTGTGTGAGATTGCCAGCTCAAGTTGCCTATGTGCTAGTGGCCTAAGCCCAAACCATGGGACAGCATCATTGCCTCTCCGAGTCTGTGTGTTTGTACAAGCACACATGTGTTTGAGTGCGAGGGAGGTGAGGGACAACTTGGATACCATCTGTCATCATCTACCCTTTATCCCCCCCCCCCTTTGTTCTTTTAGAGGCAAGGTTTCTTATTGGTCCAGAGTTCACCAGTTAGGCTGGACTGGCCAACTAGTGAGCCCCTGAGATCAGCCTATATCTGCAGTCCCCACCCTAGGATTCTGTGTGCCACCATGCCCAGCTGTTTTAAGTGGGTTCTGGAACCACATTCAGATCCTCATGCTTGCAAGAGAAGCACGTCACTGAGCCATCTTCCCCATCTGATCTTAAGATCTACAGTCTCCTGCCCAAGGCCAGAGTGGAGTAGTTCTCATCCCCTGCACTGTGCCAAGACACCCCAACAGTTGCTTGGGCGGTCGGTGAAACTGAAGGCTGAAGATGAGGTGCAGGAAGGAAGCAGGGAGAGTTGGGGTTTCCTGATATCTTGGCTGCTGTGCTGTCACCAAGCATTTGTCTTGGGGAGAGGTGGCCCACTCCTCTGATGGAGCGTGCAGTTTGGAAGGAAGACATGGAATCTTCATGTGCGCCCCAACTGTTCCTTCACCTGTGTCTCTTTCCCTGGCCCGCGGGGGAGGACAAGGTCACCGACCCCCTGCCATTTATTCTTACTGGGCTCTGGCCAGCTGTGGCTTGTCCCCGGTGCAGAAGAGAGGGGGAAGGGAAGGTGGAAAAACTTGTTCAGCGCTTCCATATGAAGAAGTGAGCACTTAGTGCTCTAGGCAGCGCTGAGTGCAGGACTTGGGGCCCACGATCATGAGATGCACTTTGCAGAACAACTTCTATCATGTACAGTTCCCCCCCACTATACCCGTCTTCCTTTCTATGTCCTTAATAAAATGATCCTTGGGAAAAAAAAAAATCCCAACCGTTTCCTTAGAGCTAAGCAACAAGGCATTTTCTCTTTCCTTGGGCAGGCGGCTACAGCAGAAGAGACAGGACTTTTGTTAGGAGATCAAAGCAAGATAAGAAGTAATCATGTTTTTCCACAAACCATCAGCTCCTGGTGGCTCATCCCCCAACAGCCCTTAGCCAGGTTTTCTCAATAGAGAGGCAGAGCTCACATAGTCTGCAGTCTGCGCTAACTCGTGGACATTTCCTAAGGTAGTCAGCTGAGCCCATGGACGGCTTTTAGCAGACAGAAACAGTTGTGCAACCATTTCTGCTAACTTCAAACACTTTCATCGCCCTCAGAGGAAGTCGCTGCCCGTGAGCCCTTGCTCCACAGCCTCTCCACTTTCTAGCCTCTCAGCATTTCAACCTCCATTCATCCACTCCCTGTCTCTCTGGACTGACACATTTGAGGCATTCAATACAACTAGAACCGTGCAGTATGAGCCGTTCTTGACTGCATTCTTGCGCTCATATTTTCAAGGTTCCTTCATGGTGTAACAGTATCAACATATCACTTATAGTATTTAATGCTGGAATGCTAATCCATTCATCAGTTGATCGACATGTATGCCTTTTCTACTTTAGTGATGATTATAAATGTTACTATCGTTAATACCCGTGTACAGCTTTCTGAGTTTTTTTTTTAATTCTAGAATTTTCACTCTTCTCCTTAAAGCATACAAGTTCAGAGCATACAAGATGTAAAAATGTGGGGTGGTGGCGCACGCCTTTAATCCCAGCACTCAGGAGGCAGGGGCGGGTGAATCCCTGTGAGTTGGAGGCCAGCCTCGTCTACAAGAGCTAGTTCCAGGACAGCTAGAACTGTTACACAGGGAAACCCTGCCTCAAAAAAAGGGGGGGGGGGCTAGAGAGATGGCTCAGAGGTTAAGAACACTGGCTGCTCTTCCAGAGGTCCTGAGTTCAATTCTCAGCAACCACATGGTGGCTCACAGCCATCTGTAATGAAGTCTGGTACCCTCTTCTGGCATGGAGGTATACATGCAGTAGGAACATTATATACATAATAAATCTTTTTTAAAAAAAGAAAAAATGTACATCTCAAAGTTTCATCTAATAGAAAGGTCTGACAAGAACTGCAGAGATATGGCCCAGTCAGGAAGACAATTGCTGTGTGAGCATGAGGACCTGAGTTTGATTCCCAGCACCCACATAGGCAGAAGGGTGAGGTGGCATACACTAGTAATCCTCCAGCTGGGGAATTAGAGGCAGGCCGATCCCTGGGGCTCACTAGCCAACTTGTCCAGCTTAATCCACAAGCCACAGATCCCAGTAAAAGACTGAGCTGTTTTAAGGGTGTGGCCACTGAGATGGCTCAGCAGGTGAAGATGTTTTCTGCTAAGCCAGAGAACCTGAGTCCAACCCCACCCCACCCCCAGGATTCTCATGGTATAAGGAGAAAACCAGCTTCTGCAAGCTGCCCTCCAACCTCCATGCACTCACCATGGCAGGCACGCACTCATACACATATGCACCTCTAACTACGAATAAACAAATTCGATAAAGTAAAGAAGGCATCCCTTCCAAGAAGTTACGGTTTTCTTTGAAAGGATGAGAGAGAGCGAGAAGTCGGAGAGAATACTCAGGGGTTAAGAGCACGCACTGTTCTCGTAGAGGACTCAAGTTTAGTTCCTAGCACCCACATCAGGAAGCTCGCAATTGCCCATAGTTCCAGCCCCAGGGAGATCCAATGCCTCCTGACCCCATGGGTATCTGCATTCAAGTACACATAACCCCATACAGACACATATACAAGCATACTGAAAATAAAATAATAATTTAAAAAAAAGAATCCACATCTGGCAGGTCCTATCTGGAACCCTGTCTCCATCTGGGAGGAAAGAAACTGAAGTGCCCTGAGATGCCTGGCAGTGATTTCTGAACTGGTCAGAACTTGCAAAGTTAAGGTGCAGTAACAAAAATCCCCAGTCTTATTTTCCTGCAACAAGAGTTTCAATTTTGTTCACATTAAAGTGACACATCCCTTTGTTCTTTCACTCTGAGGAATCACCTTGTGTTTTCGTCAGGGTGGTGGTGGGGAGGTAGAAAACAAGAAGAGGAGCCCAATGTAACTACTCTCAGAACTGCCCAGACACAGCTTCTGCTATATCCATTCTCATTCCAGTGGCCTAAGTAACTCACATGGCCAAATACAATCAGGATAAAGAAATATGCTTGTCATCCCGTCTCCGTGAATGGGGACGTGTGGAAGGAAATCAATGAAAGAACTAAGGCATTCAGCCACAGCTTCGAGACTCTTGAGCCTTGAATACGGTGGGGCCTCTTCTGTTTCATAATCCTCCAGACACTACAGCCACTCTGCAAGGCCCTGGTGAGGAGAAATGAGTACACTTAAGGCCTTGTGGCGTTGAGAAGGAAAGACCAAGATTATTGACCAAAGAACATTAATGGTGGTAGCATTAAGACAATTGCACAGAGGAGAAAAAGCTGCTCCTTATTAGGGTACGTGAAGGAAATGATCTATTCAAGGACATTGGAGAAGCCCAAGCATCATGGGCACCAAGGTAGAGAGACCTGAATGTGCCCGTCTTCCTTCCTGGAGCCGCTACAATGGCTGACTGATTCTACGTGAGTTCTTATGCAGTTGTCCAACGTAAGCATATGAGATAACCTCTTTGTAGGGGCAGGAGTCAGTCATATGCAGCTTCATGGAGGGAGGGGAGAAGTCAGTGACTGCAAGAGACAGAGTTAGATGCAGGGTGACAAGGAGGCACAGGATACACCTCTGCTGTCCAGGACCTGCCAGTCTCCAGCTAGGTCACCGTGTTCTCAGCTGTCAAGCGGGTGCAGTGCTGCTCAATGGCTCTCATGACTCTTGTTAGGGTGTGGTGGATGAGGAAATGCCTTCCAAGGATGTCTACATGGAATTCTCACAAGCTGTGACTGTGACCTTCCATAGCACAAGGGACTCCGCAGATGGGATTAAGGGTCTTATCCTGGAAAGATATGATGATGGGCACCACGTAATCACAGGAACTTCAGAAGAAGACACAGGACAGATGCAGGGGTCAGAGTGAGAGGAAGGGACTGTGACCGAGGGAGGAGGCAGCCTCCCAATACTGGAGAAGAAGAGGGGATAGACACCCCGAGAACATAAACGTGCTGACTCCCCTGCCCTCTCTCCCACCCAGAAGCAAGGCAGACCTGGCTACGATTTGACGTCAACACTTGTGACCTCCAGAACCATCAGACAGTAAACTATTGCTATCTTGAATAAATGACGCTTGCTGGGATTTGTATTACATCAGCACCAGAAACCTAATACACGGCTTGACATGAAGGTCGGGTCAGGGCAGGACACTAGAGAAAGGCAGTGTGCTGCTAGTAGAAATGAAACATTGCCCAGGTTTGGAGGCCAGTGGGGCAGGCAGGTGTGTCTGAGCACAGCCCATGAAGTCTAGGGATACACCTCCCTGGATCTGCCCTAGGCCCTCAAAGGTCAGTGAATTCCATAGTCGGTTGCTGAGAGTCACTGCTCTAGCCTGTGGTCAGTACTGGTCCTCGACACAGGATAAAAGCTACATCTTCCCACCTCCTCCATCTCTAAGCCTTTGGCTGTGTCTGGCTGTTCTCGAGCCTGGAATCACACGAGACTCACCTAGCAAGCCTTTAACAATGTTTTCCCATGAGTGGCCCCATCCCTAGAGAGCCGGCTTGGACTGCAGTGTATCCTGGGTTCTAGACTCTTTCAGCACCTGCCAGGAGCTTTCAAGTATCCCAGTAGCTTTTCGGGGTGGGGTACACTGGCACGAGAGCCTCAGGGCCACACTGATCTGTGAGAGAGGTCTCTCCTCACCCACAGCTCTGCCGGTGTCTCCTTTCTTTCAGCCTCAGAGCCTGCCTGGCGTGAGCCTTGCCCACTAAGCCAGGTCCTCCCAGACAGGCAGCCTCAGCCATCAATTTTGATTCAAATTCTTCTTTTTTCTTTTTATTATTTTCAAATGTTCAAGGCCACGAATGTGAGGCAAAGTTATCCTTACGCTGTGACATGCACATGGCTAAAAGTGGGGAGAGCTCTTCTCTATATCCTCATTCTGGGGACACTGTCCCCACGGCAGCAGGCTGGGGCTGCCCCTCCCCTCCACATGCAGATGCTGGCACACCTACCATGGCAGCATTGGGTATTCTTTGCCTCTGTGGATACTCTTCTAACCAAATCCAAGGCCAGTGACTTTGCTCTGCCAAACCCTTTGTGGGACCGCTCCTTCCCGGGACTGAGTGAAAAGCAAATCCCGATAATCTCAGGTAATGTAGGTGTGGGCAGGTACAGGCGTGTGAGTCTCCAGTGTGGGCCACTTCCTTGGAGGCACCCACACAGCTTGCCACAGCATGAAACGCTCACCTGCACTCTGGACTGTCCCGTTTCTCACCTGCTGCCGTGTGCCCGAGAGCTGCTGAGGCTGGCTGGCCTTCTGCCCGGAGGAACGTTAAGACAACCCAAGCCGAAGGCTTGCTCAGAACCTAGAGTGGATTGGTTTGACTCCTCTGGGATCCTCCCAGGCCTGAGCCTGAGAACACTAGGGTGCCCCCTCAGGCAAGGATACCCTGGCAGTGGTCCCTCAGTCCAGGGAACCCCATGACTTGACATCCTCCATGGATCCTGCTCCAGTGGCCTGGGCACGGGGCCTGTGACCACATTTGTGCTAAGTAGCTTTGTGCTGATAGTGTCGCCAGGCCTTGAACTGTGTCTTGAAGAACAAGGCCTGTGGGTTTCCAGCTGGCCCCAGGTCTTTATGAGAATAGGTCTGGCTTCTGGACCGAACAACCACAGAGGCTCTCTGGGCCAAGGTCACACCCCCAGGGCTGTGACTGGGAAGTAGGGATGACATTGCAGAAAAGCCATCATCAGAGAAGGCTCCCTTCTGGTCATTTCCCACGCTAGCCAGAAACCGCAAACTCCACTTGCAGGCTTGTCCTGTGGCTCCCAGATTTAACGAGGCAGTCTCCCCTCTTCTCAGGGTGGCCTTCAGGGCCACAATCCAGCTCTGAGCACCTGTCCCCATCTCAATCCCTGCCTCCTCTTCCAGGCAGGACCCAGGGAGCACTGCATCATTACAGAGACCCAGCTGGGCAATGAGCCCCTATTCCGTCCGCCATCTTTAGTTAGAATCAATGGCAGTGTTTCTTGGGGGAGGGGTGGATCTATGTTAAATGCTTTGTTGCCCTTGGATACATTTTTTTTTTTTTGGCAAGCCCAGTCCTTGTTCTATCAAATGGGTTAAAATATATTTCAGGATTAATAAAGAGGCTCAGCAGGTAAAAGCATCTGCTGCCAAGTCAGATACCCCAAGTTCAATCCCTGGGACCCACAGGGTGGAAGGAAAGAACTGAATCCCACAAACTGTCCTCTGACCTTCAACATGCAGGATAAGGCATGTTCATAATACACGTGTGTGTGCACACACACTAAATAAGTAATTAAAAAAATTTGAATGCATTCCAGCCAATATGGAAACACTCATTCTCCTTAGCTGGCCTCAAACTTGCCCTGTAGCCAAAGATGACCTTGAACACCTGCTGATCTTGCTTACACCCCCCCCCACCCTGCTACCCCTGCAAATGCTGGGATCACAGCCATACAGCACCACACCTGACTCTGTACTTCAATAACGTGGATGAAGAAGTATGTGGATTGACCCTGGGGCAGAATACTGTGGTTTTAAAGACACTGAATTCAACATGAATTCCTTGCCGTTAGGGGTTCTCACTACTTGTCTCCAAGCTGACTGTGAAGGAGCAGGGTCCTCAGGGGAGGAAGCTCTTCCACTTGCTCCTAGTATGGCCTTGGTTAAGTCAGGGGTGTGACCAGCTTATGACCTCTCTTTTCAGCTACCTCCCATTTTCCTCCTTTTCAGGTGAGAAGGGAGTAGGTTCACTTGCAGGTAGGGCAATAGACTTTAAGCCAGACATTTTCTGACCAGCCCACCCTTTAAGCCACCAGGAAGTCATGAGATCCCAGAAGTCAACTCAGGGATTCGTTCCTTTCCTAGAGAGGGGCCCTGGGTGCGATTGTGTAATGTTGCCTCTAATATTGCACAAGTCTAAAGCCCTTTCTAGGGCCCCATAGGCGCCCTTATCTCTCTGCATAATCCTCCTGTCTACTGCTACTGGCTATGGATGAGACACTCCGGTCCAGGTGCTTTCCACGCTGCCCCTCCCCCCATCCTGCCGAGCACCCCTGGAAGTGCACCTGCAGCCCGCAGCCACAGCCTTCTGGTGGGGGCTGTCCAGCAGGTGCTGCAGCCTCCAGCACCTACCAGGGCTCCCCAGCATTCCTGGGCACCTCATCTCCCTGCTAGCCCAGACAGGCAGCTCCCTGAGCTGGCCCCGTGTGAGCAGAAGCAAGGAGAGCAAGCCCAAGCCTCTCCTTCTGGGCTGGGCTTATGTGCAGCCTCGTGTGACAGCCAGGAGAAAAAAAATGCATAGCATGTTGACAAGTACAACTGGCTGCTGCTCTGGATTCTTTGGCTGCCGGGCCCCTCGTGCCCAGTGAGCATGAGGCGGAGGCACCGAGACAGGGCTAGGAGACCGTCTAATTAAGCTGTAAGAGTCCCAGAGCTCCGGCTGGGTTCTAACCGTGCTCTCTGATCCCAGCATCACCTACAGCGCAAGGGGAGGAGACAACTGAGGACTTGATCAGGGCTTCCTCAGTGAAGCTCCACAGAACTCACACGAGCACCGTGTTGGAGCATCAGCCTCCTTGAATTGTGCTTCATTCTGCCCTGTGCTTCTAGGAGCTCCAATGTCCTCCAGCCCAAAGGAAGCTGATCTTCCCTTAGTGCCTGAAGGGACGCCCTGCCAAGTGTGATCTGGGGAGGCCATCCTTCCTCTGTCCATAGAGATGCTTTCCACTCTAGCCAAACTCACTGATGCTGCAACGCATCCCCTTTCTCTTCTTGAGTGTCGAAACGTCCCAAGCATGGGCTTTGTTGTCAAAGGCTATGGAAAGGGCTATGCTCTGATGTCCAACCTGGGACCTAAATGCGGTGTCCTGACCTGCATTTGTGGTGAGTGTGTGTGTGTGTGTGTGTGTGTGTGTGTGTGTGTGTGTGTAGGTGCATGACTATGTACAGGGGTGTGTATGTAGTGTGTGTGTCTGTGGAGGCCAGAGGACAACCCCAGCTGTGGCTCGTCAGAAACCATCCTGTTTTGTGAGGTAGGTACTCTCATTTTTCCCTGGAACCCACCAATTTGGCTAGGCTGACTGGCAAGTGAACCCCAGGGATCCACTATCCTTGCCTCTCTGGAGCTGAAATTACAAGTGTGTACCTCCATGCTCAACTACATTTTCAAGCATAGGAATTGGGCATGGAACACGTGAACCATCTTCCAGTCCCACAACCTGCACTCTTTTAACCCAACAGATCTTAACCTTCTGATCCAACTTTCTGATTCATAGGCTTGAAAGGCTCAACGATGGAGCCAGTCACAAAGACAGGTTTGGCCCAGTGACCCCAGTGGCCCCGGCATCCACAGCCTGTGCCTTCCACAGCAGGAAATCCAGTTTTCAAAAAGTCACACAGCACAGAAGAAAAAAACCAAGCAGTCGAAGACCTGTCAAACCTCATGCTGTAGAGGCTGAGACCAGGGGGTGACACTATTGGGAAAGGAGTGGAGCTTGAACTTGACTCCCATGCACACCCTGGGTCGTTGTTTTTCAGTTTGTTTTTAACTATTGGAAAACACAGGTTGAGCACAGAACCCTGCACCGCCCTGGAGCAAAATTACAAGCAGTGTGTCTCCTGCTTGTGAGCCGACATCTGCTAAGTTCATCCCACACAGCCCTGGGCCCTGCTGACCACAGACCAGGCTCTGGGCAAAGTCCATGCTCTCCCAGAGACCACACTCTCCAGACAGCCACATCGCCAAAGAGCAGCCAGGCATTTTTTGCTTAGGCACTGAAGAAAACCAGATAATATTAGGCTCAACCAGGCTTAGACAGAGGCTTATTTCTTTTAAAAACAGAGAAGGAGACAGACAAAATTCCTGCCCGGATCTGTTAGCCGTGGCCTTGTGGCCAAATCCCAGGAATCCTGCCCTGGCTGGGAAGACCAAGACCTCAGCACTTCTGAGCAAGGGGGATTTGGGCCAGAGAGACTCCACCTCACATTCCTGCTCCCAGAATGGCAGCAAGATGTGTCAGAGGGAACTGGCCCTCCAGGGCATTCCGAGTCTATGGAAAGCAGTTAAGGACCTGAAGGGTTTTTTCTGTTTTTCTTATTACATAGTGTTTTACTAATTCAGTAGTTGGACTGGCAATATAGGGATATGACCTTGCAGAGTTTGATGCCAATGAGACACCCCAACTCAAAGAAAAGTGGATGGTGTCTAGGGAAGGACACAGGGGTTGTCCTGTGACTACACACACACACACACACACACATACGTACACACACACATACATATACACACACACACACACACATACATACACACACACACATACATATACACACACACACAAACACACACACACATACGTACACACACACATACATATACACACACACAAACACACACACACACATACGTACACACACACACACACACACATTAGACTAGTACCTGGCATACAGTCAGCATCCTGAAAATACTCATAAAAATAACGTTTCTCTAGTTATAAAAGGGGCTCTCACTAAAAACAAATTTTAAAAACAGTAACAAATAAAGGGGACGCTGCCGAATTCATCCGCCATTGTAATCTGTAGACATAGTACCTTATTAAAATACATCCAGGAGCTTTCTATCCATAAACCAAGTGTGTCTGTATCACATACTATAAATACGTTTTTTTTTTTAATTCACAAGGAAGTGCAACTGTGTTCTAATTTGCATATGATCTTCATACACTCTCCCAAACACTGTAAATTATCTATTGCTTAAAATGACTAATTAGTATGACTGCTAGGGAGATATCACAATGTATTCTTTAGAGAATAACAAGAAAATGGTATGTGCATATGTTCAAGACAGACGCAAGGTTTTTAATAAAAACTTTTATGTGCCCATAATATGTGTATGTCTATGTGTGAGCATGTTGGAATATGTGCCACCGTTCATGTGTGGAGGAGAGAGGACACTCTCAGGTGCTGGTTCTCTTTCCACTTGATTTGAAACAATGTCTTTTTGTTTTGTTTTACATTTAGTGCGTGCATGCATGCGTGCTTGCATGTGTGTGCGTGTGTGTGTGTCTACGTGTGTACATGTCACACAGTATGCGTGTGGAGGTCAGAGGACAACTTGTGAAATTCGGCTCTCTCCTTCCACCATGTGGGTCCCAGGGATCGAATCCAGGTCATGACACCGGGCGCCTAGCAGCTTTACCCAGAGTCATCTCGCCAGCCCAAGGGCTCCTTCATTGTTCACTGCAACCTATGCCAGGTTGGCCTGCTCAAGAGCTCGCAGGGATTCTCCTGTCTCCATACCCTGTCTTACTTTGGTATTACAAATGCGTATTAATTGACCCAGCTTCATGGGGGTCTAGGGATTCGAACACTCAGGTCCTCAGACTTGTGTAGGGAAATCCTCTACCCGCTGACGCACCTCTCCAGCTCTCAAATACTTCTGATCTGGAGTAGCTGGATACACAAATGCAGGGCTAGTGGGCGGATAATATTTTCATTTCACAACGTTTTGTATGAGTAAATACTCATCAGTTCATCCTTCTGGTGGTTTCATCACGCTATTAAGTAGCTCCTCGGTGTGTGTTCTTCTGTGCACTTATTAACTCACTTAGGTGCAAGTCCCCCTCCTCCCCTCCAGAAAGGAGGGACAGATGAGGTCTCTTCTGGGTTCCCAAATCCTTATATGGTTGATCCTCGCTGTGTGTGGCTTCCTCGTTGGGAAATTCATTTACTCCCTATGATTAATTTGCAACCTTAGCATCAAGACTTCTTCATGTTTAACAGCACTGAAGTCCAAAGCGAGGAGAACTCTGGGATACCAATGCATACACAGCCACCAGCGGGAGGTGACACGGGACTGGTGGTGACACACTCTTGCTGCAGTTCCCATACTGTTCACGGAATCCTTCCACAGTCTAGCTAGCGGTAGACTTCCTCTGGCAAACCCACTGTTGAGAATGCCTGCCTACACCCCCCAACCCTTCCCACACTGCTGAAGGGCTTTCTCACGTTCCTAGGCACGACAAGGCTCTCACGTGACTGACGGAGAAACCACCTGTAGATGAGCTTTGTTCCGACACATGTGACAGTACCGCTGGCCTTGAATTCAGCCTCAGTGGGACAGTCCATAGTAAATAAGGTGCCTTGCAACAGAGGTGTGTATAAGCAAGCCTGCGTACCCATCAGTGGGCAAAAGTGTATACATCCGGGATGTATACAGACCGTGTGCCTCGCTGTCCTGTGTATTCATCAGCCGAGAGCAGAGGCACAAGGGGACCCCTGGCCACACTTCTGCTAGGAGTACCGGCCCTAGCTAACAGCTCTCCATTTGACATAACTGCACCATCATGGGAGCTGCCCCCAGGGCCAAGATCATCTCTTCCTTGCTCCAAGTTCAGGTCAGGGATATGGGCAGAGAATGAGCCCTTTGCTTTCTCTCTTCTTTATATTTATGGTTGTGAGCCTAGCCTTTAACGGCTGAGCCATCTCTCCAGCCCTGCTTTCTCTCTTCTTAACTCACCCAAAGTCACTCCCCAGAACCATGGTTCTCTGCCAGCCTGCTAGCGTTCAAAGCCCTGGAACAACTATGCCTTACCGCCCCACCTCTCAATATAGGACTGGCCTTCTTTGGGGAGATTTCCTGGCTTCCTTCATTTGCTACTTATCGAAGCATTATGGTTTGATATTGGTTTTCAGAGTAGAGCCACTGAGTAAATAATTTCAAAATGTAGCCCACAAAAACCTTGTTTCTTTCATTTGTCCTTGTTCTGAGCTTACAAGTGGGTACACTCACGTGCCAATGGCTGCAGACTCACCTCAGGATATGTGTAAAATGTCTGCTGAGCTCACGGACACTCTCTGCATGCTCACGATGCTGAAATCACCAATAAACCCCAGAATAAAGAATAATTACAAATATCGAGTACCTATTGTGTCCAAAGGAAATGCCATTCATTGGCCATCGAGAGTTGATTTCGACCTAGACGTCTATTTTCCCTAAAGCAGAAAAAAAGAGAAGATGCCTTCCTCCAGAGAGGCAGCATTGCACAGCTAAGCCACACGAAGGACATCCTGCAAAGATGGGACACCCAGCCTGTCCCTGTGAAAACACTGCCCATGGCTGAGTAGACCTCCTTAAGGATCAGGCCTGGCAGGGCTAACTTCAGTAACCTCAGGGCCTCCATATAGCAAAGGCTTATTCTATGCCCATTGTAAGTCCCCCTAGGCAGCCTTGTCTCTTACTGGAAAAAAATGGAGGGTAATGCCAGCCTCTGCATCTTAGAACTGAATTCTCTGGAATGTATGGCTCCCCTAATTACCATGAAAGGGAGAGAGAGCACTTGGATATCCCACCCCACCCCACCCTGGAGTTACACCTCAACCTGGAAGTTAGACGCATCACTTCCCCTTTCCCCAGCTTGTTGTCAGACCTAGTCAAAATGGCCCCACGTGTCTTCCAAGAGCCCAGGCAGTACAGGCATATCAAACGTGGTATGGGTAAACAGTAAGCATCTCCTCAATCACATGTCAGCATCCATATGTGCACAGAGGTTCCTCCGCTGTGTTCCTCCTGAAAAATACTCAGTCTTGGGTGAGGACAAATGCATTTTGAGGATTCAATTAAGAAGACACAGATGTATTCAGACTGTGCGCCTCGCTGTCCTACTAACAAAAGAGGTCAGGATCTTCAGAACCAGTTGATGAATCTGGGCAAACCTTGGAGTTAAGAGGGTGATCAACGACCCAAAAGAAATAAGCCCACTGGTCCACCTGTGCTGACTCGAGGTCACGAGGTCACAAAGGGTCATGGCACTGTCCCTTGTAGTCCCCAGTTACCCTTGCTGCTCCGTGAGTCCCACCAGCAGGACACAAACAAACAGGTGCACTAACTTAAGAAGTCTGAGCAAGATAAGCACACAAGCACATATTAACAGAAAGACACACTTTCGTTTAGACACCAAGTCCTCTGCTCCACTCAAAACACATTGGAATTTTGTTAAGCAATTTTGAAGAGATGGGTTGATTTTTTTTTTTAAAAATGGTGGGCTAAGGAGGCGCCATCTTCCTCAGCGTGTACCCACTTATACATTGATCTCGTTCAGGTAAAGAACCTCTCACCCACGCTCATGCATGGTTCAACGGGTCACCCAAAAACAGAGGGGCAGAAGCAGACAATGGAGGAGGGGAGCTTTGATTGAAGAGCAGCACTCACAAAGGAAGGATGCTGCTATCAGCGTTAACCCCCACCAGCAATGGATGAGAAAGGAGATTTTGCAAAGATCTAATGGGTGAACTGGATGCTCGTTTGTGCTTTTATTATGAGTTCAATGTGTCTACGTGCGTGTGTTGAGACAGGGTCTTGCCGTGTAGCCCAGGCTGCCCTGGAACTCTCCATCCTTCTGGCTCAACCTCCCATAGGGGAGAGCATGCATGAATTCTACTACACCTGGCTTGGGTTTATTTTTCTAATTAACAGATTTAAATGATTTTGTTATCACTCACGCTTTTCCTTATTACTCTCGTGCCAGTTCTTTCCTGGTTTTGTAATAGCCTTTCACATAAAGATAATATTACTTACAATATTTAATAAAAAAAAAACTATTAGTGCACGAGTGTGGAGGAGGAGTGCACCCCATTATGTGGGGGAGGGGTGCAGAGGACAACTTTGTGCAGTCATTTCTCCCTCCCAAACTCAGGTGGGCGGGCTTGCAAGGCAGGTACTTTTAACCGGCTGAGTCACCTTGCAGGCTCCCTTTAGAGGCATTTATCACGGACGCCTTCCTAGCATGACTGGTGACCTCAAAGTGTCAGTGTTTCTCCAGACAAACCCCGAAATCGTTTGCTATTAGTCCCATTTCTAAGCATTTCTGTCTGAAAAGGCCTTGCCTCAAGAGCCGAGGCTCACCTGATGTAAAATGTGGAATTTATTCCGGTATCTGGGGAAAGCTGGGAATCACCTCTAGCTTTTCCCACATGGCCGGCCCTCACATCGCTTATCATCTAATCTCCTTTTCTCCACGGATTCCCCCACGCACTAGCTTCTTATCTCTGTCACCCTGTCATCTCCGTGAGGACCTGTGTTTGAGACATTCGGTTCCATTGGCCCAACTGTTCGTGGTTTCTTTTGGCACCAAAGCTTTAATGATACCATGTCTTTCTCTTTTCCCCCAGTGAGAGAATACTTTAAGCACACTCTCTCCAAATTTTCTGGGCTGGATCGAGCTACCAGAATTTTCTTAAAATGAACAGTCCAGGCTACTGCAGGCCTGCTCTGTACAGAATTCTTCTTGACCCGAGGCAGCTGGCTCGTCTTACCATGATAATAGGGTTACAGCCTGCAGCTGCGCCTTCCTTTGATTTCTGCCCCTGCTCGTCCTGGCCTTGGTGCTGTAAGAGGGAGAGGGTGACAAGAGCAGAGTAATGGAAGAAGTCTAATCTTGCAAGGCCACCTTGGTCCAAAATTAATTTGAGCAGTTATCCTCGTTTAAGACAGCGGACCCTCTGGTGCTGGCCTGAAAGTGCTGGCTCTCAATTAGTCATGCTCACTGTGGCCAGGTAGGGGAATACCCGTACAAGCGGCTAAGTAGCTGCTCATTAAAGAACTGGCCGCCACCCAGAACGGGGTTCCACTCATCGCTTCCTGTACTCCTTCTGCAACACGAAGCTTCCATCCCCAGGCACCTTCTAGCTCTAAGGCAGGTTTCAGGCAGCTCCATCAGAATCCCGAGGCCAAACTCCTCGAAGCCTGCCTTTGTCTCCCTTCCAAGCACGTTTGTCAGAGCTCTTCAATCGCGCCACACAGACGCCTCTGCGTTCACTGAGCTTTCTCGCTTGGCGAAACAGTCCTTTCAAGACGGGGATAAAAGGGTCCCCAAAGCATGAAGCAGATTAAAAGCAATGTCTGTACAAGACAAGAAGAAAGTTGGGGATTTCTTTTCTCCCTTCCTCTCATTAGTTTAACTTCCACTGATTGAACATGGGCTACCCCTCCCCCTGGAAACTGGAGAGTTGGATTTGGAACGCGTTGCCAGGTGAACATTCTGCTGAGTCTACGAGGCTTTGCGAACATGGCTGCTGATGAGGACTGATTTCACCTAAGTGAGAGGAATTACAAACTCTGGGACAGAATGAGCAATTCTAGAATGTTTCCAGTTGCCCTGAATCCAGCTTGCGTTGGTTCCCTCGATTCAAGGGTGGCTCAGAAAGTTTCTTCATGAAAGTACAGAAAATATTCCTCCACACGGTCTTTTTCTGACCTGAGACAAACGAGTAGCAACAAACTTCCTAGTCCAACCCTGGAAACTTCATGGTGATGGCAACTCTTGGTTCTTTCCTCTAGCAGAAAAAGAAGAAGAAGAAGAAGAAGAAGAAGGAGAAGGAGAAGGAGAAGGAGAAGGAGAAGGAGAAGGAGAAGAAGAAGAAGAAGAAGAGAAAAAAAAACAATTAAATCAAGCCACAGAGAACAGTGCCACCCCCAAATATCCTCCTCTTTTCTTCAAATAATAACAATAACCTCTGCGGTCTCTGTGGTTGCATTGGGCTTGTCTATGTCTCTGGTGCAATTTGGAATAGCCCAGGAAAGACTACAGCACCTCCTTGGTCCTCATTAGAAATTCCAATTTTACAGCATTAATTGGCATTTTTCAAACACTAAGAGCCCAGCTTGAAGTCTACAAATAAAAACAGGTCCAGATGCTGCGCTTTCACTAGCAGGCATTTAACACTTCGTAAGCAGTTCATTAAACTGATAACACTTGAAACAGTAACACCGGCTCTTTCAGATTCCCTCAGCCTGCAATTGTCTCCAGACACCCAGGGAATTCTGCCTGGCTTGAGAACCTACCTTCATGGTGAGTGTCTCTTAATTACAGGCATCCTGCCCCCACATCCCCCGCCATCTCACAGAGGCCTGCCTGCGGCCTCCACACCCCAATGACCAGGGACCCTGGGACAAGTAAGCTAGAAAGCAGGTGCACCAGAGACATGATAGTGGGCCAGGACTTAGATGCAGGCTGGAGGAGTGGGGGGAGGAGAGGGGCGGGACGGACAGGAGACTGCCTCGGTGCGCTCTGCAAGCAGCAAGCATGAAAGGCTGAGCAGTCCCAGTTTGAGGAGCCAGGATTTGCCTTACCAAGGGCCAGTTTGTCATTTTTAAGGGAATTAAGGGCGAATGTTCAACTGCGCTCCAAGTATTATGACTCTCTCTCTCTCTCTCTCTCTCTCTCTCTCTCTCTCTCTCTCTCTCTCTCTCTCATTCTCTCAAAACACGAAGACGGCATGGGCCCCTCCCTCTGCCATAATCCTCTGAGACCTGGAACCGGGACCCAACTAGAGCGGTAGGAGGAGGCTAGGGCGGGGCCGTTAAACTGCAAGCTCTGGTCCCTCTACCGGAGAAACAGTACAAGGGTTGACCTGCATTTGGTCATTTGCATAGTGCCAGGCTGGGGACAGAAATGTGGGCGTTCACTCCACAACAATACTACGAAAGAACGTTGTACTTTCTGGGTGACAGTGAGGCTTGCATTACGGAAATCAATACCACAGACAATGTCTGGCCGGGAGCATATGCGCTAACAAAAGTGTTCTTACTCTGCGGAAGCACTGGCTCCTGCAAACCTGTGGGCTGCCCGGAGCGTTTTTACCCACTTTTTTTGAAAATGACGTCAGTAAGACATGGCTGAATCTGAACTTGAGTCTATCATCATCTGGAACACTAAGCTCCAGTCTGAAGAAATGAGAAGTGTGTTGATGTTGAATTCGCGTCTCATATGGAGCAATCCTGGGGCTTCACCCCAGTGCTCTCTAACCTCCAACCTGGCGATGATGGGTAACTGATGGGTAACCAGTGGATAACTGGCCAGCTGCTGCTGATTAACCACAATGGGGCTGCAGTGAGGCCCGAGGCTGTGACCCCACTGGCCACAGAGATAGAAACTCAACCCTATCTCACGGGAGCCTGAAGCCAGAACCAGGTTCCCAGAGATGCAGCCCTGTCGGTTGGGCACTGCGAGGGTCTTCGACCGGGCGCACAGCGCCACCACGTGTCCAGAACGGGCAGCGCAGTAGGGCCGCGCCTCCTATCTTCCCAGGGGACCAGGTGAGCCTGGGATCACCTAGACGTCCTGCAGAGAACGCCCCCAGTCTGTAGTACAAGGAGTTGGAAGCCGGAGTGGCTACATCAGTCAAGGAAATGGGCCATTTAAGTCTTGCTTAGCAGACAGTTTCCATCCGGCCCGGGCTCTTGGACTGGAGGTTTTTCTCCACTGTGTACCTGGGTTCTCATCCAGAGAACCCAAGAGACAGTAAAAGGAGGGGAGAATCTGTGGCTTCTTTGAAGATGCATGATTCTCTGAGCCCGAACAAAGATAAACGAAGGCACTAGCCTCCGTTCATTTATTCAGTCAACAAAGTGTCCCGAGCACCTACTGTGTGGCAGGTCGGGAAGCCGGCGCTGACGACAGAAAAGAGAACAAGGGATAACTTGCCATTAGAAGATTCCCTCGCCAAGCTGGCAAGCCTGGAGTTACTCAGAATGTTTGCAAAAAAGCATTTTAAAGACGGGAGAAATGCAAAGCACGCCCACGACACTCACTACAGTTTTCAAATGTTTCTAAATTGTGAAATAGTCATATATGTTCTTTTTTAGAATATGAGTTAACGAGAGCTGAAGCCGTGTCTGTTAACTACAGTCGTCTCAAAATAGTGATGAGTCCAGATGATGTTTTGAGATAAGTATCTCAAGTGTAATGTGGCAGGAAAGTAGCTGTGATTTCTGTTGGAGGAAAGAAAACATCTCGGGCGCTGCTAATACTCTAGGGCACCCTGCCTGGATTTGTAATTGAATCAAATGTTAAACTTCAGTTAGAGATGAATGAAAAGAATGATGTCGTGTTTTTCTGTTCAAGTTCACAGAGCCTCCTCCCTTTCTCTGTCTCTGCAGGCTTCCTTGGTTAAGGAGTCTGGTGGATCCAGGCATGGTGGTGGGGGCTTGAAAGTCCAATCATTTGGGAGGCCGATACAGGAGGTTAGAAATTCAGGAAATATAGTGACTCTGTCACAAAATGAAAGTACAGGGCTGGAGAAATGGCTCAGAGGTTAAGAGCACTGGCTGCTCTTCTAGAGGTCCTGAGTTCAATTCCCAGCAACCACATGGTGGCTTACGACCTTCTGTAATGAGATCTGGTGCCCTCTTCTGGCATATGGGCATACATGCAGGCAGAACACTATACATAAATAAATCAAAAAAAAAAAAAAAGAAAAGAAAAGAAAAGAAAGTACAAAGGAGCCGTGAGGGGTATCTCAGTGATAGAATGCAGACCTAATGCAAGAGACCCTAAAGTCAAATTCCAGAACTGTGAAGGATGGGGGGGGGGAGAAAGGGAGGAAAAAGAGAGGAAGAAGAGGTGAATAAGGAGGAGAGGAGGGGAGGAAGAGAGCGGAGGATGAGGAGGAGCAAAAAGGAGCTAAGAGGAGCTGCCACTACCTGGTGACCGAGCAGGCACGCACACAAGGTAGGGGTGGTGCCATGTGCTTGAGGCCCATCAAGCTAGACACCGGCAACAACTCCAACAGGCAGGGCTTGTGTTTCTATATTTGACTTGGAGAAGTCCCTCTAGGGTGCCACATGGCCACCCAGGGGGTCCCATTCAGCATCGGAGCCCTACAGTCTTGCTGCAAGCCTGAGTCCTGAGTTAAAGGTCCTAACCTGACACAGTGATGGGTGCCCACCAATCAGGGAAGTTTGGGTCAGCCTCACTGCCATCCAACTTGGGCCCTTACAGGCACCAGGTGGCAACTTAGCCACCCAGACTTTCCAGGGCTACTTCTGGGGAGACCCACTGAAGTCCTGAGCAATGTGCCCTGTATCTCTGAGTTCTGCCCACCCAACCCCCAAGTCTAGCCCTGCCAACAGGCCAGTGCCTAGCTCCTCGTGGGGACCAGGCTCCTTCTAGTATGAAGTCCCCTTACCTCCCTGGTCAGAGGACCAGCTTTCCTATCAGCTGTGGTCCTTACAGGTCAGAGGCTGGGGAAGGGCCTTCTTGTCTCCTCCCCAGAGGAGTTCCAGCCACAGTGCCACAGCGCCACAGCGCCACAGCGCCACACCGCCACACCACCACACCACAGGCCACGCTGAGGAGGTTGGTGAGAGCAGCGAGCAATGAGAGGCAGCCTTTGTAGCTGGGTAGAAACCGGTGTGACAAGCTTGCAGGATGATGTCAGGGCTGGCACCAGTCAAGAACAACTCTGTTGACAAGAAGATTAATTAGACAAACGCCGTGCCCGTCAGCCTCTGCCGCCATCTCCCCCTCAGAGGTCAGCTCCACTCAGGCCCCAGCTTTTTTTTTTTTTTCATCTTTTTAAAAGAAAACTTAATCTCCTAACAAGACAGCCCCAAAACAATTCATGGCGTGCCAGCAGAGCGTGTACATACAAGCAGGCTCGGCAGAGGTTCCGGGAACCCACCGGGGCCTCCCTCCTACCTGTCCAGACAGATGCCGCACCAGGAAGAATGCTCGGCTCCTCATGGGTCCTTCCACGTTATAGAGCGATCGCTCCAGGTGGGATAGCTCTGGCCCTCTCGCTGCTTTTCCTAGGGGCTTCTCTTTTCACAGACAGGGGTGGGCAGCCCACCATGCCAGGTCCTGGAGCTTGGAAGCTTCCCTCGAGTGACCCCTTCCTCTCAATTTTCCTCTTTCTCTAAAAGCTCCCTGCCCCATTGCCCCACGGTAGAAAGAGAAAAATCAACCGTGGAGCGCGAGCATGGCCTCTCACGATTTAATGAGCACTTGCTGGGCGTTTCACATCCCAGCAGCCCTGGGGATAAACAGGGGACCTCAGCAGCTCAGGCCTTGGTGGGGTTTCTATGGGGGGGGGGGGTGGACAGGAGTAAACTAAATGCATAGTACAGTGACCCAGTGGTGGTGGCGCACGCCTTTAATCCCAGCCCTCGGGAGGCAGAGGCACACGGATCTCTGTGAGTTCGAGGCCAGACTGGTCTACAAAGCGAGTTCCAGGACGGCCAAGACTGGGAAATCCTGTCTCAAATAAATAAATAAAAACGAAAACCTAAAAGTGCACTGAAGTTCACTTGTGTTTGTGGGAAAGGATCCAAGCAGGGATTGTGGTAGAGGCAACCTGAAGGTGGCAGTCATTTTGGAAAGGATGACTCCGAAGAAGGAAGTGAGAGCGGAGTTGAGACATGAGGAGGAATTCTGGGAAGCTGAGAGAGCTGTCTCAGAGCCACAGTGTCACCAGGGGCAGGAATGGAACGGTGCCAAGGAAGGAAGTGTTCTGTCCTTCGCAAGAATAAAAGAATATTTTTAATTGTGTTTCCCACACATAGCATAACACTGGAAGTTACACATGGGACAGGGGTTGCTAAAATGTAGATTCCTGCTTTACTGAGTCTAAAGGGTGGCACGGGACCTAGAAAATGCCATTTGAGCAGATCTCCTATCCCATAAGCACCCCCTTTGATAATGAGCTCCCTCTCATGCCCCATCTCCAAGCAGGAACGCTGGACCCCAAACCGCTGCTGTCTGACTGGAGAGAGGCCACAGTCAGCGCAGCTGGGTGACTGATGAGCGACTCTGCCCAACCTGTACCCCTTCTAGATGTCTACCAAGGCCCCAGGGGAACAGTTTCTGCCCATGGTATATGCCCTTGGTGAAAGAAGAGAGACTCAGCCTGCAGGAGTCAGGTCTGCCACGGTGTGAGTCCCGGCAGGACAACAGCACACGTGAACGGGAATCCTTGGGGCCCGGAGGATCCTGCAAGGGTCACAGCTATCAATGCCGGGGCACCAGATCTTAGGACGGGTGGAGTCAACAGAACTTTGGAGAGTTGTAGGGACTGTGCCGTTTCCTGGGGCCTTGACTGACTGTGGGGGACCCCCACACCAGGATGTGTCCTTACATCTGGAGCTCACCTGGGGCACCTACATAAGCTTAGGTCTGTGTGCCTCTCCCTGGGTCCCCTCAATACCCCACAGGTGACTGTTGGCCTACAGTAAGTGTGACGGTGGTGGCAGGCGGGAGGCTGCACAGAGCTGGAATAAGGTCACGGGGGAGGAAAATTATGGAAAGACATGAAAGGTTTGCTTTGGCTCACAGTCTGAGGGGATCCAGTCCTTCCTGGCGGGGAAGGCCTGGAGCAGAGTAAGGGGACAGGGGTGTCACATTGCCACAGCCAGGATACAGAGAGAGATGAAAGCCGGTGCTCCGTGAGCCTTCTCTTCTTGACTCTGTCTGAGATGTCAGCCCATGTGACCCTGCCAGCCCCTTTCAGAATGGATCTTCCGACCTCAGCTAAACCTCCCTAGACCTACCCTCAGGGGCATGCCCAGGGACTGCGCCTCGCAAGTGATTTCAAATCCAGTTAACTGCAAAGATTAACCATCACAGGGGTGCACAGAACTTGGGCAGTAGGGTCTAACAGGCATACACAGGAGGATACCATCCTTGTATCTCTAAC
>NC_022015.1:22414946-22419809 GCF_000317375.1 Microtus ochrogaster | reverse complement strand
TCTCTAACTGCAAAGATTAACCATCACAGGGGTGCACAGAACTTGGGCAGGAGGGTCTAACAGGCATACACAGGAGGACACCATCCTTGTATCTCAGCAGACTGTCGTGTATGGATTCCAGGGCCACTGAGACCAGCTATGGGGGAGGGGGTGGGGGGTACAGGTGGCACCAGGGAAGCTGCATATTTTACCCATGTGACTCCAAAACTCAGAGGCAGGGAGCCCCTGACTCCAGGAGAGGTGCAGGAGCTTTTTGGTCACGGACTTCAGGGTGTGAAGACCAGATGACCTGCCTGGGAATGGCCTGCTGTTTAGTTCTGTAAACGGCTCTTTTTCTAGCTGCCCATGGAGAGAAATCTGAATTCCTGAGACCCCATAGGAGTTCACTGTTGCCTTCCATATACCTTGCAATTCTCCCATGCCCCCAAATTCCCACAGAAGGGAGCCCTGCCCCCAGGCACTGGCCCCCTTCACACTGACAGAAGAAGGGAACTTAGAAAGGGGTAGTATAAGTTCTCTACCCTGTCCAGAGCCTGCCACCAGCGTGTGCCCACAGGCCACATCCTCCCTCTCAGGGCCCTCCTTAGGCAAAAAGGCTGTGCAGTGGATTTAAAACTAACTCCAAGAAGCAAGTCTCCGTGGAAGGCTACCCTAGTCACAGAAGAAAGAAAGTGCAGACTGGGGAATGCCTTGCTGACTGCGTTGATAATGGTTCTGGAGTGTGGAGCCCCCTGGCTAGAGAGTTCAGGTGCCTTGAATTTTCTTTCTGGGAAGTGAGGCTCTGGTTAAACTCCGTGTCCTGATCTCTGCTGCCCTCTGCTGCCCACGGCTGGCTGGGACACACGCTGCATGCGTCTGAGACAAAGCAGTACTGAGGTGGAGGACTCGCTGCTCACAAGGGGCCCGGGCTTCCTTCAGACACAGTATCAGCCCAGCCCTACTCCTGCCTCCTCCTCAGCTAGGAGTTAGCATTTCCTTCGGGGGCTTGACGTGTGCTGCACTGGAACTCTAACCCAGGGGAGGGTGGGACTCATGAGAAATGACTTGGCTTAATCTAACAAGCTGTGACTGTAACGTGTGGCGACTTCGCTTTCTGGGTGCTCTGACACACAGAAGGGCACGGGCGGAGAGTGGATTCCAGACAGCATGAGGACTCCCCCATGCTCTCCCTTTCCAGATGAGCCGCAGGCCTGTGAGGCACTGACAGAGACTGGGGACCTGGAAGCAGAGTCTCTTGCAACTGGAGTTAAACCATTGCGGGATGCTTTTATTGATAGACTTGATGCAGGTTTTAAGAGAGAGCTCGGTCAGTAAAAAGGTGTTTTCTGTGCAAACAGGAAGACTGAGTTATATTGGGAGCACACATGCGATGGAGGAGGAAGTAATAGTAGTTGTAGGAGTAGGAGCTGCAGGAATAATAGTTGCAGAAGTAGTTGGAGTGGTAGCTGTAATAGTTGAGTGGTCCTAGGGGCAGGAACAGCACACCTAGAGGCTGAGCCCCAGTCAAAAAGAACAGACAGCCGTGGAGGTTGGAGGCAGGAAAGGGGCCACAGACAGACACTGACCTGTTGGCTCTAGAACTGGAAGTGCTTCTCGTGCCTGGGTTGGCCGGGTGATTGGCAGAGCCATTAACTAGATAGTAAAAAGGGATAGGCAAGGAAGGGTAGAGGCTGCACTCTGGTATCTTCGTCTTTTCTCATCCCTTTGGGCTGTTCCAGGCCCTTATGTGTCCTCTGTGGTCCTAGACGATCCCAGGGAGGGACTTTTCTTAATAATAATATGGCTGATTTAAGAAGACAGTAGCAAATTCTTAAACTTTATTTTGGCATTTTTGTCACTATGAAAAAAATTCCTGACGTAAACAGGTTAAGAAAGAGCTTCTTCTGGCTCACAGGGTCCACGGTTAGCTAGGTCCATTGCTTAGGCAGGAGGTGAAGCAGACTATTAGGGCAGTGGAGACTATGGCAGGGGCTCTCACCTCCTAGTGCTCAGAAAGCAGAGAAAGGATATGGTCCTAGAGCCTTCCTCTTTCCCCTTTATTTCTACTGGTCCCCTGCCTGCATGATGGTGCTGCCTGCATTCAGGGCTCACCTTCCAGCCTTCATTAATCCTCTAGAAACACCAATAGACACATCCAGGAACACAGTTCACTAATCCCCAAGTGTTTCAGCCCAGTCAGCTGACATGAAGACTAGCCATCACAGATTGTGCATTTGTGAAGTCCCAAGGACCAGGATGGCATCACCTTGGAACTTGGACACTCAGGGCAGGAGGGAGACAAAGGTTCCTATGTGGGCGGAGCCTGGAGAATCGTGAGTGTGAACACTGGCTGGGCCAGAGCCAGCTGGAGCCCTGAAAGACAGCAACAGGCCTGGGGTGTGGCTCTTGCTGCCTGTTGGACTAGATGCATAAAAGGGGTTGACATCAACAGCAAAGACCAATTACTTTTTTTTTTCAACGAGACAGTATTCCACTCAATGGCCTGGGTTGGACTGGAACTCACTCTATAGTCTAGGATGGCTTCAAATTCACAATAACCCTCCAGCCTCAGCCTTCCAAAGGAGTTGCTGGTATAAGCACCATGCTGGCCTTCAGAGAATCCACTCCACACTCTATGGACCCTATGGTAGTAAGCACCTCAGAGTTATGTGTTAGCTCCGTGTTCTACGATAAACCTGGCCCCAGGGCTCAGCACTGGGGGGTTAATGGTGACACAGAGAAGGGAAAGAGGTAAGGCTGAGTGGTCCAGTGCCGGGGCTACTTCAATCAGATGGGGCCAATATTTTCTGGAGGAGCAAGAGATACCTTTAAGCACTCACAGAGATGTGGACACCAAGAACAAGCAGAAAGCGGTGTTTTATTAGTTGTATGGTGGCTAGCATTGATTGGCAGCTAGACAGGATCTAGAACCACTAAAAGAAAAATTTCTGGACATGTCTGTGAGGGCTAATTCAGATGGAAAGACCCAGACTATAAGCAACACCATTCCGTGGGGCGGGGCGGGGGGGCTTCGGAACTGAATAAAAATATATGAGCTAAGCCCTAGCATTCACCTCTGCTCCCGACGACTGCAAATGCAATGTGACCGGCTACCTCAGGCTCCTGCTACTAAAACTCCCCACCATGATGGACAGTACCCTCAAAATGCCTGCCACGACAAACTCCCTTCCTCAAGTTGCTTTGATCAGGTATCCTGTGACAAAAACCAAGATAATCTGCTTGTAGGATTTTGCTTTTCATTCTGTGGGAAGATGCAGAGGTACGGCTCAAGTTGGGAAATGTCCAGCCTAGTCAGCAAAGGACAGGAAGAAAACTTGATGCCAGATAGCTGTCCTACCTCTTGTCCCTGAGACGGGTCTAAGTGTGATTCTGGATGTCTGCAGACCTCTTGCAAGGAAGAAGGCCTTCTCTAAACCACTGTGGCCTTTGACTACTGAGGCAGTCACCAGGGATACACCAGCCCTTGGTCATTGTCACAAGAAAACAAACAAAACCTTCATCTTGGCAACATATGAAGATAACTTGATGAAGGAATTACATAAACCCCAGAAAACTAAGCTGTAGCCCTCATGATTTTAGCTGAGCAAATAAAACCTGGTACAGCTCAGGTAGCCAGGAGTAGAAGCCCACACGTGCCCAGAATGTACAGGGACAGCAAGTTGCCGAGTGTTAGCATGCTTTGCTTCTCTGAGTCTAGCAGCATAGGGATGCAAGATGAAGCCTGGTGTCTCTGCTTTCTGACTTTTATGATCACAGAAGGCACAAATTGTCCATGCAAGGCTGATCTTGGCTCGGAGATGTATTTTGTTTGGCTTGCACCGGATTCTTTTTAGTCAAGCCAGTATTTAAAAATCTGATATGGTGCATCGTTCTTTGAACTTCCAGCCCCCTTTGAAAGATCAAAAGATCTGACACCAGGGGTCTCCAATTTTTCTGTGCTGTCAGCTGGAGCAGAGTGGCTGGTGCCAACCTTCCGTCCAGAGCCCAGGAATCGTCCTTCACTCAGGAAGGGAGAGGAGCCACACTTCTGCCTTGTCCCGCACACTGGGGCTGCTCTCCCTCTGCAAGCCCTTGATTTTCTCATTGACTCTAGAACCTTCGGGTAATCGGGTAATTGTTGTCTATAAAAGGAACAGTTTGGATCCATTGGAACCTTGTGCTCACCTTAATCAGCAGCAGAAATCGAGTTCACTGTTCAGTGTGACAACAGAGGTACAAACCCCAGGCTTCAAAGAGAATGATCCTGTGGTGGAATAATCCTCCCAAACACTGTGTCACTATGATTGGTTTAATGAAGAAACGGACTGGCCAATAGCCGAACAGGATAGAGTTAGGCGGGAAAGCCCAACTGAGAATGATGGGATGAGAAAGGGCGGAGTCTAAGGAGTCACCAGCCAGACTGAGAACTAGTTGGACACACAAAAAAGGATAGAGGTAAAAAGCCACCAGCCTGGGGCAGCACACAGATTAATAGGAGGGGGTTAAGTTGTAAGAGCTAGTTAGTAGCAAGCCTGAGTTATTGGCTGAGTTTTTATAATTAATATTAAGACTCTGAGTGGTTATTTGTGAAGCGGCTGCTGGCACAGGAAAACTCCGCCTACAGATTCCAAGACAGAGAAGTCATGAATGTCACAGTCAGAACATGGCGGGATATTGGCATACAACTCCTCCGCTTCCTCCCACGGATTTTCTTTTCTTTGCTTTTTTTTCTTTCCTTCCTTTCTTTCTTTTTCTTTTTTCTTTTTTGTGTGTGCATGTATATGTATGTGGAGGCCAGAGGAATAGGTACATGTGCACACATATGTGCATGCGGAGGCCAGAGGAATAGGTACATGTGCACACATATGTGCATGCGGAGGCCAG
>NC_022015.1:22373904-22414651 GCF_000317375.1 Microtus ochrogaster | reverse complement strand
CACACATATGTGCATGCGGAGGCCAGAGGAATAGGTACATGTGCACATATATGTGCATGCATGCAGAGGCCAGAGGAATAGGTACATGTGCACATGTATGTGCATGCATGCGGAGGCCAGAGGTGGATGCTAGGTATCTTCTTCAAATGATCCCCAGCATGTCTTTCTTTGCACAGTGTTCTCACTGAACTTGGAGCTTACTCATTCAGCTTGACTGGCTGGCCAGCACGCTGGAGATCCTCTTGTCTCCAACTCTCCAGTGCTTGGATTGGATTGTAGGTGTGCCCTGCTGTGCACCTGCTTTTTTAAAAGTGTAGATACTCATGCCCTAACTCAGGTGCTCATACTTGTCCCACAAATACTTTACACTGAGTCATTTCTGGATCCCACCCCTGCAGACTCTTAAATCCCCTCTACAGTCCTTACAATACCCAATACACTGTGAATGAAGTGCAAGCATCCCCAGCCTGTGTTCCAGGACAAGGAAGTCAGTGCAGGCTCCCATGCTCGGTGCATGCTCAGTCATCATGGGCCTGACTAAATCGGCACAAGCCAAGCAACAGCACGCCGTTGCTTTCCAGTATTTCCCTTCTGTGGTCAGTATCGCCAGATTCAGAATCAGCAGGTATGAGAACTGACGGTGCGCTCCTTCTATCTAGGGAGTCAGCCAAACCACAGCAGCCACCAGCTAACCTACAGGGACACCTGTATGCTTTGATTTCCACAGCCACTCTAGCCATTAGACGGATCTAGAAAGATAAAACTAACTGCTGGCCTCAACACCATTGTCTGTCTTCAAGTGTTCACTAGAGAAGTGTGGAAACCTCTGGTGTGCCTGTGGAAGCCTTGCTGTCTTTGCTCAGCTTGGAGGACAAGGCTCATTTGGCAGGTCCAAAGAGCACAGCACAGTCTCGGGTTGGCAGGTGAGTGCAGGGCCTCTGCTGTCTTGACTCCTGCAGCAGGAAGTGGTCAGGTGGTTTTTATTATGTTTTAAAGTGATGACAGAGAGGCTGAACCCTGAAGCGGACCCTTCCAAAGGCAATAGAGAGCTAGCGGTGGTCCAAAGCTGCTTAGGAAATATTAGTGTAATATTACATCCCACGATGTAAGGAGTTTATTTGGGCTTAAGGCTCCAGAAGGAGAAGAGTCTACCACGGCAGGGGGCATAGCAGGAACGGTAGCAGAAGCAGGGAACTGGAAGGTCATATCTTCAAGGTCAAGCACGAAATGAAGTCCAAGTGGTCCCGGTGTTTCACATCTGAAAGCCAGGGGATGGACGCAGGCACTGACTGACACGGGTGGGTTTGAATGGATATTGGCAGCATGGCAGATATCCTCACGGAGGCTGAGAGGGGGCATACATGGAAACAGTGCATTAACCAAAAGGGATAACAGGGGTAGGATACTCTAAGGGCCTTTTTGCTCTCTGTAAAATGGCCAAAGCACTAATTTACCTTACGGTGTGACAAGTCAAGGACAAATGGGGTAAACTTACAGATAATGGGGACAGAGGTAGAAAAGGATACTATAAATAACACAGTAAGGAGGGAATTTGGATAATAAAGATGCGAATCAAAAGGGATTGGAAAGGAGGGTGAAACAGAAGGCAAAGACTAAGTTACAGATCCAAACTGAGCCATACATGGCACCAAAGCTTATAAAAGGCCTGAAGAGAAAACGGAGGGACCTAGCTAGATGGTAAGTAGAAGACACATAACCTCCATGAAGAAAAAGGAGAAGCATAAACAACATGAGCAAATGGGAGAGGAACTATTCCCCAGGCTAATTCAGCAGAGCAGGAAGTCGGTTGTGCCTAGGCCTGGAAATCTCGGCTCTGGATCAGTCTCAGGCTCTAGCTCATCACAGTCTGGGCGTGGCCTGCACTCAGCTCACAGGGTCAGGATGAGGTGCCTGGGGGAAAGAGCCAAAGATGCTGCAGGGCTTGGAGCCCATCAACTTGTCCATTACTGTGGTTTTGGTCAACAGTGTGCTCCTGGTCGAGAAGCAGGGAGGGCTTGGGGGTATGAGGAGCTGGGGGCATAGGTGCCAGCTTTCAGAACGCAGAGGGAAAGTTGTTCCAGACAGCGAGACCAACACGTGACTACTGCATACTCAGAACCACGGTGTTTCCAGCTGACCCCATCATGGACTAGGTGGGGGTGGGGGAGCATGCGACAGCGTCTAAGGGAGGACTGGCCTGGCCCTGAATGACAGAAGCCTTTTTTTTTTTAAATTTATTTATTTATTAAAGATTTCTGTCTCTTCCCCGCCACCGCCTCCCATTTCCCTCCCTCAATTAAGTCCCCCCCCCTCCTCAACCCGAAAAGCAATCAGGGTTCCCTGTCCTGTGGGAAGTCCAAGGAACCCCCACCTCCATCCAGGTCTAGCAAGTTGAGCATCCAAACTGCCTAGGCTCCCACAAAGCCAGTGAGTGCAGTAGGATCAGAAACCCATTGCCATTGTTCTTGAGTTCTCAGTAGTCCTCATTGTCCGCTATGTTCAGAGAGTCCGGTTTTATCCCAGGCTTTTCCAGACCCAGGCCAGCTGGCCTTGGTGAGTTCCCAGTAGAACATTCCCATTGTCTCAGTGTGTGGGTGCACCCCTCGTGGTCCTGAGTTCCTTGCTCGTGCTCTCTCTCCTTCTGCTCCTGATTTGGACCTTGAGATTTCTGTCCAGTGCGCCAATGTGAGTCTCTGTCTCTGTCTCCTTTCATCACCTGATGAAGGTTAATATTCAGGAGGATACCTATATGTTTTTCTTTGGGTTCTCCTTATTTAGCTTCTCTAGGACCACTAATTATAGGCTCAATGTCCTTTGTTTATGGCTAGAAACCAAATATGAGTGAGTACATCCCATGTTCCTCTTTTTGGGTCTGGCTTACCTCACTCAGGATAGTGTTTTCTATTTCCATCCATTTGTATGCAAAATTCAAGAAGTCCTTGTTTTTTACTGCTGAGTAGTACTCTAATATGTATATATTCCATACTTTCTTCATCCATTCTTCCATTGAAGGGCATCTAGGTTGTTTCCAGGTTCTGGCTATTACGAACAATGCTGCTATGAACATCGTAGAGCATATACTTTTGTTGTATGATAAGGCCTCTCTTGGGTATATTCCCAAGAGTGGTATTGCTGGGTCCAGGGGTAAGTTGATCCCGAATTTCCTGAGAAACTGCCACACTGCTTTCCAAAGTGGTTGCACAAGTTTGCATTCCCAACAGCAATGGATGAGTGTACCCCTTTCTCCACAACCTCTCCAATAAAGGCTATCATTGATGTTTTTTATTTTAGCCATTCTGACAGGTGAAAGATGGTATCTTAAAGTTGTCTTGATTTGCATTTCCCTGATCGCTAAGGAAGTTGAGCATGACCTTAAGTGTCTTTTGGCCATTACTTCTTCTGTTGAGAATTCTCTGTTCAGCTCAATGCCCCATTTTATAATTGGGTTGATTAGCCTTTTACGGTCTAGTTTCTTGAGATCTTTATTTATTTTGGAGATCAGACCTTTGTCTGTTGCGGGGTTGGTGAAGATCTTCTCCCAGTCAGTGGGTTGCCTTTGTGTCTTAGCGACAGTGACAGAAGCCTTTTATGCCTCTATAGAGTAAACTTATAAGGCTGGAGAGATGGCTCAGTGGTTAATTAAGAGCACTTGCTGTTCTCCCAGAGGACCTAGGTTCGATTCCCAGCACAGACATGGTGGTTCACAACCTTCTACATAGCGAGTCTGAAGACAACCTGGGATACAGAAGACCCTGCCTCAAAACAAAACAAACAAAAACCACTGGGCTTGCTGCTGGAGCTGATGCTGGCCGAGGAGGCTGCATCGTTCCACTGAGAGAGGACAGACAGGAGGAGCAGGCGATTTTCCTAACACTTAGGAGAAAAGGAAGGAAGAAACAACTTGACTGAGGAAGTCCAGACAATCACAGACAGAAGTGGGCAGAATGGGGAGGGGGTGCAAAAATAAAAAACTATTCAATGGACCAGGAGTCTCAGCATATCTAATGTCTTGTGCTTTCTTTTTTTTGGGGAGGGGGGCATCTGAATTTGCATGATAAAGGCACTGAGAGGGCCTTCTGGAAAGAAACTGACTAAATTCTACTTTGGCATTTCCTAACTTTATTTGGCCATGATACTTTTAGAATGTTTGCTAATACTTCCCAGGAAGTCGTGATCCCAAGGAACACAGATTGGGATATACACGTTGGCAAAAGGCATTCTTGGATCCAGAAGTTGGGAAAGCATAAAAGCAGAGACTGGGATGGGGGTTAGGGGAGAAGGAGAGAGAAAAGTGAGAAGGGGAGGATGGGGGAACTTAGGGAAACAGGATGATTGGGATAAAGGAAGGTTGGATAGGAGAGCAGGGAAGCACAATTCTTAGTTAAGGGAGCCACCTTAAGGTTGGCAAGAGACTTGAACCTAGAGTGGCTCCCAGGAGCCCAAGGTGATGTCCCTAGTTAGTTCCTTGGGCAGCTGAGGATAGGGAACCTGAAACGACCCTATCCTATAGCCATACTGACGAATATCTTGCATATCACCATAGAACCTTCATCTGGTGATGGATGGAGATAGAGACAGAGACCCACACTGGAGCACTGGACTGAGCTCCCAAGGTCCCAATGAGGAGCAGAAGGAGGGAGAAGATGAGCAAGGAAGTCAAGACCACGAGGGGTGCACCCACCCACTGAGACAGTGGGGCTGATCTATTGGGAGCTCACCAAGGCCAGCAGGACTGTGACTGAAAAAGCATGGGATAAAACTGGACTCTCTGAGCATGGCGGACAATGAGGACTGATGAGAAGCCAAGGACAATGGCTTGGGGTTTTGATCCTACTACATGTTCTGGCTTTGTGGGAGCCTAGCCAGTTTGGATGTTCACCTTCCTAGACATGGATGGAGAGGGGAGGACCTTGGACTTTCCAGAGGGCAGGGAACCCTGACTGCTCTTTGGACTGGAGAGGGAGGGGGAGAGGAGTGGGGGAAGGGGGAGAAGGGTGGGAGGAGGGGGAGGGAAATGGGAGGCTGGGGGGAGGCAGAAACTTTTTTTCTTTTTTTTTTCCTTTTCTCAATAAAAAAAAAAAGCGGAGACTGGATTCTTCTTAGCCACTTCTATGGCTCCAGAGGTTTTGACAAACTGGCCCCTGGGGTATGTCTGGAACAGTCGGTTTCCATGAGTCTCTGGTCAGCAGAGGCAGCAGAAGAAACGCTGGCAGGAGCACAGTGGGGCTGCTGTGAACCACAGTGGGAAAAGAAGGTGGAGAGTTGGGGGGCAGAGCCTGGTTCATCAAAGGGCCACCAGGAAGCCATTCTTTCCTTCTTAAAAAAGTGTGGGTTGAAGCTTGATATATATAGAGTTCCAGGCCAGCCAGCCAGGAGACCCTGCTCCCCCCCCCCACAAAAGGATGAGGCTGGGATTTCAGCTCCAGCTTAGTGGTAAACAGTTGGTATCCCATGTAAGAAGTCCTGAGTTCAAACCCCAGCACCTCAGAAACAACCAAGTTGGCCTCTCCGCGGCTTCCTAGGTTCTTTCTGCTCTCCCTCCCATCTGTCAGACAAATACAGACTACCAGAGGAGGGAGGAAGAAGGAGGGTGGGCATGTCTACAGAAGGCCTGAAGGGAGCAACATCTAGGACTCTCTCCAGGTTTTGGTACAAGCTGATGTCACAGAGGTTCACCATGGGGTGAATGGCACACACGGGTTGCCACGTTTGTAGGGAGCACACAGGCAGGCCATCCGCCACAGATGCTCACTCAGCACGGCTCCGCTCCTGCAGCCTCTCTGCTGACAGTCATCTCGCTCTCGGCATCTCTGGGATGCTGAGCTCTGAATGTCCGCTTTCCAGGCCACCTATCTCAGTGTCAAGAAAACGTGTCCTCCTGGGTAGCCCCGGAGGCACATGCCGGTAGTCTCAGCCCTTAGGATGTTGAAAGAGATGAACTGCCCTGAGTTTGGAACCAGCCAGGGACATGTAGCAAAACTGTCTCAAATAAGACACACAGGGGCTGGAAAGATGGTTTGGAGTTAAGAGCATGTACTGCTATTGCAGAAGTCCAGAGCTCAGCTCACAGCACCTGCATCACGTGACTCAAAACCACCTGTGACTCCAACTGGCCAGGGGTTCCAACATCCCCTTCTGGCTACCTGCACACATATGCACACACATACAATTTCCTCTTACTAGTATATTTGGGACAGTAATTCAGTGGTAGAGCCTTTATCTGACACACACAGGCTCTGGGCTCTAATCTGGCACCCTCTTCCAACAACAACAAAAAAAGTATGTCCTTACTGGAGAAATCCCACTGACCATGACAAGGGCAAGCAGAGGCCTCCTCTCACCCTCAGCCAGGAGAGAACAGAAGTGTTACAACTGGCCCTCTTCCACCAAGGATGAGCGCATTCAAAGACACTGAGGAATTCCAGGTAGCCACTGTGGGTCAGTGGAGGCAGACTGGTTTTCAAGTGGACTCACGAAGGACCACCGGCGTCAGAGCACTGAACTTACCTCATCATTCTGCCGATAGACGTCTGAAGCTGGAGTGGACAGAACCTGGCTCCCTGATGAGGCTCCTGGGGAGGGGGCTTCCTCATTTCTCCCTGGATGCTTATGGTGTCCTTGGTGCTGCTTGGCTCGGGACAGCATACCACGAGTCCTGCTCTGTCACCGCACAGCCTCTAGTCACAATCTCCATGTTCTTGTCTCTCCTCATAAGGACAACATCCAATGGGATATGGTCATCTTTGTCGGTTAAGCTCTGGCTTGTGAGGCTAAAGTTGTCCACAGAATACGTATCTACCATGAGTCCCAAGTAGACCTACCCATGGAAGTTAACCCTGGGCCTGAGAACCTCTGAGGCCAGGATTTGAATGACTGGCAGCCACTGTGGCCCCACCCAAGAGGAAAATGGCCCAGGCTACCTCTTTGCCATCCTTCACCGACTTCATAATTGGAAACAGAGGCACTCGGCGGCAGCAGTAGAGACAGAACTGAGGTTCCAAAACCCTTGACCAAGGAACAGAGCTGACCCTGAGGAGCGAGACTGTGGTTTATAAACCAACAGGTAGTGTTTTCAGCTCTCCCTCAACATCCGGTACTCATCTAAAAGAAAAATAAGGACCAAGATAGAGCGAGGGCGTGTGGGGGTTTCTGCACAGGAGAACACCCAAACCACAGTGGTCTCAGTTGTTCCGCTTCGCAAATAGGTCTTGGAATGTCCATACTGCCACACAAAGGTAGGAGAAATGTTTTGCAAGCCCTTCTTTCCCAGCAGCAGCACATGCCTGACCAGCAGTCCTCCATCCTGGCCCAGCTAGCTTCAGAGTGCACCCACCTGCCTTCTCCACAACTGACTCCCCAAAGGAGGGCACCAATTCAGGCCCCCTAAACCTCCCCTGCTTTGGAGAATTAGCGAGAATGGAGATGGGGCTGGGTGTTGAGTGTACCAGGTCTTGCATTCCCTTTTGTTCATTACCGGTAGGGTGACTGGCCACTCCTGTTTGCAAAAGAATATTTGAATTTTAAGATTGGAAGCCTGGTGTCCCAAGAAACTCAATGTGAGGATTTCAGGGCAGTGTGTCACCTGCCTCTCATCACTCAACAGTGCTGTGTGAGTCGGGTAGGAGAGCAGGGCAGGCTTTGCCTCCCAGAGGCTGAGGTTAGGAGTCAGGCAGGATGCGGTCACATATGCTTATTCCCTTGCCTGTCCTGATATCCGGCCATGGCCCTGCACCCCATCTATTCTCTAGCTGCTTTAAGAGGGGCCCCTGGATCCTGGGCACATTCCTAGCAGGGTCCAGGTGCAATGTTACCTAGGAAACTAAGCCTGAAGATCAGGGCCGGACAAGGTGGATGCTACTCTGACATCTGCAGGGCTGTCTCAAACAAGAAGTACTGAGACTGTTCTGTGGGACTTCCTGGGCAGATTCAGGACTGGCTAGACTCTTGGGAAAAATAAAATGTAGTTGATGTTTTGTTCTGAATATGAAGTGTGTTGGGAGATGTGGTTCCTTGTTGGGGCTCAGGTAGCAGGAAGGTTTGTTGAAGTAGTTTTTACTCTTTTGGCTTGAGGGACACACCACCAAGCTCCCAAATAAATCACACATGGAGGCTTATTCATTGTTATGAACACCCGGCCTTGGCTTGTCTTGTTTCTTGCCAGTTTTTCTTAAATTATCCCTACTATCTTTTACCTCTGGGCTTTTATCTTTCTTAATTCTGTATATCTTACTGTACTTCTTTCTCCATGGCTTACTGTGTAGCTGGGTGGAGGCTGGCCCCTAGTGCCCTCCTCTCCTTGTTTTCTTGCTCCTTCTTCCTCGGCTCTCCTGTTTATACCCTGCCTGCCAGCCTTGCCTAACCTTGCTATTGGCTGCTCAGCTCTTTATTAGACCAATCAGATGTTTTAGGCAGGCACAGTAACACAGCTTTACAGAGTTAAACAAATGCAGCATAAACAAAAGTCACACACCTGAAAATAATATTTCCCAACGAAGGCTGTGTAACTTTTAGGAGGTAGACACTCATGGGAGGAAGTAGGTCACTGGGGAAGTCCTTGAAATTTTAGAACTGGGCCCTATTTCCTGTCTACATTGAGATTTCCTACATCAGCAGTGTGACTTCCTGCCTCATGCCTTTGTGCTCCTAAATGGTGAGCTCAAACAAGCCCCCCCCTCCCATAAGCTGTGTTAATCAAGGTTTTGTCACAGAGCTGAGACAAGAACATATATAGTGCTTGTTTAGAGATCCCAGGAAAGCAAGCTGTGGTTGGTTATTTTTCTCTTTGGGGGCTCACCACCCAAATAAATACATGAAGAATTATTCTTACTGACTGCCCAGCCTTAGCTTTGCTTATTTCTAGCCAACTTTTCTTAACTTAAATTATCCCATCTACCTTTGGCCTATGGGCTTTTACCTTTCTCTATTTCTGTGTATCTTTTCTTTCCTTCTTATTCTGTGGCTGGCTGTGTGGCCAAGTGGCTGACCCCCGGCGTCCTCCTCTCCATCTCCTTTTCTCGTTCCTCCCTCTTCTCTCTTCTCTTATTTATTCTCTGAGCCTGCTATCCCTGACTATTCTTTCTCCTGCCTTGCTATTGGATGTCCAGCTCTTTATCAGACCAATCAGGTATTTTAGACTGGCGCAGTGACACAGATTCACAGAGTTAAACAAATGCAACATAAAAGAATGCAACACATCTTTGCACCATTAAACAAATATTCCACAGCATAAACAAATATAACCTACCTTAAAATAATATTCCACAACAGCAAGCATGAAATGGCAGACCACTTCCTTGTGTGGAAAGTGTGTGCCTATTCCTGTATTCGTCAATGGTGCGCTGCTAAACTTAATAGCCCGGGCACAACATCTTCTGAGATCTGCACTGAGAATTTCTGAGATACACATAGAAAACTGTGCATATCTGCTAAAAGGAGTGAAAAATAATGAGAAAGGGACAGTTACCAGTCGGGAGAAAAGGGAGCTTCTGCAATATGCTTATACATCTGTCAGTAGAATTTCTAGAATACTCTGCAGAGACAGAGCACACGGACCGAAGTCCAGTCAAACAGAAAGGCTCTGTTACTTTGTGTAAAAACTGGTCCTGATGCTGGCTGGTCTCAGGTGTGCCCCGGCTTTTCTGATGCCCCACTTTCAGCACTACGCACAACAGAGAAAAGTGCACAGCCCTACCATAGGCCTCTCGCCTGTCAGTTGAGGGTGTTCCAATTCAAAGTTCAGCCCTACTCTGCCCTGCTCCCCACAAACCCAATCACACCAAGTATGTGATGGAATCTGAGAGTCCTTAAAAGGGAAAGCACACAGGGTATGAATAACACCAGCTCCAGAAGGGCAGGACAGATGGCGGGGTCCATCTAGTTAGCCTTCTAGAATGTTCTAAAGACTCAGCTGCTATCCAGAGATCAGCTACCTAGTCTAGCCCACACACTAGCCTCTATCAGCTACTCTCCATTCCCTCCTGGGGGAAGATGAAAAAGTAACTCTCTTAACACAGAACTGTGACAGCAGGGCTATCGGAACCTGGTGAGGGGACACATATGTACTGCCCTCTGTCCTGGGGGGACAGCTCCAGCTGGTACTCCTTCCTGTCCCATCCCCAGGCTAGGCCCTCCTTTATTGCAATCATCCCCTCATACACTGACCAATGCTTTCCTTGGGCTAGACCTTCTTCTGGGAGCTGAGGCCCCATGAAGGGACAAGGCACAACTTGTCCCTTCCACAAGATCGTGGAACTTACGATCTTGTCAGGAAACCAGGCAACAAGAACATGGACTGAGTGAGGTCAGGGGTTCTAGAGACCACCTGAAGTGGGGTACAGGAAAGGATTGGAGTGGGGTGCAGCTAAGAAACAAGTGACTCTGGAGAAGTAAGGGGGAGTGGAGCGACGTGAATGGCTGAGGGAGGGGCAGGGGCACACACAAAGGCTGTGAGGTGGGGTGAGGATGTTCAAGGCTCACATAGGAGAAGACGACCCATATGGAGGGAGCCCTGGAACCAGAAGAGATCCTGCAAAGCCCTCCTGTAGATGGGCCATGGCGATAATGGCTTCGGGTTGATTTCAGTGCAGTGGAGCTGCTAGGGAGGGAAGGACGTGAAGGCAGGCCTGGAAGGACACCCTCCATCTGCACCTGCACTGTCTTGGGATAGACTTGGGGAATGGTTTCCATGTTCCTTCCAGAGGAGGCCCCTCCCTAAGCCTCCTCACCATCATTTCCCCTAGTCTTGGGGCCAAGCTCACCGAGTTCACACTGGCTCCACAGGCCTTCCATCTTGCCTGGAAGGCTCTGGTTTCTCTCTCAGGACCACTCCCTACTACCCTCTTCCACTTCCCCATGCAGTTTAAGCAAGGCAGCCAGGGACTGTCTGGAAACTTTCCACGGTGTGGAGCTCTGGACAGTGTATTAGGCTCAGTAAACACGTGAAGCTTGGTAGTTCCCAAGAACTGGTGGGGGATGAAGGTGGGGGGTGGTCAGGGCTGAGGCGGCCAAAGGCTTGGGATGAGTCTGAATCTCAGGCGGGAACAGGCTGCTGGGTGTGGGGGATGTCAGGGGTAAAGGTTAGAAGCTCAGGAGTCTGTCTCTGGGGAGATGGTTACCTACCAGGCCCCAGATGAAGTTCTGCCCTAAGCAAGCTTTTTGCAGTTACGGGGTGGAGGGAGCAGGGGTCTGGATTCCAGGAGCCCATCTTCCCCCATCCCAAGTCACACCCAATCCTGAGAAACTCCTGCTTGTCCATGCCACTCCAGGAAGGCTCTGTAACAAGGAGGGCAGTTCTTCCCATATTCCCCACCAGCCAAGCTTACAGACAGCATGCACCCTTAACTGACTGTAGTGACTGGCGCACTCTCTATATTGATCGCCATGGTGAGCAGCTGTCCGCTCTTTCCACCACCTAGGTAGAGCATACTACCAGCACTTGCAAAAGAGGCCCAGATGACAACTGGCCAGGCAGTTCAAGCTCTACTCCCTTTTCCACTGTCCCTTCTGCGGCACTGGTACTTAGAACTGTTTCTGAGTAGATCTGCTTGTAACAAAAAAATCAACCCCCAAGGTGCAGCCCGCAGTGGCCACGAGACATAGAGGCTCTGCAGGCACTGTCCAAGGTGAACTGGCTTCTCCTTGGCTAGGTAGGCCGAGCTTCTCACCACCATTTCAACACACCTAGATGGGGTGTTTCCAGGATGCTATCCAAGCTGCCCAATGTGATAAGGTATACGGTCCCTAGACCCCTGGCAAAGATGAGCAACCTCAGACAAGCCACTGCCATTCAATTAATCTGGGTGGAGGAACATTCCTAAAGGGCATCGAGAAGGAGAAATCAACAGGCCTCAAGTTCTGTTGAACAGTTAACCTCCTTTTCTGTGTGTGTTGAAAGGTAGTTAGACATAGTTTTTCTAGTCTCATGTCAGCTTGACACACAAACTAGAGTTATCTGGAAGAAGCAAACTTTAATTGAGAAAATCCCTTCCTAAGATCTGGCTGTAAGACATTTTCTTAATTAGTTATTGATGTGGGAAGGTCCAGCCTACTGTGGGTAGTTCCATCCCTGGGCTGGCGGTCCTGAGTTCTATAAGAAAGCAGGCTGAGCAAGCCATAAGAAGAAAGGCAGTTAGCAGCTCCCCTCCATGGCCTCTGCATCAGCTCCTGCCTCCAGGATCCTGCCATTTTGAGTTCCTGACTTCCTGACTTTCCACTGATGCCGAAGTATAAGTCAAACAGATCCTTTCCTCCCAGCAGGCTTTTTTGCTCATGGTGTTTCACCATCGAAACAAACCCTAAGACGCAGCACAAATAACATAAAAAAATAAATAAAATGAAATCACAAAACTGTACCTCTGCCACATCTGCGTGGACTTGGATTTCTTGGGCTCAGTGAGGTTTTGGAAAACTAGATGCCCACTCCAGAGCTGTGCCAAACAAATGTGCTAAGAGTCATGCTCTGAAGTGGTGGCTCACTCAAGTTCTTGCAGCTGGCAGATGAGAGGCAGGGCGCACTGCTGAGAAAGCTGCCACAGCCTAGCTCATTTCCAAAAAGAAGCAAGAACACAGTCTTTGCTTAGTGTTTGGTGGAGTGCAGAGCTGCCAGGGCAGGGAGAAGGACCCTGGGGGGTTGGACATCACGAATCATCACGGTTAGTTCCTAAATACTGGAAGTCAGATGAAAAGGACAATAATCATACACCACAGCTAATGAGCAGCATTTGAACATTAACCTAGCACTTCTTGAGAAACCCATGTGAGTCCCTTCCCCATCAGCCTCAGAAGTTGGCCTCTTCCCTCCCAGGTGTCCTTGCAGTGTGGTGCAGTTTCCCCTTGACCTCAGCCCGCTGATTTGACTGCAAATTTAGTGCTTGCTGTTCTGCTTGCTGGCTCAACTCCATGGGACTGTATGGGGCCCTGGGGATCAAGCGCTTGAGGACTCCTTGGTCTGGGATCTCTCCACAATCAGGACACACACTCTTCTGCTCCTTAGTGAATTATTTTCTGCAACAGGTATGCATACCACTGGTGTCCAACACAACTCAGTTTTGTTTTCTGGCCCTCGCTGTTCTGGTTTAACATGATGGGAGAGTGACAAGTGACTGGAACGAAGGCAGGCCTCGAGGCAGACTGTGTCTGGAATGAGACAGGTGTGCTTCAAATGCTCCACGTGCTCCTAACACGGCTCCTGAAACCTGAGCCTTTGTTTCCATCATCCGACACCTTCTGCCTCAGAACTGTAACAAATGACAACTGTCACAAGTCAGTCTGAAGCTTCTCTAGTGAGAACCTGAGGCTGGGAAGTGCCAGATGAGATGAACTTTCTGGCATTCTTATTAGCACAGGGAGTAGGGAAGAGTCTACACTCAACAGTGGGTACCGGGGGACCTCATGCCAATCTGTCACCAGTGAGACTTCACGAGGCAACAATTTGACTCCTGAGTGGGAGTCATAAAAGTATTCTGTCAAGGATAGGGCGGTAACATTTTAGGTCTTTCAAGTCACCTGCCTTTGGTCGCACGTACCCCCATCAGCCTTCCAACAAGAACAACCAAAGGCAGTGACCATCCACCAGCACGACAGCAACCAGCAGGTGTGGGCATGGAGCTGCGGCAGCATTTTCTCCCTCTCCAGCCCTCCTCTCCAGCCTCTCTCCCAGCCAACCAGTGGCTTCATTTCTTCAAATGCTGGAGCTGCAGGAAGAAAACTGGCACCTCCAGAGACTTTTATCTCAGCTCAGATGTATAGCCATTGGTCAAACCCAGTCTTTTCACCAAGGTGCCACATTGGTTTGGAATAAGCCATCTTCCTCAAGTACCCCTGATGCAGCTAACTTCAAAAATGGAAAACGGGGGTCTGGAAACTGCCCCCAAGTTGCTGGGAACCAGGGACTGAAACTTTGACCTGAAGTTGTATTTCTCAATGTCCCTGGAAAAATAAAGTAGGGGTGAAGGTGTTGTTCATCTGGCTATTTGGGGCCAAAAGAACCCATCTCAAAAAGAAAAAACTCAAAACAACGAAGTCTTGGCTGGGATTTTCCTTTATTTATCATTTTAATAGTCACAGATGTTTAAATTCTGAGCAATAATTTATAATAATTACATCTATTTGAAGAAAACAAAGGCAGAAAAATGTACAAAAGAGGCTTTAGAAATGAGGTTACTGGAATGTATCCTAGGAGTTAAAATTTAGACCATCCTAGACCACTAACACTAAATGTGAAGCTTAGACATGTTCCATGAAGACTGAGTCCCAAATACAAAACTCACCAATGCCTAAAGCAATGAATCCACTGTGTTCTCAAGGTGTCTTTAAATGCTCTGTCCTGCTGTGCCCTAAACAAATGCCTATCAACACAGGCACACACAGCACGTGTCTGAGAATCCATCAGTTGCACAATCTCTTGTTACAGATTCTTAAAATCTTTAAATTAACAAACGAGAAAGGAAAGCAATCCATTCTCTTGAGTTTTTAAGTTACAAATATTGAAAAGTAGTCACAGGGATCTTAAAAGTACTTTCCAAAAGAATGAACACTACACTTTCCCACTGTGGGTACCACTGTTCTGAGCTCACACGGGACACAGACCTGGCTCCAGTGCTGCCGGGACCTGCAGCCTTAAGAAGGTGGAGACACAACTGACAGGGACCAGGTCTTCATATCAGTCTGGACTGACCTTGACTGCGACCGTGAGCAGTCAGGCCAGTGCCCCTCACACCTTGCTTCCAACATCGGATTCCCTGCACAGAACATGTCACCCTTCTGTTAGTTCTTCCTTGGGGGATCCAAGCTCACTCAGTAACTCTCTGCCAGCTACTCCAGCTTTTGAAGCAAAATGCACCGCTCCCTGTTTAAAACCGAGGCTCTTCAGGCTTCGGGCATAGTCTGCATAGACGGCAGTGATGAGCTTCTGTAGACTTCAGTTAAGGAAGCCAAGAGCACAGATGCCAAAGTAGAAGGGCAGCTCTGCCCAGGTGCTCGGGGGTGGGGGAGACGGGGCTGGTGGCCATGGGGAGCAGCACGTCACGAGTGTAGGCATTTCTTTACGAGGGGGAAGTGCCTCGGTCTAACCATGCTGCACTCTGCACCAGCTGAGTCCAGTGTTCCTTGTAGAAGACCCCAGCCAGCGTCCTCAGATGTTCCTACCCCCGTACTCCACTGAGGACCGGAGAATGGCAGAGGACAGGAGAGAGCCTCACATACCCCCCACTCCATGTGGAAGTTTCTCAGAGACTGGCAGTTAGTTAGAGAAGAGGCTCTAAAGAGCTGGGCACTGGGTTTTGAGATAGACAGCCCTGTTCTATTGTGTTCTGAAAAGCTTGATACCAGACCAAGTGCACCAGTGACTGGGGCCATGGCTTTGCCTAACCTTAGGCTTTAGTTACCTTTTCAAAAATTTTGCTTTAGTTTAGCTTTAAAAAGATGAGTATGTGCAGGGCTAAATAACAACCAACATAGAGAAATTAGGTCAAATGCAGAAACTCAAGAAAAACTATAAGAGAAAAGGTAGTTTTGCAAACACAAGGACCTGGGAGCTATATTCACAAGCCCATTCTTTTCAAAAGAAGAAAGCACCCCAGGAACTGGTTAGAAGAAATAGTGTCGCTGGTGTGGGCAGCTCCCAGCAGCCTGCCTGCATGGCTCAACTCAAATGTTCTATCCTATTAAATATCAGAGGCTTATTTGGGTACAGTGGGAGGTTTTCAAATTTTTTAATCTTTGTTTCCTGGGTAAACATACAAAACATGTTCCACAAAGCACGTCATTCTGAATACTATTTTAGAGTACTAGTACCACATGCTTTTCTAAATTATTCACTTTCCCTTAACTTAAGTTCAAGCACACACTGGAGAGCACAGGCCCTTCAACTGCACAGTCCTTGCCTCTCCTCTAACCAGGCTGCAGTGCAGCAAGCCATTCAGATTCTTTTCCCCCCTTTCTCCTCTGGGTTTGCTGACTCACGACGTGGCCCTTTCTCCATATGATATAGTTGTAAATCCCACTCATGTTACCTCCTCTCCTCTTAGCACAAAGGATATCTGTGTCCTCGCTGACTTCAAACGCGCCATACTTGAGACAGGCTTCCACAAACAAGGCCGCTCTATCGAAGTACCTCATGCTGCTCAGTGGAACAGAAACAAGTCAGTTCTCAAGATCTGTCCTAGGTGGGCGGAGCCACCCAAGCATCTGACGATTTGCACACATTTCCCGTGGAAATGGAATGTTCTCCAAGTCACGCCAACACACTCCTAGGCCTGATTTATGAAGGAGAGAGCACACGTCTCCAAGCACAGGCTTCATGGTGGACACTGCAGACCACTGTGCTAAGCAGTTTAAACCACTGTAATCCAGGACCACAAATTCTTCTAAATTCTGTACCCATTGCCCAGTAATCTCTCAAGTTTGTCTCAATCTATTGCCTCTAGTTTTCAATAAGTCAATCTCCTATCAGTGAGATGCTCATAGGGACACCCCACCTTACCGTACTCTCCCACCTCTTACAGTTCTTGGGGCTTCTTCTCAGCTAAAGTTCTCAAGCCTGAACCCTCCCCAACTGTCTAAAGACTTCTATAGTCTTAAAATGTGTCATTCAGGCTTGGCAAACATGTTGGAAACTATTAGAGCTCTAGAACAAATAACTAATCAACAGAGATGCCCTATCCCCATTAGGTGCCACACAACCTTAGCTGTACCATTCTCCTTTCACATCACAGCCAAGAACTAGCTCCACCCTTAGAACCCGAGAACACGGAGAAGTGGCCACCCAGTCTGAGTGGCCAGGGCTCACCAGTCATACCTGTGAAGTGTCTCTGCCACAGTGACAAAGCAACCCAGAGAAAGAAGAACCAGGAGGGCCTTGGACTTCTGATTGACTTGTGGAGAACACAGGTGGTCAACCCACCGCTTCAGAACATCTGCACATTCTTCAGGATTTAACCGCACCTGAGAAAAAGGTCCATGTTAGAACAGAAATATCCTTCTGGTATGTGAGAAGGCCTTGCTGGTGAGAGGCCGTAGTCTATCATGGCCTGGCAGCTTTTCTCAAAGCTTGGCAACATGGGGACTCCCTCCCAGTGAAACTTCCTGCTCTCTACCTGTCTCTACATTATATGGAGAATGTCCCTGGGCCAGGAGGACTTATCTGAAAGCTGTCTCTAAGCCCGGATGCCCAATTTATATTTAACATGACCCTTGACACAGCTCCCTGCTAGAAGCCACCCCTGCCACACGTACGGTAACTAAGACTTGTACTAGGAGCTTTGCTATACCATCTGCTGCCACTAACCCAGCCTTATGAAAGGAATAGAACGCTTAATGCAAATTAGGTTTGTCACTACAACCCCCAATCCTATGCATTTCCTATACTCTAGAATCAAGCTGAGCTGATTTACTGAAGTCATCTCCCAAGGAAGAAGCAGAACCACACGCTGTGGAGAAGCGAACTGTGCTTCACTGAAACAGTTTATCACAAACTGCAGGGTTCAGCGCTGGAGGCCTGGCTGCATCAGATGCCAACAGGCAGGAATCAACTGTTTCACCTGACTTCTGTCAATGCAAGGTGTTTTCAATAAAAGCAGCAGCTAATACTACTCAACCAGAGGTGAACAGCAAGCAGCCACAAGAACAGCTTCGCAGCAAAAGAGCTGAGTTCTCTACGTCACTTCTCAGGACACGTACTGGGAATACCTACCTTTGCAAGCCATGCAGCTCGATTCCACTCGCCATACGTCTGCAGGTAGCGGCAGGCATCCGCAGCCTTGTCTATCAGGCAGAGTAACTGAACACCCTCTGGAAGACAGAAGAATAGTCCCCTCAACTGATCCTGCAGCGCTTTCTTTAACAAATTATTAAAAAGCAAAACTACATTGGACTTAAGTCTTGTACATTTTATACAAGGTAAGTACACTTAATTGTTTCAGATAAGGAGTATTTAACCTGGGAATAATGGGAAGTTGTCAAACTGAATTTTAAAATAAACTATTAGTACAGAGTTACCTCTACAATGTTACCTCTCAAGCACCCAGGGTAGTGAGCACGAGCATTCTAAAGCATGAATTGGGGTGAAGCAGGGTCATGGGACCCTTGCTTACTGTCACTGCAATCATTAATACTCCTTAAAATAAGCTCGGCTCATGTGACTGCAGTCATCCTATACATAGCACTAGTTTTCCATAGCATCTATAGAGACGTGTCTTCAGCAGCCCAACCCAGCACCGACAGATGCAATAAAAATGTGCCTTACCTGCCAGCTTGCCATTGGCGATCATATTGGTTGCCACCAGCTTAATGGTGCTCTGAGAAGGGCCTGAGGAGGTGACAGTGGTGACCAAACAAGCTTTCAGTGAGTCACAGTAATAGTGCTGGTTATCTGCACTCGTTTCCAACAGCAGCTGCACAGCTCTGTCTGTCTGGTAAGAGAAACACCTCCTCTAGTTACGGGGAATTCTCTTCCAACAGAGCCTATTAGAACCATAAGGTGGACCGTCTAAGTCTGCAGCATAGAGATAATGTTCACTTGCAAACACTCCTGGATGCCTTAGCAACACATACAAGGCTGGTAAAAGTCCTGCACGTTGGCTCTAAAGCAAGCATAAAGACTGGCCTGGGGCAAAGCTGCTAGGAGCGTCCACTTCAGCTGTGCACCGCTAGGTGCAGCAAAGCTAAAGCTGCAGTGGGCTAACCACACGGCTCTGCGGCCTCACAATGTGTGCTGGTGGAACTGCTAAAGAAAGCTTAAGTGTGTACAAAGAAGGACGCGCATTCAAGTGGCTATATGCATATGGATGCACAAGTGAGACTATGCATGCACAACAACGCTCTGAAATGTCCATCAACCAGCAACTCCACGAAGCATCAGAACTGACATACCTGACCCAAGAGTAGCAGCTGGTCTGTGCATTTCCTTGTGTGATCATAAGTTGACCGTTTTCCTTCCTGTAGATTAACTCTTTCTAGCTGAAACTTCTAAAGTAGGAAAGAAGAAGGAGGAGGAGCAAGAAAGGAGGAATAAGAAGAAAGAGAGAGAAAGGAAGAGAGGGAAGAAGAAAAGGAAGGAATAAAGAAAGGAAGGAAGGAGAAAGGAGGAAGGAAGGAAAGAAGGAAGAAAGGAAGTTAGTTTAGTTTGGGCTATCAAACTTTTTAAGTCAAGTAACTGAGATTTATTGAAAATTGAAGTGAGCAAATTAAAATAAACTTTCCAAGTTAAAAAACTTAAGACAAAAATCAACCTTTTGTGTGTGAGTATGCATTAAAACTTAGTGTTTATAAGCTTTCAGAGAATCAGGCTTTTCATACGACGTGCCACAACACTTATTTCTAGGAAGGGCTCGAAAGTTCCCCAAGTTTAGGATACTCATATCTGTGACTAAGGCTTTGCTCAGGGCAGCGGCAGCACCTGGAAGTAGGCGTTCTCACAGAGCACGTCGTAGCAGATATCCAGAGGGTTGTTCAGCCTGTCCTGAGGAGCGCCTTCCTTGGTTACCACTGCGTCTCCAGACTTGGCTTGGGACAAGCTGTGCAGGTAGTGGGCTGCCACTGTCCAGAAGTGCAGCTCTGACTCATCACCGTAGAGCCTGGAAGGAGGAAAGCGAGGCCTCCATGAATTTACACTCCAGGGTCGGATCGGGCTCCCTCGAGTGTCCTCAAGTCCCGAGTCCACCAGGGAAAGCGCTAAGCAGTGGGTCCTTGAGCCTGGTTACTGGGTTCCCAACAGCACAATGCCTGACCACACAGAGCCCTTCACATCCAACAGCTCCCCGGGTCTGCTCTCCCAGTATCTCTGTGTTTGGGCATCAGCTCCACAGGAAAAGCTTCTGGATAAAGTGTCAAAACAATCTGCCACTTGTTCTCTGGAACACGGAGGGAAATGCCCGCATTGTGACTCTGCTAAACACTAGGAAAGCGCAGGTAATTGCTTTCGATAGTAACTCATAGGTATGTTTATCAATACACTTAGATGCACAGTTTTAGCTGACATTTTTAAATCTGCCCGTATGTGGAAGTCCTTGAGCACAGCAAGCCCAGGCCTCATTCAAGATGTCACCAGACTTCAGGTTTGTGTCAGCACGCTTAAATGGGTTGTAAGTCAAATCTAAAGGAGGAGCTTGGATTTTGAAAACATGTCAGAGTTCGGTTGTAATGTTCTAAGCCTCAATAAAAGAAATAAGTTAACTTGAAATTATCTCTTACACAACACATCAGAGAGCATTACCTGGAAACAAGGAGGCACCTCTGCAAGAGAGTGAATTCGGGATCAAGCAGGAGTTTCTTTATGTCGCTGCAACACGAATACAGAGAGAGGGGGGGCAAACATTTCCAACCAAACAAAAGCAAAGAGATGTATCAACACATGTTCAGGATTTCTAAGAGCAGTTACTGTCTTGGCTCCCAACTTACACAAGTGGAAGGATGCTGTCAATCACCCTGAGCACTAGGGCCAGGACTCTGCTTTCTAGTCTTGCAACAGTTTACTTGACTGCAAGAACGAGGATGTCACTGCTGACATTATTCTTAAAGTCTACAGTTTCCCAATTAAACACAAAAGTTAATCTTAGGAAACTGAAGACAAGTAAGTAATTATTTTGAAATTTGCATTAATCAAGTACTTGTTAAAGATTATTATTACATAGATTCTAGACTGCAAAAAAAAAAACGCTCTATTTTACCAAGAACTTCATGTGAACCTTTATTTTGTCTCCTCCTTTTGCAAAATAATTCTCAATATTTACTTTTAATTGCTCATGGCTCTAAGGAACACCAGTTTCTTAGCCCGAATTGTGCACTCACAGCACCTGGCACAGGCTGTCTCAGAGTCACCTGCCCGTGCTCTCTAACACAGCTCCATGAGGCGTTCACGGGCATGGAACTCCTGATAGAGCACAGCAGTTTGAGAGCTGAGAACTGGGAGAGACGGACACTCTCTCCCTGCAGTTACTAAGTTAGTCCTTCTAACTTACAATTTGAGGAACAAACCTATGTCAACAAATTGTCTCTCTGTGGGCCATTAACACTTAGGAAAAAAACTGCTTGGGTTTTAAAAAGTCAAATTAACGTGTGTCACTTTCCAGTGTTCTTATCTGCTATGAAATACAGTGCTTACTTAGACAGCGCATTCAACTGTTCTTGAAGGAGAGTCTTTATTTCTTCATTTTCTGGATAATCACTGTGCAGAAAAAAAGTTTGAATCATTCATTATCTCTGCATTTACTACCATGTATTTCTTTACTAAAAAAAGGGTTGTATTAACATAGAAATAACCTTTTTATAACCTCTTGTTAAAAACTTGGCTACAGGATAAAGTAGTAACAAAGGGCCTGGGACCCACCGACCATTTTTCTGGCTGTCTCTGTCTTACTGAACAGAAGAAACAAGGAAATGAATAAAGACAACCACAGGTTTCCAAAGAGGAGAAAACTGGTTGGCTGGCTCACAGAACGACCAGGTCTAGACTCCTTTCAGTAAAGAACCTACAATAAACGATGACTAATGTGATTTGCTCCCTCTGCCCTGTAGGATGGCATTTGTTTCTCTAAGTAGATAGTTCTTAGGCAACAGAGACTCATTGCCTTAAAAACAACAAAACCCTCATATCACACTACCCTGTGCCATCCACATACGATAAGTTCAGTAAACTGTAGTAAATAATTTCTGGTTTGTTCCTATGAAGACTTTTTGCAGTGAGGTAGACACTGATTTATAAACACCCTTCTGATTCTACTTTATAAAGAATTAGGCCTGGCTCCAAACCTCCAGCAACTCTTGGCCCTCTTCACAGTCATCTTTCCCCTCTGTCCTGATGCAGCCCTGTGTGATGATCACCCAGCCCTGAGAGCATCCTAGGCACCAGCAGCTCCTCTCCATACTGACCCACTCTTCTGCCACGGCCCCACAGCAGTGAACAGGTACAAGAGGAATCCGTGTAGTGATGTGGTATTTCTCTCTGTGTGCTGTGATTACCATAAAGAAACTGCTTTGGACCTACAGCAGGGCAGAACTTAGCTAGGCAGGGAAAACTAAACTGAACGCTGGGAGAAGGAAGGTGGAGTAGAGAGAAGCCATGGCGCCACTGCTAGAGACAGACATGCTGAAACTTTGCTGGTAGGCCACGACCTCGTGGTGATGCATAGATTAATGGAGATGGGTTAAATTAAGATGTAAGAGTTAGCAAATAAGGAGCTAGAGCAAATGGGCCAAACAGTGATTTAAATAATATGGTTTCTGTGTGGTTATTTTGGTTCTGGGAGCTGGGACAAACAAGTGGCCTCTTCACAATATGTGCAGTCCCTCTGCCTTTGCTTGGATTGGTGCTAGGGCTTCATTCCTTCTAAGTTTTGGACTATAAGCCATGGCTATTTTTCATAAGTGACCCTCAACCCCAAGTAAATTATGCACAGAAAACAAAAGGAAATAACTTACATGTGAGAAATGTCCAAAGAATATCGGCCATTCCAAGGCTGGTGTAGTAAGAAGGCTTTCAAGGCAAGGGCGGCCCTTGGAATAAGGAGGTATGGACACCACACAGGCTCTAGGCAGCAAAAGAGTGCTTCTCAATGAAATGAACTTTTATCACTCAAAAGAGTCTCAGCTATGGACCATTTACAGGGCAGTCAGAAGACCAATGCCTACACCTGGTGCACCTGGGACTTTATTCCAGAGGAGGGGTTCTCTGCATCAAGTTTGATTAGTATATTCTCCTTCTCCTTTTTAACGTTTCAATATCTGGAATGATACAAAGCTCTGTACTACTGAAAAAAAAGATTCAATGTAATAACTCAATTCATAACAGTAAAGCGCATTTTAAAAAACATTAAAAACAACTACATTTACCTGCATTGTCTGTACCACCAGATAGGTTTTTTTCTGAGACTATTAAACTAACATGGTCTACCCATCCATCAGGAGTTTGTTGTGAAGGAACTGGGTGACCTCTGATCTCTGTTATTCCCATGAGTCCTTTATGAAGTCTTTTGCACACAGGGATAATTTTCTACAGCCCCCAACATGCAGCAGCTACTTATTAGGACAATACAAAGCAAATAAGAGCTGGCTGTTTTCAGCACATTCCAATGGAAAGAAACTTAGCAGCTACGCACAGTATCTCCCTCCACTGGCTCCCCACCTTTGACCCACTGCCCAGGGGCCCACAGGCTTTCACTGCCCAGTTTCCTCCAGCTCCCATGGAGTCTTTCTTCCCTGGTCTCTTGAACAGAAACGATCAGTTAAAATGGCCAAACGTATGACAGACTGTGCCATCTAATATGAAAGAAACCTACTGAGCACCTGAAAGATGGCTAGCATGAAGAAGAGAGAATAATTTAATACATCCTGATACTTGACTCAGTCATTATGTAACTTCTAAGTAGATCTGAAGGGACTTGAATATGTAGCTACTGCTTACAAGAAATGTTATAAAATTCAAACAGGACTTGAATATTTCTGCTGAAAATTTGTCCTCAGAGTTATACAATTTATAACCCAATTTAGGTGGCAATACAGATAAAATATCAACAAGATCTCAAAGACTTAGTGCTTTAAAAAGGTAAAATATCATAAGTAATTATTAATAAAGATTATACTTGAAATGATAATTTTTTATATATTTAAGTTAATAAAATCTTTATTAAGATCAACTTTATCTCTTTCTTTTTAGTTCTTATGGAAAATTTCAAGCAACCTATCTGACTCATGCTTCTAGGAAGCAATGCTGCTTTAGCAAGCATTCTATATGCCACATCAAAATTAAACTGGCGAAGAATACTGTGCACAGGCTTTCCAACTCGAGAGTCAGAAAAGGTGAGAAATGTTTTCACACCTGAGACTTTTACTGCTGATTCTGTAAAAGCACCTAAAATACTATCCACATTGAAAGGATGTTAGTTACTCCCCAAACATCTTGATAATTATATTATTTTTAAAAACCTAGAGTCTATTTGGATGCTTACCTTCCTGGACCTGGGGGGAGCAGGGAGGACCTTGGACTTCCCATAGGGTAGGGAACCCTGACTGCTCCTTGGACTAGAGAGGGAGGGGGAGGGGAGGGAAGTGGGAGGAGGTGGAAATTTTCAATAAAAAATAAAATAAAAAAACAAACAAACAAACAAAAAACCTAGAGTCTGGGAGCTAGGGACACAATAGTGTACGCACTTAGCAAGTCCAAGGCTCTGGAGTCAACCCTGAGAACCAGGGCAAAGAAAAGACAAAGGACTTGGAGCCCAATAAAGGCTACTTTTTTACCCTCCCTGGGAAGCTAGTGCCCAGCAGTGACCCTTCCCCATCACTATGTTAAAATCCACCTTTCTGGCTGAGGCTATACCACTAGAGATTGAACGGGAGTAATATTTTTCTTTTTAATTTAGTCAAGTTTAGAGTATGATGATGTAAACCCTGGTTACAGCCAGATGTTTAAATACAGTCTACACGGTGAATATGATGGACTCCAGTTCTGTAGTGCACATTAGAGTGATGATGGAGCCTTGAGATTTAAATTTTAAATCAAAAGTAAAAAAAAAAAGTTCTAAATACTTAGATTTTATTTACCTACTTCTCAGCTTAGAACTAGCAACTGTTTTGTTTTTTAAACATCACCCTTGGTGTTCCCTCAATTTCCTTGGCTCTTCAACTGTGAAGTGTTCGCTTGTGTTCGTCTCCCTTGGCGAGGAGGCCCTCACACCTCTGCAGAGCTGACAAATGACTCAAGATCAAGCATGGGAATGCAACAAGTGGCTTTTCCTTTACCTGATGGCAGTCCCAGCTACTAAGAAAGAAGAGCTAGTGGCCCAATACAGCGGGCAGGGGCTGGGGTGACAGGCAATGCACAGTACATGTCAGTGACACCACGAGCACTGTCACAAAGCCTCAGTCTCCCAAGTCCCAAAGAGGAGCTGGCTCTACAAAGCACAGGCAGTTCTGAGTTGAGTCAGTAAACGAATGAGCAAGGCTCTAAGAAATGTCTATAAAACAGACAGCCAGGAGTGCACATGGAGGATGACAAGAGGGTACTTGGAGCTGGAAGTTCCTGGCTACCCCAGTTAGGACCAGAAACACTGTTGCCCTTTGTTTTCTTTTTTCTTTTTTTTTTTTTTTTTTGGTTTTTTGAGACAGGGTTTCTCTGTGGTTTTGGAGCCTGTCCTGGAACTAGCTCTTGTAGACCAGGCTGGTCTCGAACTCACAGAGATCCGCCTGCCTCTGCCTCCCAAGTGCTGGGATTAAAGGCGTGCGCCACTACCACCTGGCCACTGTTGCCCTTTGAAAGTGCATTCTAAAGAGGATTCCACTCTGAAAGTCAAAAACCGCCTTTTAAACAGTTGGGTGGATATGCTTGCAATTTTCTTATCTTTTCTTTAGGAAAAACAAGTCACAAATGCAGTTTTTGTTATGTTTATTTTTTTTACTACTCTTTTAATTTTTGTAAAAGAACAAACTCAAGGGGCTGGAGAGATGGCTCAGTGGTTAAGAGCACTGCCTGCTCTTCCAAAGGTCCTGAGTTCAATTCCCAGCAACCACATGGTGGCTCACAACCATCTGTAATGAGACCTGATGCCCTTTTCTGGCCTGTAGGCATACAAGCAGGCAGAACACTGTACACATAATAAGTAAATAAATCTAAAAAAAAAAACAAACTCAAAACAACTACACAAAAAAGGAGCAGGATAGTGCAATCACCTAGTTTAGCTTTGGTTACTCATAGACAGGACAGAAACATCATGACACACAGAACCATGCACCAGAGTGGATCTGCACTGATACAAAATGCAGGACACATAAAGCTTCATAGCTTACTCCTGAAGTCAACAGAGTCACAGTTTCCAAAGAGCTCTCTGAAATGAGGCAGCAGGTGCCATCTGTCTAGATAGCCATAGCCTGTGGCAGCAAGCACCCTCTCAGGAGTGCGCCTTACCTGTTAACTCCTGCTCATCCATTCTAAAACACGTAGACTTCATCGACATCTCCAGGACTCTGATGCACCCGTCATCAGATGCCAAGATCACCTTATCTGATGTGCACCAATCCACATCCAAAATCCGAAAGGTCACATTTCTTCCACTTCTTAAACTGCTCACCATCTGCACCTGTAAGAGTGATTGACAGAAAATAAAGTTGTTTACCATTCTGGATCCAATGGTCAGAGGCTGTGTGGCAGAGGCCCAGAATATGTCTGCAGATGAAGAGCCTCTGGCAGCCCACCTCCCACCCGCAATCTGCACTCCACAGGTCTCAGGCACAGTGATGGCACTAAAAAGCCCATCAATCAATCTGTCCCGCTGTCTCACTTCTCTAACAAATAATTTCTTATAAGAGGCTGGACATACTTATTGAATATTCCATTTTCAGAAAAAGTGGAAAAGCGAACCAGTTCCCATACCAATAGCTTCCCTGGCTTCACCGGCAGACTGTAGGGCTGGGCCTACCTCTTTAGTGTCCCACACTTCAGCGCCATCATTATACATTGCTATCAGCTTCTGGTTTCCTTTGCCAGGGGCAAAACGAATCTTCCTCACCCAACTTCTATGTGTGGGTATTCCTCTAAGGACAAAGAAATAAAAACACCAACACAATGCGAAATTGAACACTGTCGGTCAGTGTGTCCACTATCCTAATCAGGAGTGAGAGAATAGGAAACACACTGGACAGGGGGTCTGCCCATTAATATTGTTGGAACGAGGTCCCAGGGCTTCTGCATGGCTGCCTGCAGATCAGAGTCTACCGTACTGATCAGAGCCTGGCTCATGACCACTCTTCTTCCAAAGTCTAGACAGTACAGGATTCAAAGCTCCAATTTATACTCAAGTTTATCAGTCCTATTATCAGTAAGTTTCCATTTGAAGAAAGTTTCCTTGGCTCCTACCTGGATACTCTGCCTTTCAAATCCCAGAAGTTTAGATTTCCATCCATATCTCCGAGCACTAAGGTATCCCCTTTCCAAGCGATGCAGGTAATGCTGCCCATACTACCCTAGAAGCAATAAAACCACACATGAACTTCTCTACTGAGTCACCATCAGAATAAAGTATTTCCCTGTAGCCATCACAATGAAATAAGAAATGCATTACTTATAAAGCATTTACTTACTATGAATGCCATCAAATCCTAAAACTTTGAACACTGAAAGAGCCACTGAATACCAACTTCAACTGTGCTGAAACAGGACACTACAATCTGAAGAACAACCAAATTGTCCATTCAAATGAACACTGGATATAGTTATCCAAACTTCATCTATAGAGAAGATGTGTATTTAGGAAGAAATATTTAGGGGAAAAAATCCCAAGAAGAAAAACCTAAATTGCAGTCTAGAGAGCCACCTCTAATTTGTCTCATTACTAAAGGTCATCTAAGCATACCAAGGGAGACTCAGCCACTCTCTGTGTAGTACACTGGAAGAGAAGTCCTGGTACTTCGCTGACACATTACTGTAAGAGGTGAGAGTAACGGGAAACCCAGCAGAGGCACAGGGTAGAGCGGAGGCCCCAGCACTAGTGCTCTGGCATCAGACTGCTCTGCCGGGCCCCTGCTTTACCTCTTAAGGTGGCCCAGGGTTGGGAGTGCTTATTTAACCTTGCTATGCCTTGGGCCTGTTATTGTTGGTGGAGTCAGGTGCTGCTGGTAAAACTATAAAGTTAAAGCCCTGAAAGCAATGTCTGCCACACTGGAAATACGCAGTTCAAGTTAGTAGTAAACAATGTGGTTACTTACTGCTTCTCCACTCATTAAAAGAAAACTCACTTTACACTTACAGAACAATAAAAGCATTCAGCGGGGCCTCTATGGTTAGGTCAGAAACGTGCCAATGTTTGGCAAAATGACCGACTGCCTCCCTAAATATTACATAAATCCTAGTAATATCCCAGAAATTAAAAATCAGTTTTGCAATGAGCTTAGTAACAAAAACAACTTACATTAAGTACATGAGATTCTGTGTAATATGAAGCTATGTTCTCAGATCTTCAGTTTACTTTGTCTTGGATACTTTCACATTTTAAATCTTACTTTCCCTTTCATATTTAAAAATGAGATTATAGGTTAAATTAGCCCACAAATTAGCGTAGCTGTGTTAATTCAACTGTGCAGACATGTGGACCCTCTCCTGCAGTGCTAAGGGAGCATCAGAGGTGCTTCTGAGGACCTGCTGTGCATCCCCATGGCTCTCAATGCCCTGTGCAGAGCTCACTGCCCTGCTGCTGCCCTGCCCACATACCGGGCAGATGCACAATGAGCAACATTCACTGTCACTCTTTCCATTTTCAAGATAAAGAAAGTCATTGAGGATTACACATACGTACAATTTAAAATATGCCAGGCGCTCTCTCTTCTTTTACCATTTTATGTACTTCATAGTTTGGGGGCCAAAGTCCAGAGGGAAATTTTCAATTCAAAATCAATGCTTAGAACTTTACATTTGAAAGAACAATAAGAAAAATCTTTTTCTACATACTACATTATAGTCGCTTGAAAAAAATTCAGCTTCAAAAAACTTACAAACCAAAACCAATTCCCACATAGTATATAGATTATCAATTCCTTCCTGACATAATGTGCTTCATCTGAAATGCATGCCAATCTCACTGGAGACTCCATGCATACAGTCATTCCTTCAGAGAATGCCATTCATTTGAAATAAAAGGATTCAGCCAATAAAGAGACCACAAAATAGAGGTGACCCCTTGTAAGCTGTGTGGCATGACTACCTTGAAAAAGGCACTTACAGGACCAGCGCTTAGATGGTAGTCTCCAAGCCTGGCCACCAGAGTTGAGGCCTGGAATCTGTATGGTAGGAAGACAGGACTGACTGCTACAAGTTGTCCTGTGACTGCCATGTGTACACTGTAAGTAATAATGTAATAAATTAAAAAATAAACACTCATTTCCAAAGTTCATGGCTTTTTCTCCGGATTAGTCAGAAGGACTGGTATTTTGAGTTTCTGGCCTCATGTGAAGCAACTGCAAAGTGGAGACTTTCTATTGGTGGGAGCTCTGTGAGAGCCCACATGACACCTTTCCTGGGCTTCTAAAAAGGAGCTCTGTGGAGGCTAAAGGAGCACGGTGCACTCTCCCACCTTCTAGCAGCTTTAGCTACAACAGCTTTTCTCTGCAAACAGTTAGGTTACTTTCCTATTATAATCACCAAATGTCAACTCTTCACATTCATATCACCATACCATCCTTCCAAAATCCTAAAAATGTGACAATATCAGATGTACTTAGAAACAGATACTACTAAGTCTTATATATGACTTAGTCTATGTAATAATCAAATGTATGCTATAATATGAAAAGATTCTTACATTAACTTTAATTTGGGGGATAATGGCTTTAGGGCAATGCCTTCAATTCTTTGACGGTTAACAGAGGAGACTTGGTAGCTAGCCTCTAGAGGACTCCATCCATTCAAGGGCCTCAGTAGTTACTCCCTACAATAAGTAGGACTGATCCAAGGACAAACAACATGTCACTTCTGAAAGTAGGACAGAAAACTTGGTTCTCTTGACTCATTCACTTGAGAAGCCAGCTGACAGGATTCGAGGTGACACAGAAGTTCTGGGGAGCCTGGAGAAGCACTTGGCTCTTGCCACCAGCAGCTTTAACTTTAAAAGCCATGTGACGGCACCATTTTGGAGTGGATACCATGTGGGCTGGTTTTTTATGTCAGCTTTACACAGGAGGATCATCTGGGAAAAGGTAAGCTCAACTGAGACAATGGCTCCAGCAGATTGGCCTGTGGGGCATTTTCTTGATTGATGATTGATATGGTATGGCCCAGCTCACTGTGGGCAATGCCATCCCTGTGCAGGTAGAGCAAGTCACGGCAAGCAAGCCAATAAGCAGCATTCCTCCATGGCCTGTTTCAGTTCCTGCCTTGACTCCCCTCAGTGACAGCATGTGACCTGAGAGACGTAGGATGAAATGAGCCCTTTCTTCCCACAGCTATAGCCACGGTGTTCATCACAGCAACAGAGACCCCAACTGATCTGTCCCTTTGCCTCATTTAACTTTAATGACTGCAGCTAGTCAAGATCCTTAGTGAGCCACTTTAAATATGGGAGTCAGCTTTCTGCGAGGACATCTATTCTTAGGCAGGAATTTTAATTAAATTCACATTGTATGAAATCCCTCCTCATGCCTCCATTTAATTATAATCTGTACTGGTTAACAGTTTATTAACTCATCTATTAAAAGAAATCTGTAAGATGTATGCCGGTGCCAATTATTTACTATAATTGAATCCACAAGGCCAAAAAAGATAGCTACGAATACGTAAATATTAATGCCACTAAACTCACAATCTGATTATCATTATCCCAAACTAACCAAGTGTTTAATAAAAATCTATGGGATGGAAACAAGATGGCTGCTGATGTCAGACAGGGATGAGTTCCAAACATGGCTCTGTCATGACTCGGCCGTGAACCCTAGAAAGTCCCTTCCTGTCCTCAGCTTCAAAAGCAAACAGAGACAGTTTGTGGACCATGTACCCTGTGGACCACCATCACGGTACATGGTACATGATGATGTGATCTAGAATCACGAGGCTATGTTTCTTTGCAGAGGTATGGACCAAGTTCAACCAGAGATGACTTCTCAAATAGCAACATTAATTTTACTAGGCTTTTCTCTAGATGTCTTCCTTAACTCCATCTTCACTGAATACGGATAAATGAGACCCCCGAGCACACTCCTCACAGAGATGTATGTGAGAATGACACTCACGTCTGGCGGAATCCGAGCACTGTCCTTCACAGAGTTCCCTTCAACGGTGAGATGATAAACTTGGCCATCGGCGTCAGTAAACACAAAATGCTCCCGAGCTGAGATGTTCTGACTGAGTTCAGACTTACTTTCTGCCTCCTGTAATAAGCTTTAAGATAGAGGAAAAAGATCATTTTTTTCTTCCTAAAGTGATACCCACAGATATCCACTGTATAGATGCATTTACAGGAGGTCTGAAGTTTAGTACAACAATAGAGGATCCCCAGGACATTTTATGAGATGGTAATTCTATCTCTAGGCATATCAGTGTTCATTTTGCATTTTCAACTTTTGAGGGATAGAAAGGTGCCGACAGGTTAGCAGCACTGTGTGTTGCTGACAACACTGAGCACAAGAGCAAAGCTCAACTTCAGTCAGTCACCTGGGTCTGCACTGAACGAATCTCAGTGAGTCTATCACATTCCACAGACACCCTATATGGTGTCTGCCAGGCACTCTGCCAGGATGTGGGCAGCACAAAGGTACACCGACAGAAAGCAGCACATAGTACCTGATCACAGACGACTCCACGGCACCCAGCTCTGCATCTGAGACAACAGTCTGGCGGGCCATGGCCTCCCGGGTGGCAAGTTGTTTCTTTCTTAGGCTCTTCAAGTTGTGAGATGGCGACCACTCCTGTATAGCAGAGATGACAGACACGCCAGACTCCCTTCTATCAAAGACTGCTTAGAGCAGCCAGGCAGGGCTACTATCTATCAGCACACAGCTGGTTTCCCAGTAAAGACATCGTTTAATGGCAAACTTCTAAAAGTAGGTTTTCATGCTTTCTTTTTCACAAGCTGAAATGAATTCCGCCAAAGTCCCGTGCATTCCCGCCCATCCAGGACTAGAGAACTATGGTCTCCCATCAGGCCGCCCTCAGGTACAGGTGCTCACACAGTTGCTCATTTACATGTTTATGCTATACCTCTACCTACTTTAAAGAGCTTAGTCCAGAATCGCCCCATGTAACAGTTCCTGTGACAGCTCTACAGGACCAACATTAAAAAAAGTTTATTTTATAGGTGTGTGTGTGTGTTTTGTTCGTATATATGTCTGTGCGCCACACGCTCATCGACAGTTGTGAGCCACCACATGGGTGCTGGAAATTGAACCCAGTCTTCTAAAAAAGCAGTGCGTGCTCTTAACCACTGAACTGTCTCCAGTCCTGTTATACAGAAGTCTTAACATGCAGTTATTGTACACATGTGTATTTGTAAGACAGTCTTCCTTCCTTCTGCTGTCCAGCTAGGCTGTATGAAATGAGCTGCCCTCCTTCTTCTGCCTCTCCAGTGCTGGGATTTCAGGGTGTGTTCCCATGACCAATTCTCACATACATGAGAATCTAATTTACGTATGCAGTGCTGTGTTAATACCACCTGTTTCTTACTCTTTTTTATTTTCTTCCATTTAAGTGGGAAAGTTTTTGTCTAGAGGGACACAGGGTACAAGTGAGCGGTCTGAGAGTGGAGAAAAGGGAGAGTTAGGGGTGCTTAACATACAATGTATACTTGCATGACAACTTAAAAATTAAAAGGGGAAACTCTTTTCTTACACTGCTGAATAGTCTGACCACCCTCTCTGATTTGCATATGGCTATACTGTGTATTTGGACCCCAAATACCAACGGGGTTGTTTCTGAACTCTTTCTGATACTGATCCATTTCCTCTTCTTACGTCAATAAGGCACCAGTTTTATTTCTATGGCTTTTAAAAAGTACTAATACCAGATATCAGGGCCAACTTTATATGTTTTTATGTCAAGAATGACAACCATTTAAGTCCCATCTTCTTTCATAACTATGTCTATTATGTTCCTCAAGATATTCAAATGTTAATGTATTTGATGTGAACTCAAGCTACAGAAAGGCAGCTACCACACAGGTCTGTGCCCAGGAAACTCAGCCGTCAGGCTGTGACTTACCAGTGCAGTTATGGCAGGAAAGCTTTTAGACATTTCTCTAAGAAGGGTGCAAGTTCTAATATCCCATAATTCCAGGGGCTTATCTTTGAAAATGACTGCTAAATACTGCCTAAATTAAACAACAGAAAATAAAATTTATCAAGAAAGATCCCTTTTTACGACAACAACAAAACATCATGAATTAGTTAATAAACCAAGAAAGAAAAAAAAAACCTCAGATGGCATGTCCCATGCATAGGCAATGACATTCAGACCCCATAAGAAATCACGTTCAAAGTTACACTGAGTATCACTGAGAAGCCGAGTCAAAGTGGGCAAAGAGAAGATTAGCACTGACTGGTTCACGCAAGAGGAAACATAACTAAGACAGAGGCTTGAATGCAGTTTTAGTGAAAATGATCAGAAGAAATACAACCAATACAGGAAACTACCAACACTACTGAAATAGCAAAATCACTTTCAGGGAAGGAGAAGTTACAAATGAAGGCGTTTTCAGAGAGTCTGCAGAGGAGATGAAGACAGGAGAGCTGAGTGGCTGAGATGTAAAAAGGATGCTACAGGATCCCATACACCCTAAGCAGACAAGTCTAGGAGTAAGCTTCTAGCATCCACCGTCTAGAAGAAAACCTGACAGGGTGTACACAGAAGGATAAACAAATTTAAATACCAATTCAAACAAAACTGTACTGGCCGCTCCAGTACCAGACTATCCAGACTTATTTCCAAATGTAGAATACCCAAGAAAAAGGATCCTTCCTTGTAATAAAAAGCAATCAACAACACCAATCTTAAATGTGTGCCTGATTAGAGCACAGAACAACCCATAAGATCTTGAGCTCTTCAAGAGAAAAGTAAATGAGCCCAGAACTAATGTAGGGAACTCAGCAATAACCTCTCAGCAATACACAGAAAACTAACATGAACACAGCAGCCTTGCGTAAGTATGGAGAACCAAACTCGTAGAATGTTGTAAGAACAACAGCTTTTCAAGTCACAGGGACATTCATTAAGACAGACCTGATACTGAGACATGTGACAAATCACATTAAATCTAAGGAGTCTGAAATAAGATAAAATGTACTGACTACAACAGAACTAGAAAATAACAGAAAGATGTATCTGTGGAAAAAAAACCCAAATGTATAAATATGCTATGGGAATGTTAAGATAGTATGACATGAAATAAAATAAAATATACCATATCAAAAAGAATAGGTCATGTTAAAATAGTGCCATACAATAGGAAAATATTTATGTTAAAGGGCCAGGGCTTAAGATCCTGACACATGGTAATTGTGTGCTCTTGCCACTTGCATGCAACATTTACTGGCAGCCCTACTCAGTGCAACAACAACAACAATAACAAAAAGGGCTAGAGAAGAAAAAAGAAAGATCAGCAGAGTCTTTGTGAGCAACCAAAACTGTCTACAAAGTCTTTTAAAAAAAATCAACAAAAATATTACTAGAACTAGTAACTCAGCTTAGCATGATTACAAGAGTCAAGGTAACCATCACAAACTTAATTGTATTTCAATTATAATATAAATTATATATAACTGTATTTCAATTATAATAAATAATTGGAAATTGAGACTAAAAATTCATTTATAACAGCCATAAAAGATACAAAATATTAAATGATATATAAAGACTTAAATATCGATTAATGTACAATGCTGCATGTAATACCATACTGAAAAGTCTGTAATCTTTCTGGACATAGATGAGCTAAATGGGTGGTGTTACAAGCCACATTCATGAATTGTAAAATTTGTTAAGGTGTCCATTCTTCCCAGCTCTGATTCATAGATCAAAACCCGAAGGTGTTTTGGGTAGACCTGACAAGCTGGTTATAAACTTCACACAGAAATCCCAGAATACATTGCTATCACTTTAGCTGTTTTCTAAAACAATATGACATTGGAGTGAATTTTATATGTCATGAGATTAATAAAGCCAGCTGTCCTAGTCAGGGTGTCTATGGCTGCAATAAAACACCATAACCAAAAGCAAGCTGGGCAGGAAAGGGTTTATTTAGCTTACACTTCCACAGTTCTGTTTATTATTGGAGGAAGTCAAGACAGGAACTCAAACAGGGCAGGAGCCTGGAAGCAGGAGCTGATGCAGACAGAGCCCATGGAGGGTGTTGCTTACTGGCCTGCTCCCTATGGCTTGCTCAGCCTGCTTTCTTATAGAGCTCAGGACCATCAGCGCAGGGATGGCCCCACACACAGCGGTTTGGGTCCTCTCCCATCAATCACTAACTAAGGGATGCCTTTCAGCTGGATCTTATGGAAGTATTTTCTCAATTGTGGTTCATCCCTCTTTTCAGATGATCCTAGCTTGATCCAGTTTTATGAAATGACAAAATGCAATTTTCCTGATTGTTGCCTTTTAAGTCTTATGCCCTTTTGAGCATGGGATTATTACAAAAGATCTCATTTTCTCTACGTACAATTTAGGTTCGTTTTATTTCTAATAGTCTTTTGAATTTTTGATACAAGGAAAAATACATATAAAGCAGGATTGCTAAAAACAAAGAAAGGGAGGTGGGGAGGAAAGCAGAAGGGACAGAGCATCTCAAGGCTGTCTCCACGCCTGTGGTCAAATATGCTTTTCATGTGGCCACACATAACTATTTGCTATTTCTGACAAATTCTAGAAATATTAACACATCCCTACTTTCTTAAAAGTGAAAAGCAATTGTGAGGTTCCACCACTGAGACAGAACTGTAGACGGTGCGGCTGACACTTACTTCAGATGAGATACTTTGATCATTTCAATGGGCGACTCATCATTGCCTCGGTCACCACGAAAAGCACTGCTCCTCCCTTTAATTGAAAAACAAAAAGGTGAACAGCACGCACCAGACGAAAACAAGACGCTGTACTGCCTGCCGTGGTCAGCCATGCAGCCACGCCCTCTCCCTCCTGTTCATTCATTACTTTGCTTCAAAGCCAGGTCTAATAGCTGAATTTTAAAATACTCCTAAAAAAAAAATAAAATAAATAAAATAAAATACTCCTAAAATGTGAAAAGGAAACAAAACTATATTTCTTACATTTAAATATTTATTTCATAAAAAGATATTTTAATGTTGTACAGCTTTTTAAATTTAATTTTTTTTTTTAGAAACTTGGAGATACCTACCACTGTCTAAAAGTTTAGGCTTATCTGTGGACTGGCAGCTATTGCTGTGTACTTAAAGTCTTAGAAGACATACTCGTGTGTTCAAGTACCAATTAGTTGGGAAGAAAAAAAAAATCTCCTGAAATGAGTATTTAAGATTTTTTATGCTATGTGCAAAGTATTAAGTGAAATATCTGAGCAAATATCCTACCAAAATGCCTCTCTAAGTGAAATTTGGGACTTATAACTATACACTATATTAGTGCCAAAAAAGATAGCCATTTTTATAAATGAAAACATAAGTTCTACCTTTTTTATCTGAACAAATATATTTTAATGTTTTCTTGAGAGATTTTTGTTTACATTGAATTAAAGAACGTAACGTGAAAAACAACTGAACACACCTACTGTCCCTGCTCCTACAGGCAGCAAGTGCAGTCTATGCTCCCCAAACAGGCCTTTCTAGAATCTGCTAGTCTACTAACCTCTAGAGCAGGGGTTCTCAACCTATGGGTCATGATCCCCAAAACAGGTCTAATGACCCTTTCACAGGTGCCACCTAAGACCACTGGAAAACACGGGGATTTACATTATGATTCAGAACAGTAGCAAAATTACAGTTATGAAATAACAACAAAAATAATTTCATGGTTGGGGTCACCACAGCATGAGGAACTGTGTTAAAGGGTCCCAGCACTAGGAAGGGTGAGAACTCTAGAGCTTCCTGCTACAAAAACCTACACTGAGTGCTCGCGCTACCCTCTTGAGACATCAGAAACTGCTGACTATTACAGACCAGAGAAACCTGCAACAACAGACTCTAAATTAGCCAAAAGTTCTGCTGAAGAAAACAAATGGGGATTCTGAAACAGTGGATGACTAATAATAGTCTTGCCCAAACTCTGGGATATGACACTGCTTGAGAGAAAGCAGAGCCAGTATGCTAGCAAAGAAGAAACACAGGACCTTAAGTGCCCAGCCAGGTCACTTCCTGACACTACAGCAACACCGGAATATGGGCACACTGATTCTTTAAGTTAACACCAACTGTATACAGAAAAACAACCAAACACCTGTTACACCTACACGTCATTATTGTTTAAAATCATCTGTATATACTGACTTTACTATTGCTTGTTTGTTTTTGTTTTGTTTTTATGAGAGACGGTCTCACCATGTAGCTCTGGCTAGCCTGGAACTCAATGAGATCTGGCAGTTTCTGCGTTATTTTGAGGAAACTCACTAAGATCGTGGTCTTTAAAACTCACATGCTACTACAGTCTAAAGTTCTCCATTCCTTAAATTCACTGAGCTACACGTTGTAAATAATGCCCAACAAGTTACTCTCCTGGTATTCTTCTTTCTACACATTTAGCTATCTACTGAGTGTGCACAGGCAGAAGTCAGAAGAACCCTTGTGGGGTCAGTTCTCTACCTCCACTGTGTGGTTACCTGATGAGCCATCTCCCAAATTAAGAAACGCTTTTTGAAAATTATGAGGCAGGGCTCACATGTCCTAGGTTGGCCTTGAACTCATGTAGCTGAGGATAATGTTCCTCCTAACTTCTGCGGTCACTCCTGGTTATGTGGTGCTGAGCAAGAACTTAGGGCTCCAACATGCTAGGCAAGCACTGAAGAATGAGGCTACATCCCTAGCCCTGAAATGTTTTCTATTGTAAAGACTTCCTAAAATCAAGCCTCCATAATCCAGTCAGCCTGTACCTATCAAAGTTTTAAATATGAGCATTTAAAAACCATTACTAACCTATAAAACTTTTGAAGGTTTCCTACAATGGTCCAAACTCAAAGCAGAAGCCCTAGGGAGATGGCTTAAAAATTGATCTTTCAGAGGGCCAGTGAGATGGCTCAGTGGCTCAGCGAGTAAAATCACTGCAATTGAGTTCAACCCCAGGAGCCAAGAGGTTAAAAAGAACTGACTCGCACAGGCTGTCCTCTGACCTCTACATGAACGCTGTCACTGAGTGCAAACGAAGACTGGGTCCCACCTTTTGTTAGGCACCTGTGCGTTCAGGCTGATGGCTTTCTACAATATTAGTATGTACACGGAAGGAATGCTATGGCTTTTCTAGGGCAATTACTACTGACCCAAAGAATGTGTAACAACAGGGTGTAAGAACATACACCAGGTGAGAGAAAATGTTCTGAGCATGTTTTACACAAACAGTGTCTTCCATCGGCACGATAGACCACCCCAGGCTTTCTGTCGGCCGACACAGACCTGTTGGGAGATCAACCAGCTGGAGCTCATTTCTCACTAATCCCATGTTGTTTGGGGTCGAAGCAGCAAAAGAAAGGAAACTGGTCAAGCTCGTCCACTCAATACCCCTAGAAAGCAAACAAATTTCAGTCTTATACCTTTTTTTTCTCATTTGAAATGTTTATTTGAAAAATAAGATTTTCCTAAGACCTCATTTTATTAATAAGTAATTAAAATGTTATTCTTACCCTTTTCCGCAACATCACTGAATACTATGACATATATGAAATTCGTTCAAATTGAAATTTTATCTCCAAGTGTAATGACAAGATAGTTACTGGAATCTAAACCATCATTAAAATGGATACTAAAATTCAGCTGGGGAGAAACACTTCAGAGCAATTTTCAAGAACCTAAGTGTTTAAAACAAGCAGCGCAGAAACACTCAGAGAAGAATCCTTAAAGTGACTACGAGGGATGCTATCAAAACTCCCAGCTGCAAAACAGGAGCAAAGCTTGACTGGGCAAATCATGTGCCTGCAGCTTTGAGAAGGAGGAGGAGACAGAAGTCCCGAGAGTTCCACCACACAGAAAGCAAGGCCTCAACAGGGCTGTCCTGACAGGACAGCAGTGGGGCTGACAGGCAATGGTGACACAGTTTCTTCCCTGTAGTAAGGCTGCTTAGGACAAAAGTCTCGATCTGGGTCCCATTTACAGTTGTTCATCAGGATTCGGAGGTCAGCCATTGGTGCCCAAGGCTGCTCTCATAACACAATGGCGGACTTGAGCAGTTTTGAGAGGCTTCAGATCTAAACTCTTCAGCCTCAACACTTTATTACTGATCCTTTAAAAGAAATGTTTATTGACCTCTGATCTACAGCAACCTGCATGCAATCACTAGAATTGCATAAGATAGGGGTTTTTTTCCCCATTTTGCTTTTTTGCCCAAGCAGTACAGGTGAATCCTGTGCCAATGTAAGCCTGTTTGCAGCTTTTGAGACCATCAGACATTGCCTCGTCCACGCTTACCACTCTACCTTCAGAACCTTAGCTGCTGCCATTTATTTTCTTTCTGAGACAGTCTTTCTCTGTACCCCAGGTTGAACTCAAGCATACTGTGAGGTCCATGATAATACTCGTGCCTCAGCCTCTCAACTGTGAGATTACTGGAGTAAGACACCCCAGTCAACTCTTTATCTGCTATGTTAACTACAAGGATTTTCCTCACTGGTTCCTGTGTAACTTCTCTTTTGGTAGAAGGACAACAGAATCCATAGAGAGCTAAAAATAGCAGTTGAAGCAGTAGCAATAGCTGTGATAGCTAGGATTACAACCATTTCAGAGTAAAGCTGTACTGACACACTCAGACTAATGGTTGCTTGAAATGAGTACAGTTTCAACTCCCACTCCAGACACCACCTCTCTCCATCCTTCTTTAGATACAGCTGGAACACACTGACTCTAGTGCTTGCTTACTTGGGTCTCTGCGTCTCAGTTTTATTTGTTACAGCACTGGAAACACTACTGACTACACATGGGCGGGATGGCCACAACACACTCATGGTTAGCACAGTGATTCAGAAACTAACTAAAGCTGTGCTTTCTTCCTCAGGCCTGTCTTAAATACACAGACCCACAGAGACGATCATCTAACTGGGTTAACCACTAGAAAAGTCCTCTAGTCTCCTCTTTCTGTTTTTGTCCCCCTAGCAGGGAAGCCTTCAACTTTTCTAGAGTAAATGGAAGGAATCACTGTATTTGATCTACGGTCTATAAGCCTGGCCGTGTTCAAGCAGATGTCCGCCTACAGATTCCCTAAGAGCATTTCCCAAGTCCTGTTGCTGGCAGTATCAACTCACTAGTTTGTTATTACACTTGGTATAGTGGTGTCCGTAGCTCTGGGGACTGGCAATCCGCCCTCCTACCTCTCATCCACTGGGTTAAAATGAATCCATTAAGTAGCTAACATGTGCCAGTGGCTATATGAGGCGCTGTGAATGAGACAGACATAGCTGCTGCCCATCTGGAGCTTATATCCTGGCAGAAAAGGGACATATGCAAGTGTATTTTGTAATATCTATTACAAAAGAGATGATGCTGGGAAGTAGAAAAAGACAAGATCTCCTGAGTAAATTGGGAGCATGGGGACTTTGGGGGAGGGTTGAAGGGTGGAGGGGAGAGGCAGGGAGGGGAACAGAGAAAAATGTAGAGCTCAATAAAAATCAATAGAAAAAGACACCTTAGCCGGGCGGTGGTGGCGCACGCCTTTAATTCCAGCACTCAGAAGCAGAGGTAGGTGAATCTCTGTGAGTTCGAAGCCAGCCTGGTCTACAAGAGCTAGTTCCAGGACAACCTCTAAAGCTACAGAGAAACCCTGTCTCAAAAAACCAAAAAAAAAAAAAAAAAAAAGAAAGAAAGAAAAAGAAAAAGACACCTTTGCATCAGTCAGTCTGTGGAGAACTAAGTGATCAGTCTAAGACAGTCAAGGAGTGTTGCAGGGGTGCGTCCTCTCACCAGTACTTTTTCATATACCCCTGGAATTAATAATAGCGACAGCCCTGGAGGATGTGTATGAGTGCAAATGTATGTTCTTTTTCTCCTGTCTGATTAATAGTTCTAGATGGACAATAATATTCATTTAAAATGTTTAACATTGCCGGGCGGTGGTGGCGCACGCCTTTAATCCCAGCACTTGGGAGGCAGAGGCAGGCGGATCTCTATGAGTTCGAGACCA
>NC_022015.1:22371180-22373804 GCF_000317375.1 Microtus ochrogaster | reverse complement strand
CCAAAGCCACAGAGAAACCCTGTCTCGAAAAACCAAAAAAAAAAAAAAAAAAAAGAGATGATGCAGAGCTCAACAAGAGCGGCTTGAGCCACACACTCTGACCTCAGGGCCAGGCCAGTTTCCCAAGAGGACTGTGAAACTGTGCCATTTGATCTCACGCTGACCAACCAAGGCAACAGTGTAAGAGGCAATAAGCTAGTTGTGAGTACTGCTGGGGATTGAACCCAAGGCCTCACCAGTGTTCACGGACCGACACTCCTAGCACCCTGGACTCCCTTTTGCATCTTGCCTAGCACCCCTCTTCTGTTAAGCAGTGTGACACAGATACATGAAGTGTTCCCCTGTTCACAAGCAGTCCCAGTCCAGGAGCTGTAGTGGAACCTACAGGGGCTGCTCATTTGTAATCTGGCAGTGTGACCAAGTTTGCCTTTGAAGAGAATACAATAGCAGCTTATACCTTCTTAAATAAAATAAGATCAAACTGGATTTCAAAGTGGATTAGATATGGAAGGGGCTATCTGTTGGAAGAGAAGAAAAACTCTTGTCAGACAGCTGAGCTTCATGCTACCGCTGGGATTAGAACAGTTATCCGGGCTTTCCTCTACACGGAGGAGCTGAAGGACTAAGAACAGCAGCTCATTCCTGATCCAGGAGCTCTCTAATCTTTTTTGGTAAAATCCCTGGCCACTGAACAACTGTAATCTTAGGATTTATCATTGGTTTTCATGGGTTCACAAGCTGAGCATGCTGGGCATCTATCTAAGGGGAACACAGAAGCTACTTCCCAACAGGGGTTGAGAGCACATAATGCTGAAGACCTTCATCCTAAAATTCTCCTGTGAATCTCTAGGTAATTAAGAGAGACCATTCACTTTCCACAAACAATTTAATGTGATCAAAGCAATACTGAGTCAAGCCATGTCTATGTAAGTTATTATCTATAAGTTCTTCAGAGTACCAGACTGTTTTAAACTCGGGCCACCGGACAATGATAGAAACTCATGATCTAACAGAGTCAACCCTTCCACTGTGTAACTTTTGTATCTGTCACTGGACTGTCAGCACCAACTTCTCCCATTATAGTTTTACAGAAAATGTTCACTAGGTATCTGTGAACCACCCCTTGCAAAACACTGAAACGTATGTTCCCTATCCCAAACTTGCACCCCCACGACTATGTCATTATATAGTCCTTGGCCACATGTCTGCATTAAGATTCAAGTACAAAAGTTAGTCTTAATTTGCATGTGAAAAATCAAGAATACTTTGGGTTTACTACTAACTGGTTCAGATTTTTTCTAGCACATCTGTAAAATTTTCATAATGGTTTTAATTGTAATACTAAACTCAACACAAAGAGCAGGATTTTAGCATCCTCAAGGGCAACATCTCTGACTATAAAGTGAATTACCTTCAAAATGTTAGCAAAGAGGGAAAGTCGTATGAAAGGTGGGCATCTGCATATGATCATCCCTGAGCTCCTCTGTGTGAGTCACACCTCCCCCATAGTATTCCGCTGTCCAGACCACAGCGTCAGGATGACTCAGCAGTAAATACCACAGGATGTGCCAGTACGTGGCAATATGCACACCCTGACTGATCCAGGTCAGAACTTTGCAATAAGCTGGTTACTGAGGTTCAGAACTAATGACAACATGCTTGATCTTCTGGAAGCTCATGTCAAATTCTCAGTAAGATTCTTGGCTCAGTCAACATTTATTTTTACTGCCATCCCCAAGTCCCAATCCATGGACGTCCTTAGCAGGAGACCTGCACACAGACCATACAGATACAAGTACAGAGCTCAGGCTCTGACGCCTGAGAGCCAGGAGGGAATCCCACCGAGGGAATCCCACCCTCTGTCCCTCAGGTGTCTGTCAGTGGGAAGGAGACAGTGCCCACTCTTTATGTTGGGGTGGGGTCAGTGAAATGATGGGCACAACAAACTCACACAAAACAAAATCTTAGAGCAGTGCCAGTAAGCACTGCAGAGTTCTGACTGGTTGGTGTCAGCCATAAAAGGAACTCCTATGTACACAAGATAAGAGTAAAGGGAAACATAGACAGGAAAGGAAGGGACAGAGAAGATACAAAGGACAGTGCCAGCAGAGACCACTGGAAGAAGTGTCAGAATGGTCAGAGCTGGAGACCAAAGAGGTTCAGTGTTGCTATACCCTAAGTTCAGTGTCTTGAAGACACTACTATTCCATGTAAACGTATTTGCAGAGACACTGGAGGAGCACAACATAAGATGATAAAAAACAGCAACCTGGGCAGTGCCCTTAAAAGAGATTTCTATTATAACCTCAAGTTGTGATACTCAAAAGGTTAACCTTGCTCCATCTAGAACACAGATTTATACTGAAATATGTCCATTAGATTCACTAAGGCTTTCAATGTACACAAGAGACTAAATTATAAACCATACAAAAACCAGAACGTTTCTTACATTTAATTACAGATCACTAAAGCAATGGTCATTTTACATAGACACACATATTTTCATAGTGTATCACTCATGGGGAAAAAAAACAGTTCTGCATTCAGCAAATTAAAGCTGTAGGGTATGTCTAAAGCAGCACACTAAAGTATTACAGGAGCAGGTCTGAGACAGCACACTACAG
>NC_022015.1:22365099-22370695 GCF_000317375.1 Microtus ochrogaster | reverse complement strand
CAGGAGCAGGTCTGAGACAGCACACTACAGTATTACAGGAGCAGGTCTGAGACAGCACACTACAGCACTGCAGGAGCAGGTCTGAGACAGCACTACAGCAGATGCAGAGGCTGTCTGCTCCCGATTTAGCCTTCTTTCAGAAGCCTCTGCACTCACATGCAGACTGCATCTCAAAATAAACAGATGCTTCTCAGTTTGCATCTCTCCTGGTGATATTCAAACTAACAACTAAAAATGACTATTCCAATTTGCCATGAGCAGTCTTGACAGATCTTAATCAAACTGAGAAATAAACTGTACACACCTGGCAACATAGTGATTTCCAGTGAGACAATAACCTGGAATCAGGAGAAATCCTCAAGCACAGTGTCCTAAAAAAGCAGACAATGCGTGCCCATTTCTGATGAACCACCACACACACCAGAACAGACCACTCAATGCAGAAAAGTCTACAAGACTCAATGAGGAGAACTGTTCTGATACCATATATGTCTGTAATCTCAATGACACAAAGCCATACTCACTTGACTTCACACGAGTGGACACTCAGCTCCTTGTGTAGCAGACCGCTGGTGAGGTGGTACACCAGGACAGAACCGTTGCTTGTACCTATCAAAACGACAGGAGAGACGAGTGCTAATTTAGCAGGAGAGTCAATTCCACCAAAGTCTTTTGTTAAATTTACCTTCTACAAAAGGATCCAAACTACATACTTAAAAAACAAGTGAACAGGAAGGAAAATCTATTTCCTTTCATGTCAAAATGAGGTCTAATCGCATCACTCGGAAACCTTACTTAACTTTAGGGACATATTTTCTCTGAAAGATTTTTAAATATAAATCAACATTTATAATAATTTAATTTAAACTTTTCTATACATGAAAGTTTATATTTTTGAGACTCAACGGTTTTTATAAACGCAGCTAACATGAGCTCATTAACTGGATTGTTCTTTCAAACAAGACTCGACAAGATAATGTATTATGATTGTTAAATGGGATTTCTGAAGTTAAAGAAACTTTGATTCACGCCTTCGATGAACTGCTTACCCAACACCAAACCTACATTTTTACCTCTTAGGCTAGGAAAACAGAAAATCTAACTTTTAGAGATTAGATGGGAAAATGTACATTAAGCGTGGAGCACAGCCTTGGTCACTGGTGTCAGCTTGGTTAATCAGCATTTCCACTACCACCGCACTGAACAACAGCTCACAGCCATTGCCACTCCTAAAGCTTGCTGTCTGTCCCACAGAGCTCCTGATAGTTCAGAAATGCATTGACAGAGATCATCTCACACTTATGAGCTCCGTGCAATTAAAATGAAAAAAATAGAAAAATATTTCAAGGGAAATATTTATACATTTTTACCCAACCTGTTTCTTCTTTTAAAACATCCCCAAAGAGGGGGGCCCTGGGCAGTTTGGATGCTCAACTTACTAAACCTGGATGGAGGCGGCGGTCCTTGGACTTCCCACAGGTCAGGGAACCCTGATGGCTCTTCAAGCTGATGAGGGAGAGGGACTTGATCGGGGGAGGGGGAGGGAAATGGGAGGCGGTGGAGGGGAGGAGGCAGAAATCCTCAATAAATAAATAAATTAATTTAAAAAAAAAAAGTTTGAGGCCATCCTGGTCTACATGGTGCATTCCAGACCAGCCAGTGGTATATAGTGAGACCTTGTCTCAAAAATCCTAAGTAAATAAAATATTTATTATACTGACCTAAAAAAAAAAATAAAAAAAATAAAACATCCCCAAAGAGAATAAAGGACTTTCTAGAAATTCAGAAACCTAAGCATCTTATAAAATGAGTTTAACAAAAGAACAGGCCAAGTACCCACCAACAGCAAGGAGGGGCTGATACATCTTTATGTTTTTCGTGGTCAGTGGTGGGCACATCCGGATGGCAAACTGAGGAGATGGGAGTCCTGAGAGCAGTCCTGTCAGCAGGAATTTGAGGTGCACTTCCTGCAGAATGGAGCCTTTGGGATGCTCTTCCCCAGCAACTGCACTTTGCCCTGAAATGTAATGAAAAGTATAAATGATTAATTATAAATATGCTGACCTTAAAAACCTACATATGCTCACCTGGCCTAGAAACAAATGTGTGAGGGCTCTCTCTAGGGCAGCAGTTCTCAATCTGTGGGTCGCAACCCCCGACCCTTTCACAGGGGTCACCTAAGACCACAGGAATACAGATATTTACATTATGATTATAACAGTAGCAAAATTACAGTTATGAAGTAGCAACAAAAATAATCTTATGGTTGGGTGACACCACAACACGAGGGACTGCATTAAGGGGCCGCAGCACTAGGAAGGCTGAAAACCACTGCTCTAGGGGCTCTGCTGGCAAGCTCACAACAGCCTAGAGCTGCCCATGGATCATAAGTCACATCACTAATTACCCAGAATTCAGGGACCTGTGTCTTCAGAGAAACACTGCTTCAGACAGGGCTCCTGGGAGAAGGGCACTGTGAAGAGGCCGCAGGAGAGCAGGAGGCCTGGCTGAGAGCACTGTCTGTGGAGCGCGTGCATCACCACCTCACTACCTTCCCTTCCTGCGGGGCTGCTTTTCAATCAGAGGGACTTTGTAAGACACATTAAACTGATAAGCACAAACACTCAAAGGACTCGTGATTTCTAATAAGAAGCTATAATAATAGTATAATAAATAATAATTATATATAATATATAATAATAATAAAATAAGAAGCTATATATCATAGCTACAAAAACTATAGTTTACATGAAATACTTCATATTTGAGTATGTAAAATAAACAAACATATTAATAAAGAATATATGCCACATACAAAAAAACCATTGTAGATAGATAGTTATCCTTTTCCTTTTGAGACGGTACTCTGACTGACTTGACTCGTATAGCCCAGGAGGACCTTGAACTGATTCTGTGACCCCACCTCTAGGACATTATATGCTTGACATGTCTGAAATTACAGACTTGACAGGTTAAGTATCAAGTTACATTATTTACATATGCATTGTATGTACAAATTAAACAATGACTCCAGTTAAAAACTATCCTAACAGAACTTAAGTACAATAAAGTCAAGACTGTCTGCTAAAAACGCACAAACTTCCTTCTGTAAACCACTACTGAACACTGGATTTGCCAAAAGCACACAACAAAGAATACACACATACACTGTGAGGTTAAATTACTGAGAGCGGGTGAGTATAATCTACTGAAGTTATAAACTTTTTTAGTACTACCATTCTGAAATCTATAGAAGTCATAGAAAAAAAAAATCATTAGTTTAATCCAGTTAAAACAATTCCTTGGGATTGGCCACACAATTAATACCAACCAGGGGGATACTGGGAAAACAGGTTTGAGAGGTATAGCACGGACACCAGACTCCTGGGAACTGTCGCGTTTCTTGCATTTTCCCTAAGAAAATGAGCTTAGGCCTCAATGAGCAGCAGCCTTTACTTAGTAAATATAAGCCACTCTCCATATCTCACAGAATTGCTTTCCATTATGGCCTAGAAAACAGTGAGTTTCAAATTATAAGTTTAATTAAAAGTTTTAATTAAAATGCTTGCAAGTGACAAAGCTTCATTTATTTAACATTTAAACTCCATTGTAAGGAACTGCTTGACAGTCTCTATCTTTCATTTTAAATACGGTAATTTGTATCACTTAGACACCTAAACAACATAAAAATTCACCTGAGTGTGGGCTTCATGGTGCTGATTAGTTTTGTTCATTTGCATACATAATTCTTTTTACTTTAATATTTTATGCTAAAAATAAATTCAATTAACTCAGAAAATTGTTAATGACCAAATAATTTTGCAAAACTTGTCAGTGTGTTCAAACTTCCTCATAAGGATTTGTCTGGAAGAATAGACAGAACTAAAAGATGGTGCAACTGAACAAGGGGCTCTACAACAGGATGAATCAGGACACAAGTAAGGTCTTCAAGGTTGGGGTCTTGCCCCAGATAACCATGGAACACATAGGACTGGAGACCACTTTTAAGTGCCTTCCCAGAGCCAGGAAGATAGGGTTTACATGTGGTGTTTTCCATCTACTGCTGTGCGGGTGAGGTCATGTTTGCAAACTTCTCTGGGACTCATGCCTACATACATGAAGGCGTATTAACTATGCTGCAGGGTTGACTAGTGCAGTACTAAGCACACAGAAAGTATCACTTGATTACTATGATCAATAAGGTAATGTTCTTTGTAGTATGTGACCTGGCATATAAACAAAATGAGTCACTAGGTAATATCCATTCTCATTACATTATGTAAAATTCAATGCAGAAAATCCTTTATAAACCATGTTGATAATTTGGAAAGAATTAAATGTCAACATTGCTTGGCATATTATAAAGTCTTACAATTCCAAATGTCACAACATTTGACACTGTTAAGTCCCTATTCTTCCTTTCATATCCTAGCCCCAGGATCATGCAATGACTGAATATTTTATTTATAAGTAGCTGCTGAAAGTAAGAATCTTCAGAAGAGAAACATCAAAAAGTGTTATCTTTTCTAATACTGTTCAGCTAATTTATTCTTTCGGTGAATCTTGATTGCACATCTACAAAGCACAGTCCTGGGGATACAGAACTGAATCACTGAACTGTTCATGGAGAATTAAGACCTACTAGAAGAGAGAGATAAACCCACAGTAAACACCACTGTGGGTCATTACTAGGAACTATAAAGAAAGAGCACCTAAATGAGCTAGATCAAGAACAACACTGGCTGAATTTTAAATTACAAGCAACAGAAAAAGGGGAAAGAGGCAAGCAATGAATGCTAAGCTGTGGCTCAGGGAGCACGCAGGCCCCGAGGAGGGAGGTCTGCAAAGCAGGGCTCTCCACCCAGAATCCAGACATCTATGATCCTCTCTTTCAGTCTCTTTCATCTAGATTAGAAGCTCTCAAGGATCAGGCTTTCTGATTCCAACAACTGCGGAGCGCAACCAAGCCACCCAGATATCTTCATGCTTAAATAGTTTAGATTCCACTGGTTTACTTACGGAAAACATAAAAACATCTCCACATTTTTAGTTTTCCTGAATATTTAACTTTGACTTTACAATACTTGCCAAGTCAGTTACACTATTAATTTTGCAATTCAAAAGAACATCTTATGTGCAAGTTAGAGGAGAAAACAAGCTTACCAATCATATTATCTAGGGAGAGGTCTGGGAGCTTATTCTGTAGCGTTCCGACAGGAATCCCACAGAAGGACACTGGTGAGTATAAAGGAGACACTCCGGAACTGCTGCAGAGACACCGTGATCAGAGGGTTACACACATTTAGAGTCAGCATTACACATCAGGTCCTCAAATACCAATCCCAGGCCACAGCATTTTTCTTTTATAGTGGCAGTTGTTAATCCTGGCCACAGGTGAAGCAACTGTCGGAACATAACCCTAGTGAGCCAGTACATGTGTTCTTTATAATGACTTTATAAAAACAAAACTCTTTGTATATGATTCTGGTAATTAAAAAACAGAAACAGCCGGGCGGTGGTGGCGCACACCTTTAATCCCAGCACTCGGGAGGCAGAGGCAGGCGGATCTCTGTGAGTTCGAGACCAGCCTGGTCTA
>NC_022015.1:22362578-22364999 GCF_000317375.1 Microtus ochrogaster | reverse complement strand
AAAATAAAATAAAATAAAAAACAGAAACAGAAGACAACAACCAAAGCCCAAGCCACAAGCCTATGCGTTCACTCACCTGTTCCGTGCATTTCGACTGCACACGGCAGACTTCAGTTCCCATATCATGACCCTGCCGTCACTCACTATGAGGGCGGCTGCATTCTCATTAACAGGACAGCACACCATACTGAAGGGACGGACAGTTTTCGTCACCCTGATTGCATCGCACTGGCTTCTCAAGTCATAGGTAAGCTCCTGAACGGGATCTGGATCTTAAGGGAAAATCATCTCTTTCAGATGGCAGTGAGGAAGCACAGACAAAACACCACCTGTTTTGGTGTAAACAACCTCAACCAAAAGGACATCATTCTGTCACTAGTGCAAACTGCCCAAACCAGTGTCATAGTTCACTATCACTAATTCCTTCAGACTATAGATAATTCACATGAGAAGTACAAGTGTAATCCTAGGATAGCAACAATCACCACACTTGTGTCTAAGAATGTTAAAGAGTGTTTTGAAAAGCACCAGCAAAGAGCACACTGCAGACCACACCTGGCAGTAGTCTCTAAAGTCTGGAAACGCCCACACTCCATACAATTTCCTCCATCTATGTGTACACATCATTTCACAAAAACATTTTCCCCCCAAAAGATCAGACAACGGGGTGCCTTGGAGACTAACTAACCTTTGCTGTTTACAGTGAATGCTATCCTTGAGCAAAGGTCAAGAGTGCAAGGCTAGAGGGAACACAGCAGAGGACACAGTCACAGAGGTTACATCTATTTGGCCTGCGCACATGTCCAGAAGGAATGACAAAGTGCTGTCTCTGCTGCACAAAGGAGGCACTGCTGTAACGTCTAGAGATCAGCTGGGCATTTGCACCGTTCTGTGCACTTTCTCAAGACAAGGAGATGTTATCAGCGCTATTCCATGAGATGCTTTCTAAGACCATTTTGAAGAAAAATATCATTAATATCACCGTGAGATGTGCGCTTACCTGGCTCATCATTTGAAGTAGCAAAAACGCTATTATAAGACCTCCGGACACGCAAGGTGATGCAGCCATTTTCATGTAGGCAAAACAGGCCATCGCGTTGAGAGCAGGGTATAACCTTTAAACAGAGACAGGTTGGTTTGTAAAATCCAACAGAGCATTAAATATATGTCAGGAAACTCAGCTCATATTTGAAGAATATGGACAAAACAGGAGACACACACAAATATTTCTCTAAGATTTAATGAAATAAACATTTCAAAAATCCATTTGGAAACCTAAAATTAACTTGTCCTTGACATCTATATAAATTGAATTACAGTTTTGTGTGTGTATATATTTTTGAGACAGTCTTGCTAGGTCTCCTAGGCTGGCCTGGAACTCACTTTGGAGCCCAGACTGGCCTTGAATTAAAGGTGACCCTCCTGTCTCAGTCTCCTGAGACATGAGGTTACAAGCATACACCACCATGCTTGGCTCTTACCTAGTTTAGTAAATAGTTCAGCACCAATTAGAACAATTTTTAGTTAAGTCCAACCAATTAGAAGTGCAGAAAATAAGGGGCACTGAGTAAGATCACTGCTATCTCAATAGAAGATAGAAGGGGACACATAGCTTTGGCAAGGTCATGGGCTTGCTAAATAACATTCATAGTAATTGATAGATACCTGCAGAAAGGGAATTCCAGTTCTTTCTATTGCAATCACGCCCACTGTTTGATTCACTTCCAGGTCAAGGATTAAAATCTCCCGGGGGTAGAGCAACAGCATGTGGTTCCTTTTGGAAGGCAGATAGGCCAACTGGAGGCAGTCGTTGAGAGCTACAAATTCAGCACTGAGAAAAGGATGAAAGAGGATCCATCATCAACGTCGGCATCAAGACCCCATCCCATAAAAACTGTCAAGAATGAACTAGTTCCTGAAATGACCAAAACGGATTAGCATCTGAAACATAGACCTCTGCTAATTGCCAGAACTCAAATGGGCTGGGCAGACACACGTGTTTTTAAATCTCTGTGACATATAAAGTAAACAGTACAGAATTCTGATTGTAATGAGATGGTGGCAGTACTGACACTCACAAGACAGATTTATTTTTCCTTTGCAATTAGAAGCACTAGATTGCTGAAATACAGACTTGGGTTTAAAACATAAAACATCCAGGGTGACAAGAACCACCAAATTGGGAGTACTGCTGCCGTCTATGTGAACGGGGCAGGCACCTCCTCTCCTCTGTCCTCATACTTTAATGCTATCCTAAACAAACTAGGGCAGTTTATTCTCTTCCATTTTCTTCTGTGCAGATAGAACATGAAACTTGTTTAAAGAAAGAAAGAAAGAAAGGAAGGAAGGAAGGAAGGAAGGAAGGAAGGAAGGAAGGAAGGAAGGAAGGAAGGAAGGAAGGAAGAAAGAAAAAAAGAAAGA
>NC_022015.1:22348912-22362478 GCF_000317375.1 Microtus ochrogaster | reverse complement strand
AGGAAGGAAGGAAGGAAGGAAGGAAGGAAGGAAGGAAGGAAGGAAGGAAGGAAGGAAGGAAGGAAGAAAGAAAAAAAGAAAGAAAGAAAAAAAGAAAGAAAGAAAGAAAGAAAGAAGTTGCTAAGGAATCTCAAGTCTCAGACTCAGTTTAGTATCTAGTTTAGTATCTTTTATTAAACATTCAATGTTCTGACATAATTACATTGAAAGTTTTGGAAGTTCAGATCAGAGTTAATCTGGGTGACTAAAAGAGAGAAATCTGTACTGCACTAATCTCCCGGCTGCCAGCCCTGTTGTGTGAGCGTGAGTGACCCTGCGGTCCACTTCCTTCTGCTGTGGAGTGAGAAAGGCACAAATGCCTAGGACTGGAGTAGACTGCACGGGTCTGTGGACGTGAAAACATTCAGTCCAGTTCACTTATGGGTCACTAGGCTCTTTCCAAAGCTCAAGATCACATGATAGAAAACAAAGCAAGTACAACAAAGCTATGTAGTCTGCTAAACGATTACATTATTTGCTCGTGACAATGAATCCACAAAAATGTAAAGGGCTATTAGGGCACTTAAAAGGCAATCTTAAACCATCTCAGCAAAGGATAGGAGATGCATTACCAGTAAATTGAATCAGACTATGGCTCAATATACAAAAGCAGTATCCATCTACAAATTCAAAATGTATTTATAGCACAATCTTTTAGCAGATTCATTCAATTAATTATTCACAATCTAAGCAGAATAATTCTAGCATATTAAAGATGATTTCGAAACAAATACCAAGAAAACTTCCAAAGCTATAAAAAAAATATAAAATTGTAGTTCTAGCAAACACCAGTAATCTATTTGTAATGCAATACAGAGAGTTCCTTGTAATTTTACTCAGCTGCGATTTCTTACACAGTCCCAGTTCACACTTTCTGAACGCACGGGACATGTCTGGCACTACACTAAGTGCTGGACGGATACACTGTGTCTGTCCACCTCTGTCACAAGTCTCTAAGTGCTCTAAAGCCCTGATGCACAGACTGGGAGAGTGAAATCTGAACAAGGTTAAAGATGTGCTCATAGTCAGTGTATCCTTGGCCCTCAGCTTTCAGCCACGCTAGGCAATGTCTTCACTCGCATACAAACGTCCACCTCGGGGGCTGGAGAGATGGCTCAGTGGTTAAGAGCACTGCCTGCTCTTCCAGAGGTCCTGAGTTCAATTCCCAGCAACCACACGGTGGCTCATAATCATCTGTAATGAGATCTGGTGCCCTCTTCTGGCCTGCAGACAGAATACCTAGAATACTGTATACATAATAAATAAATAAATCTTAAAAAAAAAAAAAAAAGAAAAAGAAGGACATAGGCACTAGCCTGAAGAAGTTGGTGCAGGAAGAAAGCGTGGAACCCGGGCGTGTCCAGCTTTAAAAAAAAACAAAAAAACAAACGTCCACCTCTTCTTGACAGGGAGAGGGCCCAGCATGTAAGTGAGGAAGTGTATCAGTGTGAAAATCCAGCTTCCTCCAGTCTTCACGTGGCCAATGACCATGGCTTTAAAATTATTTCCTATTTTCACAAGTAAAACTAGGACGTTATAAATTTTAACCTATAAAACCAGTGAGGAGGTCCTAGCACAACAGGGGACTGAAGAGGACAGTGAATGCTGAGTCTCTCCAGGGGAGGTAAAAGAGAAAGTTTATCACAATGTAGCTTCAAAATTAACCTTCTCGGAAGTAATGGGCAGAGCTGCGAGCTCACAGCAGTCTTTGCCCTGCACTCACCTAGGTTTCTCCTGAGTGATTAAAATCTTCACTTTATGAAGAGCCTTCTTGGCTCCCGTGGCCGTGGCCAGCTTGTTATGAGCTGGGCTGGAGTGTGGGCTGGAGATGTACACTTTCTTCCCAGGGCCTGAGGGAGGCTTGGATGGAGAGAAGTCCGAGATAAAAACAATGCCCTCGCTGGTGAGTACTGTATCAAGAGAAGCAGAACTCTGATTAAGGGTCAACCCAGGTTAGCACACAGCTCCACTCCAGCCCATGAAAGCAAGATAATGGTACCCACTTGGAATGCTGTCCCACAGAAACAAGAGTCCACGACAGCTCACCAGAAGCCTCCAAACTGATATTCTAAATTACATCTTTTTTGTTTGTTTATTTTGTTTTGTTTTGTTTTGGTTTTGGTTTTTCGAGGCAGGGTTTCTCTGCAGCTTTGGAGCCTGTCCTGGAACTAGCTCTTGTAGACCAGGCTGGTCTCGAACCCACACAGATCCGCCTGCCTCTGCCTCCCGAGTGCTGGGATTAAAGGCATCAGCCACCACTGCCTGGCTCTGAATTACATTTTATATTAAAAAGATTTTGCAAGATTTTTGGCATCAAGAACATTGGTTCTTTCAGAAAAAAAAAAAAACTATGCATAGACTTCCATTCCCATTTTATCCTATAATTCAAGCATTTTTTTTTAGAATATACAAGCCACACGTGAAGACTATTACATGTAAGAAACCTCATGTTGGCCAGGCAGTTCTTTGTGAGTTCGAGGCCAGTCTGGTCTATAAGAACTAGTTCTAGGACAGGTACCAAAACTATAGAGAAACCCCCCCCCCCAAAAAAAACATAAAAAGAGAAAAAGAAACCTTGTGTTACCTTCAGCCAAACACAAATATTTGATTTGATGACACTAGATTTTTACAATTATTCTGGGCTACTAAGTCTAATAAGCATCTTTTTCCTTTAAAAAGAACAGCCTAAACCTTAGGATAAAAGTATTTGTTTGTATCTGTATGTCTACATATAACACACATGCCTGCACACAAAGCAGAATGCCAACCAAAACTTCCTATCCATGAGACAAAAGTATCTCAGCACCACACTTAGTAATACAACTTAAGCTTTCCTGTGACTTAGAAAAATCATTTCCCTCACACCCCGGCTGATACTGCGTATACGGCAGGGAACCACACATGTGCTAGGTCCTGACATCAGTGACGCCACTGTAGGCACAGGGATCCAGGCAATGTTATGACAAGTTCGGCACATTCTGTGCAAGTGTAAACACAAAGTGGCAGCTGACACGTGAAAAGTAGAGAAGGCAGGACACATGTGATGGATACCTGAAATCCAGCAGTCAAGAGACCAGGGAATCATGGGTTTGAAGCCAATCTGGAGATCTTTTCTCAAATTAATAATACACACACACACTCACTCACACAGTGCCTCTACAAGTCAAATAAGAGACACAGGGTTAACACAATGAACTCAGCCTAGTCCTTACCACCTTTCAGGTTCTGAAATGCATCCTCCCAGGTCTCACTGGCTGCCTTCTTTCAGGCCACTGTACTACACTGACTATAATGAACCTATTGTTCCTTTTACTGAATTTTTCAGTAAACCAATAGGTAGGTGTATATGTATAAGTACATACACAGACAGGCCTGAACAAAATGTACTGATCTTATTTTTTTTAAATTTTATGATTTATTTATCTTTATTTTATGTGCATTCGTGTGAAGGTGTCAGATCTCCTAGAACTGGATTTTCAGACAGTTGTGAGCTGCCACGTGGGTGCTGGGAATTGAACCCGGGTTTTCTAGAAGAGCAATCAGTGCTCTTAACCGCTGAGCCATTTCTCCAGCCCCTGATCTTATTTTTATAGCCAAGTTTTTCTCTTTACTTTTCTTTCTCTTTCAACATAGACACACTAAAACACACTGCCTCTCTCAATAACTTCTGATAAATAAAATCAGAATTTTGAATCACTGAAATCCAGGGAAAACACTATAGCTCACAGCTAACTCTTCTGCCTCTTTCAAGCCTCTGATCATTACTAAAATAAAGTTTATTCTGGCCATTAATCTAATGTAACTTTACAACACTTAGTTCCCATCCCTCCCCATCTCCTTCATCAGATTTTATCTTCTTTATACCATTTATCACCTTTTAAAGACTTATTATTTTTGTGGGGGGGGGAGGGGTGCCACATACATGTGGTTGTTGAATTCCATGAAGCTGGATTTATAGGAGGTTGTGAGCCATCCAACATCAACATGGGTGCCAGAAACCACACGAGGGTCCTCTGCTAGAATGGTCCATCCTCTTAACTGCTGAGTCATTCCTACAGCCCCACTTAATATCTCTTAATACACTAGAACTTATGTATTCGCTCCATTCATAGTTCAGAGTCTGAAGTTGGGAAACTCCATCTTGGTTCCCAGAATAGGAATACTAGCTAAAGCAGTATCTGTTGAATCATAGAATAAAGTGTATTTTTAAACAATAAAACTACACAAATATCTAAAACAATTCTCATCTTTAGATAATTTAATATACAAAACACAAAGTTAGCAAAAAACTTCTACAAAAAAAAAAATTCTCACGAGCTTGTCTTTTACACGAAATAGCATCGACTGCAATCATGGTTTTAAAACCAAGAACTTTGACTACAGATGAAACGAAATTCCTGACTCAAGTTTTTTAAACAAAGTCTACTTAAGTCTGATCTAAGATCACAGCAGCCCTCTGTCCCAAAGTAGTCCAATACTATTCAGCCATGAATTCAACATGTGTATTGAAGGGACACTAGCCCACTTGAGCATGTGGCTTTGGCAGGCCTTGATCTTCCTCTCCATTCCCTCTGTCTTGCTAAAAACCATTAGATTACATTCCTAATAGCCACCAAGGTCTATTCCCTCATTTGGCTACTTTTTCCTCCTGATGCTGACTACCAAAGTCCAGCTATCAGAAGCCCCTTTGGCTCATCTAATTAACATACCTAGTTAAAATTAAACACCTCATCCTAACACAGGGTTTCCCCCTTTACCTTTATAAACCACCAACTGCCTATGTCCACGTCTGTCTTCTCTCTATCCAGAGATAGTCCTTTGTCCCTCTGGGACAAATACCCCTTCCCCTTTTTCCTCGTCCCTTTCTCCCTCGTCCCCTATCTCCTTAACCACCACAGTCTAGCCCACTCTAACACAGAATTCCCCTTCCCCTCTTCTTAAGTTACACTTGCAAAATCCTTTGCTGCTGTTTGCTGCCTGAGCCAGAAAGCAGCTATTTTAACTTTTCTTCCCTGCTTAAAACAGGTGTTTGGGTGTGGTTTGTGTCTAATCTGGGGTCCTGGAAGAAGGCCCTACTGTGCAGTAGTTCCCCTTCATGTATGGCTTGCTAGTGTAAGTATATAACAATAAAAGTACCTGCAAACGGTGTGGGGATACAATTCACTACGTACATCAGGAACTGCAGCTATGTGGAGGTGTGCTTCTCCAGTGCTCACTTTAAAAGTCACTGAGGATAGATAATGCATGCTGTGTATGTAACACTAATTTCGTTTTTATGCTTCCTAAAACTAACTTTCTGCAATTATTACTTACAAGTTAAATGGGAGGGATCGAAAGGGTCAAAGGAAAACGAAAGGATGTTATCTGCATAGCTCTTCTTCCACAGCTTGGTGCCCGTGTCTGCATTCCAGAGCACGATGTAATTTGGTGGGTGGATAGCAAGCAGCAAGTCTCGGGAGGCATCTTGATTCCACAGCCACTGCACATCTGCACCAGAAAGATGAGAGAAAAACCTCAAAATGTCTGATCACTTTGTTCTTGATACTTTTCCAAATGTATAACCCTTAAAATCCAATACCCACCCCCCAAATGTGATCTACATGCATTATCAGGCTAATTTTATATAAATATGAATTGTTTGGTTCACATCTCGATTAACCTAGTCTAACTTGAGGGCCCAGCCATGAGGGGAGCCCATGCCTGACACTGCCTGGATGGCCAAAATCTGGAAGCTGATGGTTCACTGGACCCTTTTCCTCCTACTGAGTTGTCTCATGTAGCCTTGATATGAAGGTTTGTATCTAGTCTTTATTGCAACTTGTTTAGCCGTGTATGGTTGATATACTGGGAAGGGGAAGCTGCAGTCAGGATGTATTGTATGAGATAAGAATTAAGAAAAAGAAAGCAAAAAAAAATTATGCAGGGCTGGGGAGACGGCTCAGTAACTGAAGTGCATGCCCTGCATGCTTGGGGACCTGAGTTCGGATCACTAGAGTCTATGTAAAAAGCTGGGCACGGTTGCACATACCCGTAATTGCAGCATTGCTATGGCTAGATGGGGGCAAATAGGATGATTCCTGGAAGCTCACTGGCCAGCTAACCTGGCTTGTGTGATAAAGCTCCAGGCCAACCAGAGACTCTGCTCAAACCCAAGGGAGAAGGCACCTGAGACTGTCCTTTGTCCTCCACATTGCAGACATACACTGGGATATACATATGCACTCAAATCCACCTCCTCACATCCCCTCATATCCCACAGGTGTGTGTGTGTGTGTGTGTGTGTGTGTGTGTGTGTGTGTGTGTGTGTGTGTGTGTGTGTATGTGCTTCAGCCCAGCAGGAGACATTCTAAAAGACTAGTCTAAAGAACACTGTAATAGTTTTAGAAGAATAACATTAAAAGAAAAAAACCAAGCACCTCTGCTATGAGCATGAACAAAAGTCTGTTGATCTCTAAGACTTTATCATCAGTACTGAAAGCCGTTTCACTGCAGTCATCAGACAGTGCACTTGACAGTTTGTGCTGCCATAACTCAAGAGTCTCATCAATATAGCTGAGCCCAACACTGAAACTAATGCGTTTTACTATAGCATGAATCAGTTAAAATTTAAGGAAATAGAGCCCAAAGTATACTGACAGAGGAAAGGAATGTGAAATTCCTATCAGAAGATAGGCTAAATACCTCCAAGAGTTAGACTGGAAATAACAAAAGCAATCAAATGGAGAGAACTAACGACAAGACCTTCCAAGAGCGTGCATCACCAAGCTCCGCAGAGCTGGGGACTCACCTTGGATGGGCTTGGCATGCTCTTGGATCTCACACTGAGCAACACCAGCTGCTACATCCCACACGATGATCTTGCCATTGACATCGGCAGAAGCCAGGCGCAGACAATACGGTGAGCCGATGTGATGGTGGTAGTTCTCCCGGGCCCACTTAACCTGGTTTAGAGGAGAAATCGGATAGAGCACACTGTGCCAGATGACATCAGACATCATCTCCCAAAACATCAACCATTCAGACAATAAAAATAGTTTGATATGACTGAGTAGAAAACTAGCACTAATTTTGAAAAGAAGACATCTTTGTTATTTATTTTTAAGTTGTGTATTTGATTAAAAGTTTCACAATGCCTTTGAAATGTGAAAAATGATGATGGATAGCCTAGATATTTTATTAACATCAAGTATGAAAACAAAATTTCTCAAATGCTTGGTAAAATTCCAAGCCATTTTGTAACGTAGTTTTCCGAAAATCTAATTTTGGCAAAACATCTAAAATCATGAATAACTAAGAAGAATATTTTTTATTCTTAAAAGGCCATGGAGGCCTTGTGTTTATTATTATCCTAATTAGAAAAACACATAATCCAAGAGCTAGGGAGGAAGAGGCCGGGATCTCTCTCTGAGGAAAGCTGTCTGGCTACACTTTTCATTCAAACTGATGAACTTTGGGTTCAGCAGGAGACCCCAACTCAATACATAAGATGGACAGCAAACAAGTAAGACACCACAAAGGGTCAACCTCTAGAAACCACTTAGGCAGGCACACACAGCTCTTGTGCGGGCTAGTTTATGTCAACTTGACACAAGCTGGAGTCACTTCAGCAGAGGGAATTTCAGTTGAGAAAATGCCCCTTTCAGATTGGCCTTGATTGATGATTGAGTGCTGTAAGAAAGCAGGCTGAGCAAGCCATGAGAAGCAAGCCAGTAGTGTTCTTCCATGGCCTCTGCATCTGTTCCTGTCTCTTGTTCCTGAGCTGATTCCCTGCATGATGAACTACAAGCCAGAAGCTGAACTAAGTAAGCCCTTTCCTCCCCAAGTTGCTTTTAGTTGTGTTTTAGCACAGCAATAGAAATCCTAACTAAGCAGCCCCATAAACACGCGTGTCCACACATGCAAACATGGGTATATGCACACACAACATACATTAGTTCTCAAAGTACATTAAAATATAAAAATAAAGTTTGGCCTGTTGGTGCATTAATAATACCTGATATTCTGGAGGCTAAGGAAGAAGGATACAAGTTCCAGGCCAGCCTGGGAATGCAGCAGCATCCTGTCTCAAAATTGGAACTAAGTGAAATAAGGGCTGGGTATGCAGCTCAATGGTCATGTGCATGGTAAGCATGGTGAGCATGTGCAAGCCCTACCCAGTGTCACAAACACAAATTAAAAGTCTACCAGAACTCTAAAGTAAATCTGACCAAATTCTTGAACACTGACTATTCACAGAGTAAGAGGTACCTCTTATAGTTGTCACCATAAGTCAAAGCATTCCCTGGCTAGCTGGTGCTCATAACCACCCCTTCTTCTCTCTCAGCACCCTGTTATTGGACAATATGTTATTACCAGCTCTTCACAGCAGACCATGGAGGCCTTGTGCTTTTATTCTGTAACCTCAATGTATATTCTAAATCTGCTGTTCATTGTGTTTAACTGATAAACATCATAAATATTCATATACACAGAAACATAGGTAAGCACACATGTCTACACATATAAACAGTTATGTGTAATGAATGTCAAAGTAGAAAAGTAATAAATTATAACAGAACTTATGGAGAAGGCAGAAATAAGTTTTCTGAATATGAATTTTACTAATCTTTACACTCCTCAGGTAAAATTCTTTTTAATAAATGTGTCTGTGTCTGTGAATGTATGTTGTATACATTTGCTTTTGAACATCATGTGTATTGTGTGTACTATCTACACACAGGTACATCTGGTGGACTTCCACTATCTGCAGTTTGCAAACATGAACTCCCCTTCTTGCTAATGTGTGTTTATCATGCAAAGCCAATACTTGGAGGGCATTTGCAGAGAAGGACAGCCAGGTGACTAAGCAGAGTTGACCGATACATGCAGGGGACCAGCTGTGGAAAATAAGGCATCCTTACTTCTGCTCTCATGGTGCAAATAAGTGTCCAACTTACAGCTATTTACTGCTATGTTGTCCATATTTGGGCTTTTTCTTGACAATGTTATTGTCTAAAATGCTCCCAGCCCACTGCTGCTTACTGTACCTAAGTATAATAGGTTACAATGTACCTAACCAGATAAAAAGTGTGAAGTACCCTTGCTCAGAGATACAGTTGTTGGTAATGAGTTCAATTTCAACAAAAACACAAGTGCACAAAGGTCGTGTACTGACATGGTGATACAATGTGTGCTTAAAGGCTCATCGGATTCTGCCTGCTCAGTGTCTGAAGTGACTTCATGGAATATACTGACTTGGAATAACAAGAAATGTGTGCGCATGTTTACAGGTGCAGTGCTGCAGGCTACTTACACAATTCCAAGGAGTTCATAAACTTCTGAAAACTCCATTATGCACCCTGAGCTACTAAAACAGAGAAAACACAGGAAGGTACACTGCATACAGAGAACCAAGACAAGAAGTTTTCACCAGTGATTAGTGAGCGAGAAGACAGGAAAGTGATATTCTAAAATTACTACTAGAAAATACAATTACCAATGCAGCAGTCTACATCCGTTGAGAGTATTTTTTTTAAATAAAAATTACTTACAATAATTTCTTCAGGCAAAATAAATAGACTATCAAACTGAAGCTTGAATCTACACATAAATGGAACTCTAAAGAAGACAAAAGGGGAAAGGGAAGGAGTGGAGATAACAATACTTCTATTCCTGAAAGACTCAAACCAAAAACCTCTCTACCGTTCATAATACTTAATGGTGAAGGACCGGGTGCCTTCCCCTACGCTCAGGAAGGAAATAAAAGTACCACTTAGTATCCTGATTCACTGAAGTTAGAGTCCTGGCCAATACAATATGGAAAGAAAAAACTGAAGCAAATACAGACTATCAAATTAAACTCTGATCCTTAGCAGATACCATGAATCAATGCATAAAAATCCAGCTCAAAATTACTAGTTTTAAGAGGTGGTGAGTTTATCAACATCATAGGACATAAGTGAAGATACAAAAACCAATTGATACTGGTTTCCTCAACCTCATATCATAGGCAAAATTAACTTTAAATGTATCAAAGAGCTAAAAACAAAATTGTAAGTTGTCTTGATGATGGAGAAAGCCATGATTTCTTGAATATAGCAGAAATGTACATGTTAAAGAAAGAATAAATTATATAAAACATAAAACTATTCTTGAAAAGGCACCATCTAAAGAAGTGAAAAGAAGATCCAATAATGAGAGAAAATGTCTGCAGATCACGTGTTTGTCTGATGAGGGGCTCATCCTTAAAACATACCGCTACGGCTTATAACTTAATAACAGAAAGACAATACATTTCAAAACGGGAAAAGGATCCAAGTAGACAATTTTACAAAAGCACACAAACAGCCAACAAGCCTGTGAAAAGATGCTCGTGGTCATCCACTGGGAAAACCCTAATCAAAACCACAGTGAGACTCACTCCCACCCACAAAGAAGGCTCATGTTTATACGCTCAGCACATGGCAGTCAGTGTTCAAAACTAACGGACCAGTCAGTGAGACGGTAAGTGACAGAACTGGTGTTTTCACTCACCTCTTCAAAATGCCCTAGAATGAGCACTTGGCAATGCACTCTGGGTGGACATTAAGTCATGTATGTGTAAATGCTAGGCAGCCCTAGAAACTGTATTTAAAGATGGTTTGACATTCATAACTATGACTTAATGAGAACCTATGATGTAATAAACTTAAGGCAGACTGTTATGGGATTAGTGTGCGATTGAACTTACCTTAACAATATCAGCTTTATGTTTTTCTAGAACTTGCAGAGTTTGGGCAGTATTGGAATCAATCACTACCACAAGCGAATGACATCCATAAGCAATTAAACCTTGCCAGCCCCTGCCAAAACAGCAATGTTAAAACGTAATTAAACAACAAAGCAACTCAACTTTCCTCTTGCCTATCATAAATGACTCTAATTCATATGTACTATCATTAATAGTATTAGTTAAAATCAAAAGTTTATGATATCCTTCCATTTATATAAGGCCCTAGCTAAGCTTACAAATAATTTAAGAGTCATTTCCACTTAACCGGACAGTTCTAAAAGATGTGTACATTGAGCTTTGATGTGTAAGCCAATCTGTGCTGGCTTTGTATGTACACACTTTATCTCATTCAGTGTCCAATAATGTTTATTTTTATAACAACCTAGAATCCGCAGTGTGCCTAGGATAAGTGACTCGTCTTAGTCCTTCCAACCAGATTTAAAAAAAATTAACAGAAGACGTTTCGGCCTCCATAGCAACATTTCCAGCACCACAGCCATGAATCACACATTATTAATACTTCTCAAAGCTTCGGTGTTATTTTACTGTGGAAAGAGAACCGGCTGTGGAGAGGGCTGTGCCTCACAGGTGCACAGGACAGAGTCTGGGGCACTGCTGAATGGATGTAAGTGAAAAAGAGGAGCATGAGCGGCTAAGAAAAAGACAGGACCGGGAAGAAATAAGGTGACAGGGAGTGGAGGGGGGTGAAGCCCTCGCAGGTCCAGATTGGCACAGCAAAGGAATAAGAAGCGGAGAAAAGAACACAGGAATGAAACCGTGTTTGCACCTAGGAATTGCCCACTCGGGACGTTTGCGACTTATATGACAACAAAAACATCTCAGCTAAAAGAAAATCTGGGAGCTGTGGGTGACCGGAGGCGGTCTAGGAGGGGAAGACCGGAAGCCCCGTGTTCTTCCCCGTCCCCTCGCGAACTGCGACCTAGGCCGGCGGCCGGAAGCACTGCCCTCACCAGTCTACCGCCGCCTTGTTGTGCGCGTTGAGCACCCCGGTGAGGGTGCGCGCCGACACCTTGAAGTTCACGGTGTAGGGTAACATCCCGGCGGCACAGCGGCCCTCCCCACCGGCAGGCAGGAAGCGACACGCGCAGCCCTTCCGTTCCAAAGTCCGAGTAGCCGCGTCAGCGCCGCTGTCTGGTTCCGTGGGATCCAAGGTTCCTCCTTCCAAGAGTCCGTGTCTGTCTAGGATCTCACTCTCCAAGTTCCTCCCTCTCCAGAGTTCCGAGAGTCAAGTGAGTCCCACGCTTTGTGCCCTTTGCAGCTACGCATGGAAGAAGGGTTCTGCTGCCAGTCGCACCGGTTTCTTCCTTTTGGGAGACAGATTGCTGGAAATCATGAAAACAAAACAATGAAGACCCAGTTTACCTTTCTGACTCGGATTTGCTAATATGGAGCAACTACCATTGCCAGGCTCTGTTTGTTGTAGACCTGTAGGGATATGCAAATGAAGACAGTGCCTTTGCGCTCATAAAATGTATGGAGAATAATAATCAAGGTATTTTAGATTTGCAGTTACAGGATTCTCGGAGAACCCTGAAAGTACTAGCAGAAAAGAACAAAAGAACACCAGCGAGGGAAAGCAGGGGCAGAAGCGGTGACCAATTGCAAGAGGACAATTAAGAGCCAAAAGTTTCACTGGCTTTACCAACTAAAATTGGTAATTGTTTGAGAAAAGAGTTTCCCAAGAATGATAAAATAGCACAGTGACATTACCAATATGTCCTTCTTGGCATCCGAAGCCTATAACAGATTTCCTTACCTTGCTCTAACCTGCCTACCTGATTTTTTTTTCCACCTATGTATTTGAAAAATACAGTAAATGTCTGGGTGCATTTTAATCCTAGAGTTGGGGGACTTAAGCACCAGGAGAAAGTTCTGAGTATAGACAAGGCCAAAGAAGTGCAGCTGAGTGAGGGCCTAGGAGGAGATAGAGTCCCCAACGCGCTGAATTTTGTACTAGTGATCACTTACCATCCCTCACCTCTCAGAATTCGCAGCTAGCCTAAGAAATTCCATAGCAGCTCCTGCTGGAGTCAGCAAGAAGTTACTGCCAGAGTGACTACCCCAGCTCAGGGTTTCAGCAGGGAAGTAGGTGGGATCTCTCTGGCAGTTCAAGTTCCAACCAGTACGTTCTTGCCTGTGTGAGGATGGCCTGACCTTTAGAAGAGGCCTTTAGCAACTGGGTGTTGGAGTCTTGGCTTGTAATCCCCTTACTTTAGCATTCAGAAGGAGGCTGCAGCCGGAAGACTGAGGTAAATTAGAGACCAACCTGGAGCTACACAGGGCTCTCACTGGTGCACGGTCAGGCGACCCCTCCATTCCACGGGGCTCTGTATGATCAAACACCTGACAGCAGGACAGGTGCCAATTACAGGGAATATAGGAGAGGAGGGCTTTCTGGAGGCCTGGGCAATTCCCAGCCTGGAGCAAAGGCAGGCACTAGCCTCCATGATCCATCTTCTTTTTAACCCTGTTCTCACTTCCTTTTTAAACTGTTTGGGACTCCAACCCCTAGAAGGGTAATGCTGACATTCTCAGCTCAGTTAAACTTCTCAAGAAACATCTTCACAGATACACGGAGAGATTTGTCTCCTAGGTGATCAAAGCCAGGGGTTGCTATGGGGATGCAGATAACCAGAAAGCAGCCAACTAAAAAGCTAAATGAGAACTGATCAAGCCAGCCCCTAGTCTTGGCATTATTCACATATATTCGTGTGTGTGTGTGTGTGTGTGTGTGTGTGTGTGTGTGTGTGTGTGTG
>NC_022015.1:22346986-22348812 GCF_000317375.1 Microtus ochrogaster | reverse complement strand
TGTGTGTGTGTGTGTGTGTGTGTGTGTGTGTGTGTGTGTGTGTGTGTGTTGGAGGAGGAGGAAAGATGGCTTGGGGACAACTTTCGTGAGTCAAGGCTCAGCACTTTATATCTGCCGTCCCTCATTGAATTCTCATGGCCCATAGTGAAGGGTTAATGGCCTAAAGCCTCAGGAGAACTGAGAAGGTGTGGACAAGAAAGTTGACTTGGCCGACAACACCCGTGGAAGCTTCTAATCAGGGATCCACAAACCAAACACAGTCCCCACTCTAGGGAGAGATTGCGACCCTTCAATCATTCTGGTTAAAGAACAATTCTGATTCTGGATTTACCTGTCTGCTTTCTTTAATTTCGATGTGGCCTCCCATCAGTTTAACCCAATCTAAGCCAGAGAGAGAAATAGTGTATGTATTCTCTTCACAGAGTTGCTAATTTTGCTCACGTCACCTTAAGGAAAAGCTGACAGCCCTAATAAGATAGCCTATTTCCAATTTCCCATCCTCCAAAGTAGCCACATAGATTTGTGACCTGAAACTCTTCTTACAAAAACAAAAAAACAAACAACAAAAATCACCCAGAACATTTGTGTTTGCTTTCTCAAGACTGGGACTAAGCAATTTGTCGAGGACAGAGTTTATTTGACTTATATGTCTATTTTATAGCCCATCACTAAAGGAAGCCAAGGCAGGAACTCAAGAGGGAAAGGAACCTGGAGGCAGGCACTGAAGCAGGGGTTATAGAGGAGTGTGACTCCTGGCTTGCTTCTTACGGGCTTGCTTTCTTACACAAGCCAGAATCCCCTGCCCACAGTGGGCTGATCCCTCCCACATCAATCATTAAACAAGGAAGTTCCCCACAGACTTGCCTACAGGCAGTCTGGTGAAGGCAATTTTTTTAATCAACATTTCCTCTTCCCAGAGGACTCTAGCTTGTGACAAGTTGACGAAAAGATAGGCAGCACAGTGCTTCTGAGACTGTGAAGATAGATCTGGGCTCTGAGTGTGAAATCCAATCTGTGCTCTTTCAGCTATCATCCGTGTGTTCAAAAGCATGACACACACACAGGCAGCATGGCCATGTGACCTAAAGTGACTTGGAGCAGTCAGGATGCAAACAAGAAAAAGGTCTCTGGGATCCTAGGACTTAAAGACAGCCTCTGTGTCACAGAGATGGTGACCATGAGTCCCTAGAGAAGGCACACATGCAGACTGAACATCCTTCTAAGGCTCTTATATGGTTCATCCCCTTCAGCATAGTTCTGGACTCTGTGTTTAGAACCACAAATGGCTAGAGTTTATACTTAGGAGATAGCCAATCTGGCTGGGATAATAGTTTTACCCTAACACTGTTATTATTATTGCTTCAAATTTCTCTCTCTCTCTCTCTCTCTCTCTCTCTCTCTCTCTCTCTCTCTCTCTCAGTTTTTTTGAGACAGGGTTTCTCTGTGGCTTTTGAGCCTGTCCTGGAACTAGCTCTCGTAGACCAGGATGGCCTTGAACTCACAGAGATCCAACTACCTCTGCCTCCAGAGTGCTGGGTTAAAGGTGTGTGCCACCACCGCCCGGCTGCTTCAAATTCTTGTGTAAAAATTGCAGAAGGCTTCAGAGTCACTTTATGCAGAAAAAAACAAGAGCTGTCTTGATAACAGGCATTCAAAATTCCTGACTTAGAACCAAAGGAAGATTCATTCTGATGAGGAAGTAAGCAAGCAAAGTAAAGTAACTAACATAAACGGAGGCTGATTATAGAAATCTAGGAAGAGCCGGGCGGTGGTGGCGCACGCCTTTAATCCCAGCACTCAGGAGGCAGAGGCAGGCGGATATCTGT
>NC_022015.1:22339506-22346536 GCF_000317375.1 Microtus ochrogaster | reverse complement strand
GACGGCCAGAAGAGGGCGCCAGACCTCTTTACAGATGGTTGTGAGCCACCATGTGGTTGCTGGGAATTGAACTCAGGATCTTTGGAAGAGCAGGCAATGCTCTTAACCACTGAGCCATCTCTCCAGCCCCTGTCTCTATTTTCTGGAGGCTTCAAAGTCCCTACCTCCCACTTACAGATTTCCATGTGTGGATGTGTGACTCAGACCTAGGCTAATCAGTGATGGTTTACAGAGATTGTCAACAACACAGGATCTAGGATCACTGGGAGGCACTTCTCAGGGTATGTCTGTAAGGGATTTGCTATATTATGCAAACTGAAGTGGGAAGACCCACTCTGCACTAATTTGGTGGCGCGAATTCATTGGCTGGGTTCACAGACTGAACTGCTAACTGAATGGTGGCATTCTTTGCTCTCTGTTTCCTGACCATGGACACACTGTGATCAGCTACTTCCCGCTTCAGCTACCAGAACTTCCCTGCCATGAAGGACAACACCCTCAAATGATGAAACCAAATAGACACTGCCTCCTGAAGTGGCTTTTGTCACACATTTTCTCACAGCAACAAGAAAAGTAACTACTGCACACACCGACCCTGGCTGCAATGGCCAGTCGGCATGGCAGCAGACAGTCAAGCTGAATTTTTGCATATACGGTTTAAAGGGATTTCTTTAGGGCTTTGCTCAAAGCTGGATGAATGCAAGTCTGGTAGAAAAGTCAGCCTGAAGGTGGTCACCTCAGAAGAGAGGATAAGTTACAGAGAGTTCGGCCTGATGATGTCATTAAAGCTTTCACCCAATCACTTCCAAACACTACCCTGGGCTTGTTACACTTAAAAAATTAATCTGGTGAGTTTGTTTTGTATATTTTTGCAAGCCTAGACAATAATCCACACTAGCTAAGTTCTGAAGTTCTAACACTCTGGAAGAAACCCTGAACTCACTAGCATCCCTTTCTCACCAGCCCCTGATGAACACTAATCTGATTTGATCTCGCCTGTACCCGACATGGACTCAGGTGGTGTGCGACTTCTGTGGTTGACTTCTTTTATTTAGCATGTTTGTGAAGGGTTTATCCATATTGAGATTACCTGGCATGAGTGAGAAGGAAACACGGAACATGCAACAAACCCACTTAGAAGTTTATTGAGGGGGTGTGTGTGTACAGGCCTGGTCAAGGTTGGTGTGCAGAGAGAGAGAGAGCTGAAGATGGTGCTTCCACCTTTTAAAGGCCACCCAGCGCATGTGCACAAGGAGATGATGTGGCTGCATCAAATGCAGATAACGGAGCGCACACATGTGTGAAAGGGCTCATGCAACTGTGTCATTCATAGATGATGCAACCATGTTGCATGTGGGTCATGTGGGGTCCTTTAAGATTCCCGGGGCCATTATGTACTTCTGCCTGAGGGTTTATCCACACATGCGTGACCCTGGAACCAGGAAGTGTCAGCCATATTGTGGCTGAAATCATAACACATATAGCATATGTCAATAGCTCATTTTTCCTTTTGTGTCCAAACTGCAGTGCCCTGAATGGCAGCCCCACATTTTGCTTTTCTCTCTATTCTTTTATTTTGTAAAGGTCTACTTTATTTATCCATGTATAAACACATGCACACACATATGCATGTGCCACGGGGCTTATGGAAGTCAGAGGAGAACTTTTAGGAATCCCTTCTCTTCTTCCACTTAGTCCTGGTGATCGAATTTAGACCCTCAGACATACATGACAGGTGCTTTTACCCACGGAACCATCTAGACGGTCTTGGATTTATTGGTGAAGATTTTGAAGACAGACTTGTCAGATTCCTTTTCAAAACTGATTACAGCATGACACCTTTTGGGTGTTATCTTTCAGTCTTGTTGGAATTTAACTCATTGGGTTTTGTTTGGTTTCTTGTGTGCTAAACCAACTTCGGATTTTCGGGATAAATTGAACTTAGTCTTGGCACATAATTCTATTACATGTTCCTGAATTTAATTTGCTAAATGTCTGTTGTTAAAGGAGTTCACATTCAAATGCATGAAGTATATTGGTTAGTAGTTTTCTTATAATGCCAAGTTTTAATAAGAGGGAAATACTGGTCCCTGGAGATGAATTGAAAAGTGTTACGATTTTTTCTTTCTTCTTCTTTTTTAAATATTTGGGAAAGCTTGCTTTTAATTCTTTTATTTACATTTATTTATTTATTTATTCTTTGTGTCTTTCACATCGTGCCTCCCAATTCCACCTGTCTCCCTCTTACCTCAAAAAATAAATTAACAAAACAAGATTAAATGGGAAGAAGGGAAAAATCTCACCATAGAAGCTGCAGTGTGACATAGTGAGTCACACAGTAAACCCCTTTATCCATCTATTTTTACATGCAGGCATTTATCTCAAAGAATTATTGCTCTGGTTCAAGGCCCCTGATCTCTGCTGCACCATCAACACTGGACCCTCACTGGGCAACTTCCCGGACATCCCATTGCTGCTCTGTCTTGGAGATCCTGCAACCCTGGGTCCACAGGACTGACTGCCTCTGCCCCCACCCCATCATACTCCATCAGATCACAGATGGGGTGGGCCAACACATAACCCTGGCTCTGGGTCTGGGTAGTTGCTTGGTTGGTCAGTTCCCCAGTTCTCCCCTGACTTCACCACCAGGGTGAGTTCTGCTTTGCCCTTTCTAGGATTTCACATCCTCAAGGTTGGCTCTCCAGCACTCTCCTGAGTGCTGCAGCTGACAGGCATTGATGGGGAGAGGAAGGGAACCTTCCCCCTGGCACCTCCCCCCACACTCATGCTGCCACTAGACAGATGAGTGGTAGGGTCAGCTCTCCCATGCTCACAACCTCAGGACTGGCTTACCCACACCTCCGCCAACAGGGTTGTCTCTATTGTACAGCAGGGCCTGCTCTCCTGAGTATTATAGCTGCTAGGGATAGGGACAGCTCTTCGGCTCTTTTGACCTCAGGCGAACTCTCCCATCTACCACATTGATGGGTGTGGAGGTTGGGTTTTAATTCTTTAAATGTTTAGTAGATTCTTCAGCCTTGAGCCTTCCTTCTGGGAGGGTTTTGTATGTAAACAATCTTGTGCTTCTTATTGACCTGTTCAGATTTTCTATTTCTTCTTGAGTCAGTGTTGCTCATTGTGGTTTAGGAATTTGTCCATTTCCTCCAGGCTGTCTAGTTTGTTGTCATGAGATTGTTCATTTTATCCCTTTCCATCCCTTTTATTTCTGTAAGTGATAATGTCTCCTCCTTCATTCCCTAATATTAGTAACTGCAGCCTTCTCTCTTCTTTCTCTTTATCTTCTTTTCCCCTCCTCTTCCTCTTTCTCTCTTTCTCCCCTTCCTTCCCTGCTTCCCTTTCACTTAGCCAAAGGTTTGTCGGTTGTAGTCATCTCTTTAGCTAGTGACTTTTAGGCCCAGCTGTTGTTACCCCATCTTGGGCAGCTACAAGGTTAAGGACCTGCCCAGAACTGTTTTCAACAAAAACACCCTGGGGACAAGGACTTTTACACTGGGAAAATACCAAACCAGGTTAAATCCAGATAGTGCAAAGTGAGGTCTTTCAAAGAGCCAGCACATAGGTTGGGTAATGACAAGAACTTAAATAAGAGAGCTGCGTCTTGGCTACGGTCTGCGTACATGTGTACCCCCAATTTCACATGGTAGAAACTTGATTTCTAATGTGATGGTGTTCGGAGATGTTTAGGTCACCAGAGCTGCAATACACGAGTGGACCAACGCTGCTACAAAGAGGGCTTGTGGAAGTGGCTCATCTTCTCCTGTCCTTCTTTCTTATACCATGGAAGGACACAGCTATAAACTACTTACTTCACACTAAAATCTTAGCTTGTGCTTTTCAGCTTCCAGAAGAATGAGAAATGTTCTTCATAAATTGTCTAGACTCAGACATTCTGCTACAGCAGCTCTAACCGAGTAAGACTATGCCCACTGTGCTCTCTCGGGTAGTCTCCATCTATGACAGTATACCCTGTTGTTTGTCAAGAGTGCTGAGAGGCTAGATAGTGGGGAAGTGGTTAGAACAAGCCGAATGCCATGAAGCTCATTGAAGCTTAATGAATTCAGCTGTATTTCATTAGTAAGCATTCTAGGGTGCCAGGAGACGTCATTCAGCCATGGGTGCCATGAAGCCCACTGTCCTTAGTGAATTCAGCTGTATTTTGTTAGTAAGCATTCTAGGGTGTGGAGAGACATCGTTTAATCCCCAGGATGCTTCTCACCATTGTTACCAAGAGCAGACAGAAGCCTGATTTTACCTACATGATTTTTTGTTTGTTCGTTTTTTTGTCTTGCTTTGTTTTTAACGAACACACCCCCTTTTGTATATTTGAAACATTCCTGAAATGAATGCATCATGATTGATAGTTTGGTGTAATTTAATAGGCAACACCTGAGTGATGTAAAATGACGGCGCATGTTACCTTAGACGTTATTTGAGTTCACAGATTCACTTTTGAATCACTTGTCTTGAGATAGATGTTCTTCCTCTTTAAACGAATAAATGTCATGTAGCTGTCCAGAGATAGAGACAGCTGCTGAAGGATCCGAATTGAAAGACATTGGGACTCTGAGTCAGGCTAATGACCAGCAAATGTCATCAGGGACTGTCACTGTCCCTCCTTCCCCTTATGTGAGGCAAACGCTGGGCTTATCCCAGGCTGCCAGAATTCCAAACCTTGCTCTTTCCCTCATCAGCAGGATCTTCCACTTATCATAGAAATCAGTTACTGCAGAATTAGGACCATAATAATAATACCAGTCCAGGAAAGATGAAGTAAGATGGTCTTTCAGAAAACATGGCACATTTAGCTGAGATTATTCTAATGGTCACAAGTGCGCTACCAAGCGACATTTCATTTCAGTGAGAAGGTAAAGTTTTCAATTCCTTCTAATCCTTTTCAAATAATTCCCAGAGGAAGTTTCCATCTCATATAAGCAGCTCCTCTGAATCTATTAATGTTCTGGATGGGAGAGCAGGGAAGGAAATTCTTTACTGAGGCAGCAAAACACAGCTTGGTACCAAAAGCTGACCCTAAAGTAAATGAAGAGTCTCAGTGGGTAGTGAGATCAGTTATCTTACCTCTCAAACCAGAACATGATGGAAGGAGATGCCTTTCAAAATTTCTCTATGACAACAGGCATCACCTGGACACGTCCTGCCCCGCCCCCATCCCCATGGTCCAGAACAGCAGAAGTGACCAAATGCTGCCTCAAGTGTCTCAGCAATGTGTCCTATCCCCCAGCCTTACAGGCGCCCTGACTTCGTGAGATGGCCAACAGAGGCAATCCCAAAGGCTGGTGCTAGCTTGCTTGTTCTGCCCTCCATGCAGGTGACCCTAACTAGCCCGGCCATCTGTTGGTGGCAGCTCATCTGCAGGCTTTTGCTCCGCAAACAGCTTTGCTGCTGCATTGGGAAACTCACCATGTGGACTTGGCAGTTCAGAGCCCCCCCTGCCATTACTGCTGCTAGCAGCCGGAAAGGTCAGTTATGTGTCCCGATCATTTTTTTTTCCTCTCAAGTGTAAATTGAAGTACAGGGAGATTGGGACTTCTGGGTAGCAAAGCAAGCAACAAGGCATGACACCTGGGTTTCTATGTGTGCCAATTGCAGTGATTCTTTCCGTCACAGTCATAAGATGGGTGGCAGTCTGTTCCACCCAAGATACATCTAGATTGCAAGAACATGAACAACGTGTTTGCTTCAAATATTTCTAAGTAGCAAAATTGTATCAAGATGACCAATGTGGGTGCAATCATACCCCATTTCCTTCCACTCACATCTAAATGTAAACGAGTAGAAAGTTTTTATTGTAAAGACTTCCTTGGATACTCTCACCTTCAATTAGAAAGAGATTTATTCACAGACTTTAATTAGTAGTAGTAATTGCCTGTGACCCAGCTTCCACTCCACCACAACCCATTAGGGAGGGCATGGAACCCTATATCTGGAAAGGGGGTTCCCCTTCACAGTGCTCTGTTTCTGGAGAAATTTAAAAAAAAAACAAATATCAAGAAATAAATAAAACCACTATTTGGTCTTATGTTTTGTTTTTTAATTTCTTGTTGGAACTCAAATCAAATCTAGTTAAGCCATTGTGCTTTGGGAAGGTAACAGAAGCTAACTAGGTCAGTAGCGGTAAGAGGTCTAGAAGTCGAGCTACCTGTGGAGCAAAGGCATGAGCATCAAAGAGGTTACAGGGAGACTGATGTCTTTAGAAAGGAACTGACTTCCTCTCGATTTAGAGGTTGTTACTCTGATAAAGTAAATGGTCTCATGGGGAGGTTGAAGTGGGGCGTTATTGCCCATCCCATCCCTCTAACTCTTCAATTAAAACGAGACTGACTGTACCATGGGTCCCTCCAGCCTTCAGAGACGTGGTAGCAGCTGTGAGCATGGGGCAGCAACCAACCTCTGACAACCAAGGAGAAGGATGGACGATCCTCTCTCCTCTGAGAGCTTGTAATGGGGTTTTCTCCTCTAGTGAATTGCATTTTTCCTTGCCATGGTCCTAAATTCTCTGTCTCGCTGACAGAAACACACTCCCTACTCATTGCACACAGCAGGTCTGACTGACAGTATACAGGCTGCACTCTGATCTGGCAGGGATCCTGGGCTGGGAGGGGAGAAATCCAGAACCCACCAAGTCTTAGTTGTAAGCCATAGAGTTGAAGAGGCTTCGGAATGAAAGGGAAGCCCGGGGGCCTACAGTTTGTGAGGTAGCCCTCAGGCAGCCTTCCTTGCCTCCCATCTTGCTTGTCATTCCTCTCTCCCTCCCATGCCACCCCCTCTTCCAACATCACTCACAATTCATATATGTACTTGTGGAACCCCCTAAATGCTGGACTTCAGTCTGGGCAGTTTGAGAAGAAGTGTCTTTGCACAGAATCTGCGTGTCAGGTAAAGGCAGAAAGCTGAGAGAGGACTCAGCATGCCCAGAGGTACAGCACGTCCCTCTCCTTGCCTCAGAAAGCTGAGGGAGGACTCAGCATGCCCAGAGGTACAGCACATCCCT
>NC_022015.1:22333786-22339406 GCF_000317375.1 Microtus ochrogaster | reverse complement strand
GCTGAGGGAGGACTCAGCATGCCCAGAGGTACAGCACATCCCTCTCCTTGCCTCAGAAAGCTGAGGGAGGACTCAGCATGCCCAGAGGTACAGCATGTCCCTCTCCTTGCCTCAGAAAGCTGAGGGAGGACTAGGCATGCCCAGGGGACCAGAACACCTCTCTTCTGGTCTCAGAAAGCTGAGGGAGGACTCAGCATGCCCAGAGGTCTGGCACGCCACTCTTCTGGTCTCCCTACCTTGTTTGCTACTTGCTCTGATTCAGGAGACAAGCATTGTTTCTAACAATTCTCCCATAAACTGAAAACAACCAATATAAAATGTCCAGAAATTGGCATTTAAACTATTCTTAAAACACAGGTTGCTGGGCAGTGGTGGCACACGCCTTTAATCCCAGCACTTGGGAGGCAAAGGTAGGCATAAATCTGTGAGTTTGAGGCCAGCCTGGTCTACAAGAGCTAGCCCCAGGACAGGCTCCAAAGCTACAGAGAAACCCTGTCTCAAAAAAACCAAACCAAAACAAAACAAAAACAAACAAACAAACAAAACCCCACAGACTTTATAATTTGGACACGTGTCTCCATGCAGGACTGATGGTGGTGAAAACAGCAGGGAGCTGAATTTGGAGAGGTAGTTCAGTCTTGGAAGGGGCCTTTTGGTTGGAGAAGGCCCTCGTCCCCACCATGACCGGCTATGGCTGCCGTACAGAATTTGTGTTTTAGGAAGCTTTTGCCAACAAGTACTAGAGGATCCCTCTGTTATTTGCATGATCTTGATATAATCCCCCTCTAATCAATTCACTTCATTACTGATCCAGCTAATAGAGAAATCAAAATAAACTCCCCAAAGCCATGGCTGTGCGGTATTAAAAATGTATGCAGAGAAATAATTTCAGAAAAAAAAGCAGCAAGTTTTGACTAATTATAGCAGCTTCTATTAGTAGATAAGCAATCTTGTTTCCTATGGCCAGCACTGTGCCATTGCTCAGCTGAGAAAAGCTGGTTAAAGAAGCTTATTTCCCAGCTTAGAGTCAGGTGATAATTACTCTAGCAATGATTCCATGAAGAGCAGGATACGTGGGCAGTCTGAATACTTTAGAAGAGGTTTCCTCTCCAGCACCAGGAATATCTGTCCTTGTCCATACTGCTGTCAGCCCAACCCTAAAACAGTTCCCTTCACAACATCATCAGACCCGGTCCACGGCAATGCAGATTCCTGTTTCACAGATGGAGAGACAAAGGTGCTCAGCATCTTATAGAACTGGGATTTGAAAGCTAGAGGGAAGCAGAGCCATCTCTAACTCAACCTCAGAGCTGCAGGCTCTCCAGCCCAATCTGTCCATTGATACGTGCAAGGATGTCTCCTTTGACATCTACAGGTCTAAGACTCACCCCTCAGCTAGTGGCCTCTGCCTCTGGGATGTTCAACCTGACCATCCATTCCTTTTTGATGAGTGACTATCAGTGAGCATTTGGCTCTGTGTTCTTTGCTTTTGAAATTACCACAGCATGCTTTTGTCTCCAATTAGCAATCATCACCTGCTGTTAGGAGTCAACCCAGAGGGTCTGGCTGGTGTTCTGTCTCCATGACATGAAGCAGAAATACCTTCTTCCTGCTAAAAGTACTCCAAGTGACACCCCCATCCTTCCCTTCTTCATCACAACATCTCTTTCATGCAGCAAGTCACAGAGAGGACTCTGAGGAAGCCCAGGAGCCAAGATCTTCCTGGTTGAGAAAAATCGCTTAGGGCTTGGAGGCCCTTGGCTACTTTGGTTTTGCTGAATGAGTCATTTGAGCCTGGGCTTTTCTAATTATCTGTTATCTAGTATTTATCTATTGCCTATCTCTCATCTCTCAATCATCTATCCATCATTCCATCTTTTTTCTGTTGCTATAAAAGTAACATTATGAAATTCATCCCTTAAATTGTAGATTTCCATGTATTTTATGGAGTTAGAAATCATTGCTTCTGAATTCCAGAACATGTTCATGGCCCTCAAAAGGCATGCTCTAATTATGAGCAATCACTCCCTATTTATTTCTGTTTGTCCATCTCTCAGCCCCTGACAATTGCTGATTCACTTCCTGTCTTTGTGGGTTTGGGTACTTCCTTTCTAAAGCTCTGCTAAGAGGTTCAGTTGCCACTTGACCATTGACAGTCATGAAAAAGGAGAAATGAAAGTCTGGGGAAAAGAGGGAAAGGCAGAGAAAGCCGGGCAGTGCACTATGCAAGACTCTTAGTGGATAGAAAAGTGGTGTAATCACATGGTCATGTGTCATCTAGTAACCAGGATACTATGTGAAGCCTGCATCGTTGTGTGCTTTTCACCATTGTGTGCATCACAGAGTGTATTGACATAAATTAAGATGGCTACAATTGTCGGAGACCAGCTTCAACAAAAATATCACTTACCAGGCTAGGGGCATGGGGATTAGAAAAATAGTAAAGAGAACAAAGATGTGAGTGAAAATAACAAAACAGAAAACACAGGATAGTACCAGGAGGGAGATCCAGTGAATACTGAAATCCACTTGCATTTAATTTTCAATACGTTTTTATACACCAATACAACAGGGGGAAGGAGACAAAAGACTGTTTTAACATAGTACAAAAGACAACTAGAAAAGTTATTTGCTTCAATACTTTGAGACATCAAGCCACGAGAAAAAAAGGTTTTTGTTTAGGCAGTGAATCCACCCTAGAACAAGTTTCCTGAAGGCAGCCACTCCCAAGGTCAAACCTCCTATTTCAAAGGAAGGAACAGAAGTACGCTTGAATACCCCACCACCACCACCACCGTTGGTCAGGGTGGAGTGGATCTACCTGTATGAGCCATCTTTTTTTTTTCTGTATGTGCCATCTTATGTCAAAAGAACCAAGTAACCACACTCAAGGTCAGGATGTATAGCCATACTTGTCAACAATTTTGAGCAACTTCAAACTCTCTGACCTTCAGAAGAGGTTTGAAATAGGCTCACATTTTTGGGCCTCCACATACAATGTCATCTTAGTAGACACAAAGTTATAGGATGGCAATCTATTATTCAACTATTTAGCTTCCCTTGAGGAGAGATTGTAATAGAAGCTTGGCATGGTGGTACATGACTGTCTCGAGTTAGAGAAAATGCTGGGCTCTGTATCAAGGTCTTTTCCAAAACAAACACTGCCAGAAGTCATAAGGAAATCCTACTGTTAGAGATGGGCTACCTCCCTGTGTATTGTTGGCAAGGGAGGTCTCTAAGAATTCCCAAACAATAGAGGCTATTACTGCTGTTGTTGACTACCCACTAGAACTAGATGTTAAGTCCCTATTGATGAAGACATCATACACTTTGGTTACAAGACATACAGAGACTAACATGGAACTAAATTTGGAAGGCTTCTTCCTACTGGCTAGCATTTACAATGCTGAAAAATGCTATAGAAACTGTTTGGGAAGAACTGTCACCAACAGTCTTACTCAGATGTGGACCCTGCAGGCTACACTATCTCCTGGCAAGGCAAGCTGTGCCCATTGGAAGAATACATGGCTGTTTTGGAGATAACCAATCACTTGCTGATTGGACTTGAAGACCATTCCACAGGAGGGGATTCAAAGTTTCTCAAACTCATAGCTGAAAAGACATAGACTCTAGTGAGGCAGCAACAGATAACATGCTAAACACACATGATATGCCTGTCAAGTGGCTTTCTTCATGTTTGTGCTGTGTTGGTCAAGGAAGCCTTTTATTGCAGTGGGTAGCTGCCATTGAAGAGACATAATTGATTAAAGCATTGAGGACAAGTGACTGTTGAATGATTATCCCTAAAGGGAGCTGCTTTACTGAACCCTCTACAGCTCAAGGACATACATGGCAGAAGAAGTAGTAAGAATGGAGAGTCAGAAGAAGGGCTGGCATGTCGCAGAGAGCTGTCCTCTAGGCAGGACATGGCCAGCATGCTGTTGAAGCCTCTATAGCTCCAGCTAACTCCACAAGACTCACAAGAGGTTGTATCCACCAGAACTCTGTCACAGAGTGGGAAGGGGCTATTGAGGATTGGTAGGTAGTTAACTGTTACTGGGGGAGGGAGAGAGATGTTTCCTATAGCAATGTAGACATGGGTAAATTATCATGGTCCTGTAAACACCCACCAGCCATGCTCCTATACGGAACTCTAATGGAATGTACTGGCAACCAAAAATAAAGTGAAAGTGAAAGAGGACTACTACAGAAGATGATGGAGGTCAGAGGGAGTGGGGGGGGGGCACAGGAGGAGGGGTAGGAGCAAAATACAGCATACGCATGTATGAAATGTCTCCGTGAAACCATTGTTACGTATAATTAAAATATGCTAATACGAATTCTAAAGCAAACATTTAAAGTACTGTAATACAGAAAAATAGGATTATCTTATATGTATGCAATCTACTCGAATTGAGTCTGGAGAATATGCTGCTTTTTAGGTTTATAGCTTTAATTGTGTGCGAGTTTGTGCAAGTACCAGATGGTTGGGGTTCTCTGGAGCTGGAGTTGTAGGTGGTTGTGAGGTCCTGGGACTTGAATTCTGGTCCTCTGTAAGAACAGTACATGTTCTCAACCACTGAGCTGTTGGAAGAAGAGGGCTGCTTGTTTGTCCCATCCGCCCTGAAATAATCACACAGATACTGTATTAATTAAATCACTGCTTGACCAATTAGCTCTAACTTCTTATTGGCTAACTCTTACATATTAGTTTAACCCATTTCTATTAATCTGTGTATCACCATGAGGTCATGGCCTACCAGCAAAATCTATCTCCAGAGGCGGGTCCATGGCGTCTCCTGACTCCACCTCCTTTCTCCCAGCATGCCATTTAGTTTTCTTTGCCTACCTAAGTTCTGCCCTATCAACAGGCCCAAAGCAGTTTCTTTATTAACCAATGAAAGCAACACAAAGACAGAAGGGACCTCTTATACCACTGAGCCATCTCTCCAGCTCTTCATTTTAAAATATAGGTATTGTTTACTTTGACCTGGGTTAGGCTTAAAACTGTTGGAAAATGAATCAACAAATAATTTAAAATATGTTTTAACTTTAACACTCACACACAATTCTACCAAGGGCAATTTATAGATTCAATGCAATCCCATCGAAATTCTTCACAGATCTTGAGAGGACATTAATCAACTTTATATGGAAAAACAAAAAACCCAGGATAGCCAAAACAATCTTATACAATAAAGAAACTTCTGGAGGCATTACCATCCCTGACTTCAAACTCTATTACAGAGCTTCAGTATTGAAAACAGCTCGGTATTGGCATAAAAACAGAGAAGTCGACCAATGGAATAGAGTAAAAGACCCGGATTTAAACCCACAAACCTATGAACACCTGATTTTTGATAAAGGAGCTAAAAGTATTCAATGGAAGAAAGAAAGCATCTTCAACAAATGGTGCTGGCAGAACTGGTTGTTAACCTGTAGATGAATGAAAATAGATCCATATCTATCGCCACGCACAAAACTCAAGTCCAAATGGATTAAAGACCTCAATATCAGGCTGAACACACTGAACCTGATAGAAGAGAAAGTGGGAAGTACTCTACAACATATGGGCACAGGAGATCACTTCCTACATATATTCCCAGCAGCACAGACAACA
>NC_022015.1:22271949-22332156 GCF_000317375.1 Microtus ochrogaster | reverse complement strand
TTTTTTTTCAACAACTAAAAAAAATAAATAAAAAATAAAGAAAAAAAACACTCTCTCTCACACACACACATACACACACATGAGAACCAAACTAAAGCTCATTGTAGTCTTTAGGCTCTGTGCCTAGAGTTTAGGGGATATAGGAGTGCTACTGATACCAAGTGTGGGTAAGAATTGTGTGCCTTCAATAAGAATGCTACCACCTGTTAGGGGGGCAGATATTGATTTCAGAGTCAATTTTCTAGGTACACCTTCCTGTTATCATGGTCAACTAGAACACAGTCTCTTTCAAAATTCAACATTCATTTATTCTATGTGAAACAGTAATTGAAGAGTAGGAAGGAGAATCATTAGCTCAAATTTGCTAACTGAAACCTACAGAAAAATCAACCAAAGAGCTGGGGTATTGGACCGGTTCATTTTGAAGTTGGGACTCAAACTTACATTGCTTCTGTATACTCTCTATGAGGTCCATGCAGTAAAATAAGAAAAAAAGAAATTAAGTGAATTATGAAGACAGAAATGAAAACCCCATCATTTGCAGTCAAATTTCTGCTGGTATAAAAATTTAGAGAGAATCAAAAAAGACAAAGTGGGGGCAGGGGAGAGACAGAACAGTTGTGAATAATTGATGGACAGAGGATCACTATAGAAACTAATGCTATTTTTATGTTCTAAGAACTATTAGAAAATGTAATTGAAAACTAGACTTTGGAGCTGGGGAAATGTCTGTGTGAGTAAGGGTATTTGCTGTGTGAGCCTGAGGACCTGAGTTCAGGTCTCCAACACCAAGATCCAAAAACAATTGGACATTGTGTAGCTGTAACCCCTGAGCTGGTACAGAGACAGGAGGATTAGTGGGGCTTTGCTGGCCAGACAGTCTAGCAATAAACCAGTGACCTCCAGATTTAACAAGAGACCCTGTTCTAAAGGAATAAGGCAGAGAGAATTAGAGCATGAAACCTAATATCCTCCTTCTAATATGGCATCCATCCATAAGTGTGCATAGGAGAACACCCAAACAACTGTGCACATATGTATGTACCACATACACGTGTACCCCCCACATATACCACATGCACTACACATATACACTTATACCATATGCATACATACATGTGATAAACATATATATACACAGGCAACACACACACACACTGAAAAACCATACTAAACTTTATATAAGCATCACTGAAAGGTATCAAAAGAGATCTAAACTTCCACTGGTCACAGACATTCTGAAGAAGACACCTTTCTTAGATAACTTCAGTGCTAGTCTAACAATATGAAGTGCTAACTACTCTTCACAGAATTTGACAAGCCGGTCCCAAAGCCATGTGTTATTGGCAGAGGCTGCTTGTTTGTTTCTGGCTGCGTGGACCCAAAATAATCACACAGAAACTATATTATTTGCAATACTGTTTGGCCAATAGCTTAAGCATATTTCTAGCTATCTTTTATATTCTAAACTAACCCATCTCCATTAATCTGTGCATTACCACAAGGTCATGGCCTACCAGCAAAGTTTTGGTGGGCTCAAGGCGTCTGTCTCCTGTGGCAGCTACATGGCTTCTCCTTGACTCTGCCTACTCTCTACTCCCTCTCTATATCTTTCCCAGTCTGGATATGTTCTATTAAACCATTAACCAAAAGCAGCTTCTTTATTCACCAACCAATAAAAGCAACACATATACAGGAGGACTTCCCACATCAACGTGTAAGAGGGAAGGATAGACATATGTCAAGACAGACATGAAATAAGTTTCTCCAAAGGAGAATGTTGGGATGGCAGATAGAATTTGGCTTCTTTTATTTAAAGATTTATTTTTAGTTTGTGGTGTGTGTGTGTGTGTGTGTGTGTGTGTGTGTGTGTGTGTGTGACATATATGCAGATACCTGTAGAGACCAGTAGAGCACATCGGAAGCTGGTGTTTTAGGTAGTGGTGGACCACCCTACGTGGATGCTCAGAATTGAACCTGAATTCTCTGCAAGAACAGTGGATTAACCGCTGAGCCACCTCTCCATCACCTAAAGGTTTTTTCTTCACATCAAAGCCCACAACACACCTTGAAGGAAACAGTACAGCTTCAACTGTAGGCTTTCAAAAAGGTCCATGCAATGAGCCAGGCAGCCTGGATACAGAACCTCAGTCTGTGTGCAAGCTTGGTACTTAACAGAGACAGTTTTATCAGGAGGGAGACACTAGACCCAATAAGTGACCCTAGTACAATAGTGAATCATTACTCTGGAAAAAGGTAGCATTATATCACACCACTGTTGCTATCCTATAGAATATTAATAGTAGCCCTTCATCATGCTAAAGCTAATTTGCATAGTGCAAAGGATTTAACATCAAACACAAGATTGAAATTATCAGAAGGCGACAGGAAGTGTCTTTATGAAAATGGTGTAGACAGATTTGTACAGTTTCTTTTTAGTGATAGAAAAAGCATGGTTCACAGATAAAAGTGATAAAGTTGTACAATCAAAGTTAGTAACTCCTGCGCAAAGAGGCAGCAAAAGTGTGAAAATACAAGAGCTTTTGAGATCTATGTGACACACACGAATATCAATAGGCAAAATATACGAAGAATTTTTATTTTAGGGTCCAGAGAGATGTCTCAGTGGTTAAGAGCACTTGTTGTTCTTCCAAGGGACCTGTGTTTAATTCCCAGCACCTACATGGCAGATTGTAACTGTCCATGTTACAGGGGACCTGACACCTCTTCTGACCTTCAAGGGCACCAGGCATGCACATGACACACAAACATATATGCAGGCAAAACATTCACATACATAAAATTAAAAAAAAAACTTGGTAGAGTACCTGCCTGGCATACACAAAACCTTAGGTTTGAGACCTAGTCCTGCACAGAGTGGGTGTGGTAGTGCCCACTTCTAATTCCAGAATTCAGGAACTTAGAGGCAAGGTCAAGATCTTCAGCTGCACAGTGAGTTGGAGGCCGGCTTAGATGCATAACACCCTAATTTGAAAGAAAAATAGAAGGCAAATCCCATAGAAATATGAGGAAAATAAGATGAATGGCCGTTCTCCGAGGAGAAAACCTTTGTAGCCAAGAGACCTGTAAAATACCCTCAAACCATCACACACATGAGTTTAGGGTGACTGACAAAGCGCTGGCAAGGATGCATGGGAATGAGGACTCTGTCATTGCTGGAGAGACTGATGGGCTCAAGGGACCACTTATTTCAGAGACCCACATCCCCGGGTGCTCAGTGCTCTGTTGTTCCATGGCAGGTTAACAGATACCACACACGAGATGGGAAATGGAAGGCTCAAGGTCTTGGAATTTCATGGAAGCCTCGACTAGATCTATGTAATGCTAAGGAGTGTAATTTGAGATGAACATTATTGTATTATTTATATAAAATTTAAAACACACAAACCAATAGTATATCTGCTATGGTAGGGACAGAAACCACATACTTGTGGTTACACACCCATCAGCCCCAGAACAGCAGAAGCTCTGAAGGGGAGTGAGAAGGGAAGAAACCGGAGGTCAACAGGATGCAGCATTTTCAAGGTTCTCTTTCTCAGGATACTGAGAGGCCTCCACATCCATGCTGCAGTGTATTGTCCTCTGATTTAGGTAAAAGGAATTACTTTTTGTTCCTCCTTATGTACTTTAAAATATTCCATTATTAATCAAGTAATTTTAAAGATTAATGTGAATAGCGTTTGCCTGGGGTGCCAACCCCAGGTGAGTGTGTCCTCCCCAAGGATATCCATGCGCCGACTGCCAAATCCCATCAACCTTTAACTGCAAGAGGAATCTTGCTGATGAGATGAAGGATGATGAAACAAAAATATCACCCAGAATTAACTGGGCGAGATCAATAGAGCCTTGAGTTGCAGGAAAGCAGCCCATTCCCTGAGTATGAAAAGTCTCACCGGGGGTCACCAGAGTAAGCGCAGCAGAGTGTGGCCTGGACTTTAGCCCCTGGAAGCTCCCACCAGACTCTGACCCCCAGACAGCAGGAGTGAAACTGTGCTGTCTTAAAGCTACCAGACTCATCGTACTTTCCATAGCAGCGACCAAAAACTAATACAAAACTACATCCTAGCTTCTATTTCTGAGATAAGATAGTCTGAAGCTGCTGGCATAACTAACATACCACAGGCTGGATAATTTACAACAACACACGTAGCCAAAGGGGTGAATGCTGTGTGGATGTCAGAAGGAAGAAGGACATACAGCTTCTGTCTGTTACCATAGGGTTCTTTCAAGAGGGCCCAAATCCTGTTCCTGGGGGTAGAGCCCCAATCCCTTCCTTGTCTCTGAAAGACACCACCTCTTCTTGGCAAATGTGGATTCAGGAGGAGACCATTTTCACTAACACCTGCTGTGAGGGGAACATCCCAAGCTGAGGAGCTACACTAGGAGGGTTTATGTCATCAACAGCTATTTAGGGGACACCTTCTACACATTTAGGAAAGGGATGTCAAAAGAGAGAGGGAGTAAGTGGATGGAGGGAGGAAAGAAAGACAAGGTAAAGTTAGAAAGCTATGTAGAATTAAGCAGGCCGGGTGCAGGGGCTCGGGCGTGTGGGGGATGTGGCTGTACGAGAAGGAAGCGGGTGCCCTGAAGGTCCTCATCAGGTGAGCTAACGCCTGAGCGGGGTGAAGTCAATCTGGCCACATGGCTGTGCAAGGGAATAACATTCTCACAGAGGGAATGACCCCTGCAGAGACCCAGGCTCAAGAGTGCTCAGTGCATTTGTGGGGTGACCAAGAGGCCAATGGGGCTGGCGTGGGGGCAATCAGGGGAGAGTGACAGTGGAGAGGCGGGATGAAGTGGGGCAAAGATATCTCCCATGATCACGGCTGCATTTGGTATAAATGCAATCCTAAAAGAATAGTGTGAGTCTAAGGCTGTTTACAAAAGCACGGTCACAAATGCTAGAGCCTGTCATGATAATTACGCACATGCCATGAAGATGGCCCAGCATATGGGCCTGTCGAGTGAACCTGCTTCTGAGAAGGGAAGGCAGGAAATTGAGGCATGGGTAAAATTGTTCATCAGCCTAGGGCTCATCTAGTGGCCTGGGGCAAGGCTCCAGGAATGCCAGAAGCAGTTGGACGCTTTGCGTTCCACTTACAGATGCTAAGATCACCCTGTGGAATTTACTTTCTTGGTATCAAGTCTATAAGTATCCAGATAGGCTATAATTAGCAACATGCCATTTTATATTCTCTGAGTTCTATCCATAATACCCAGTGCTATTAGAGGGGCCATGAACATAAGGAGTTGAGAAAGAATAATAGACTTCCTTGAACCTCGGTTTCCCTTATTGTCAAAGGGGTGTTCTGACTTCTCAGAGTTTGCAGTAAGTGGAAGAGTGCAGGGTGTTGGTGAACCTCGGTCTATAGCCCCTGCTCCGTGGATAATGAAAATAAGGGTTGCCTGCCTCCCTCCTCTCTTTCCTAATAAATTGTGATGTTGGGTGAGAAGATGTGCTGTGGACAGATTTATCTAGAATATAATCAAAATGTGTCTGTAGAAATGCCCAGATGGAGCGTGGGGACAAAAGTTGAGGAAGGACATCCCTCCATCTGGGGAAGTCAGGGAGGCTCCCGGGGCAGCTGCTGAGTTGGCTAGGATCCAGCTGGGGAAGTGGGGGGGAGGTTTCTGCAGAAAAGGAAAAATAAGGACAGCTAGAGAGAGACAGACAGACGGGGGGGAGGGGGCAGAGAGGAAATTTTGTAGAAAAGTCACTGAGGAGACAAAGGGACGGGGTGGCTGGAAATGGCACATGGAAGGTGTGCACACTTGCTGTTTGTGGAGTTCTGCTGACTTGGGGTTTGAGTGTACCACAGGAGAGGGTAGATGCAGACATGAGCACGGGAGGGGTGAGCTAGCCAAATCAAATTATGCCATCAAAGTTATTCTTTTGTGTATTTTACTTGCTTGAAAAAAGTCATTTTGTCCTTTTGAGCTGGGACGATAGTCCAGCCAGTATAGTGGTTTCTGTACAAACATGAGGACCTGAGCTCGTTCCCCATGACCCACGTTACAAATGTCAAGGGTATGCTTGGAAACTCACTTCTGGGGAGGTGGAGACAGATTCCTGGAGCTTGTAGTCCAGTCAGCTTAGCTGATTTGATGAGTTCCTGGCAAAAGTGAGAATACCTGTCTCAAAAAGTCAGATGGAGAAAACTGAGAAAGACACCCCACTTGACCTCTGGCTTACACACACACACACACACACACACACACACACACACACACACACACACCATACATATACACAGAGCTACACACACACACACACACACAACATACATACACACAGAGCTACACACACACACACACACACACACACACACCGTTTGTCCTATTTCCATGCCTTTAGCTATTCAATAAGGCTTTGCTTTAGCAAAATACGGTCCTTTTATTTTATTACTGTATGAGATGAGTTCATACAATAGAACGCTCAAACCAAGTTCACGCAACAGAACATACAAACTGAGTTCATACAACAGAACCCGTAGAGAAGAATGCTCTCCATGATTCATGAAGTAAATATTTCCTTTCTTCCCACTGGGCTTCCTGAATTGAAGATGGCTTTCTATGCTTTACTGTCTCCTCATATCTATCTGTTTGTTCTGATCTCATTTAGAACTCATTGAGCTGGTGTTTCATCTCTTAGCTGTGTGGCATTGGTAATAGAGACAGCCCCAGATGCAATAACCATCATCCACTTCCTGGATTTTATCAAGAGCATCTAATTCATGTAATTTTGCTTGATTAGAAAAAGTGGCTAAGTCTTGGATTGAATTGACTCAGGCATAACTATTTTAGGTCTTGTTATTAAGCATCTCAACATTATTGGGCAATTTCCTATGGCCGTTTGAGGTGTCTATTTTCTCTTACAATAATAGATGTCCTAGTAAAAGCATCTTCCAGATAGCATGCTACATTTAAGAAGAGGCTAATGTGGTTTACTAGATACCATTACCTTAATGTCCCAAATATTTTTCTATTATTTCCATTGTAAAGCATGAGGCTTAAAAGACCTGCCCAAAGCCATAATGTTAATTGTGGATGTCACTGCTGCTTTAGAATCCACTTGTCTTAAGGTTGAAGAGCAAGTTTGGTATGCTAGTGCTAAGATCACACATTATCCCAGAATTTCCAGAGTCCCGGAAGTACACTCTTGTTGTGCAAGAATATCTGCTCAAAATGACCAGGTCTAGGAAAGTTTCCTACAATGATGATAACCCTAGCATTGTTTTTAAGTAATGAACTATTATAATTCATTCCAAAGTTTCAATATTACTCCATGCAGACACCAAGATCAAGCTATTATTGTGAAGTATTTTCGGGGTCATGAAAACACTACTTACTTTCTTATTACTATTTGCCTTTTGTTGGTACAGTTATAAATTGGAATTTCTTAGCCTTGGTACTACCAATACATCAAAAACATTATGGAGTAATGTATCTTATTTTATGTGTATGGGCATTTTGTCTGTATGCATGTGTACCATGTGTGTGTACCGTGTGTGTGCTTGCTCCCCTTGGCATTCAGAAGAGGGTGTTGGGTTCCCTAGAACTGGAGTTACCAGTTGTCCCGATCCACCATGTTGGTGCTGAGAACTGAACCTGGGTCCCCTCTAAGAACGACATGTGCTCTTCACCACTGAACCATCTCTCCAGCCCACCACTGACATTTTGAACCCAGTCATTATTTTGTGAGGACTGATGTGATGGTTAAGCTGGGATTATGGACTTGATATCTAGGGTAACCATGAAAAACACCCTTGGGCAGATCTGATTTTCCAGATGAGGTTAGCTGATGCTGGGAGACCCACTCTCAATGTGGGCAGCGCCATCCCATTGGTTGGGGCCCTGGCCTGCATAGACAGGAAAGAACGCTGAACACCAGCATTCATCTCTCTCTGCTTCTCGATTGTACCATGTGACCAGCGCTTGTCAACAAGCCTTCCCCACCTGCCACCATGTTCCTCCCAGCTTGATGAGATGATTTCCTCAACCTGAAAGCCAAGATAAACCTTTTCTCCCTAAAATACCCCTTGTTGGGTGTATAATGGCAATGAGGACAGTAACGAATAAAAATTGTGTTGAGCACTGTATGGTGCTAAGGAGCAACCCTGGGCTCTCGGTTTCTTCATCCCAGCTGAGATCATCAGCCTAGGCATTGCCCAGTATCCTTGAGGAGCAATGGAGAATGACTGATATTAATGATACAGGCAGTGAAAGTATTTTATTATCCTGAATTATTGAATCCCCTAAACAAGAATTTTTTATTACTTAGGACCACATTTACCTGTTGATCATCCCACCATCAATAGAAACGAACTGAGAAAGCATCCGGTAAAGAAAGGACCAGCTCTGTCTAACAAAACCCCTGGGACCAGGTAATTAAAGATGTTTTCAACTGCCCGCCTTACTAAAATCAATACAAACTACCATTTCATCCTCATAACCACATTTTCTTCTAACAATGCTCTGCCTTGGAATTGAGAAAGTGAACCAGGGTTCGTATCTTTTCCCACACAATAAATAGGTTTGGCACACAGCAACCTGATTATTTGGCAAATGTGGTGACCCTTCCACTAATTTTTCTTTGTATAATTGGGAAGAAAGCTTGTAGCAGAGGAAAAGGAGAATGGCGTTAATGAGAATGTCAGGCCACAGCAACTCTTGAAGAAGCCTACCCGAAGCCGGTATCCCTAAACTCTGCATTCATAGACAAGGCGCAGAAGGAAGTAGTTGTTAAAGGGGTGTGGTCTGGTGCTGGCTGTCCAGTTCAAAACCCGGTTCTACCCAACAGCCACTCAGAGCTCTGCCTCAGTTTCTTCATCTGTCAGAGCTGCTGCAAGTGCTGGGTAAGCTGTTACAGGTACTGTACTCAGCGGAGAATCTGCACACAGTAATTGGGGGCTAATTGTTATTAGCAAGTTCACATGATTGAAGTGAACTTAGTAACGGATTGCTTGTGTGACAGGGTGAGCTCTCTGAGGGAAAGGTCACCAGAAGCGTAGGTTTTTGCTTTCTTTCAGTGAACAGTAGTTCTGCCCTTATTGGTGAAGTCAGGGATGTTCTTGGGATACTCGGTGGTCCAATGCAGACATTGAAGCATCTACAATAGGGTTTGGAGCATAGTGAGTGTACCCAGAATTCCTTGGTCAAATAAAGAAGAACTTGGAATGCTAGGTACATCCTGGCCCAGCAAGCATCCTCCAGCACACTGCAAAAAATCTAATTCTATTGTGGGTGTCTTTGGGCTTTGTTGATCAATTATCTCCCCTCTACCCTCTCTGGCACCCATCTCCCCAGAAAACAATGAAGCAATATGAGATAGGAGTCAAATTACATTTTCAATTTTCTTTTAGTAGAGTGCATTAAAAAAGAGCGCAGTGGTGGCAATTGGCAAAAGGAGAGGCTGAAACCAATTAGTGGGATGACATGAAGTAAGATGGAAAGAAATAGAGATTTAATTGAAGAAAGCTGTAGTATAAAATCAAGCTGTCAGACTTTAGCATTGTAATTAATTCTAGGGCAAGAGAGGTTCATTGACTCTTTCTTGTAGCTTCCCCTGGAGAGTGTTTGCATAACTGCCCACCTTGTGTGAGCTTTCCCTCCTCCTGGAATTCTTTGGATGCTTCTCATCTGTGACAAGTTGTTCTTTAGCTGGCGGCTTTGGGACTCCATAGACAAGAAGCAGTTAGCAGTTCCCTTGAGAGGATTTCTTTAGCTTTTTGTTTGGACACTGGCACACATGTTAATTCTGCCTAAGGACATGAAGTGAGGTAGTAGACACCATCAGCAGGTGGCTAGTGTTCTAGGTCTATCTGGAGTCAGAAATAATAGCCCTACCAGGTACGATGAAAAAGGAAACTGCCTGACAGGAAACTGATGTCAACCAGTTTGTAGGCAAGGGCAGAGGCTAACCTACCTGCTTATGAGGTTCATGACCCTCCACAGAATCACCTGAACAGTGAGGGAGGGGAGAGGAAAGGAGAGAAAGAGAAGAAGAGGGAGAGGGAGAGGGAGAGGGAGAGGGACAGGGAGAGGGAGAGAGTTCATCAAAATCCGAAAACTATCTTTACAGGACCTCAAATCTTGCAACTCAGACTGAAATCCTTTGGACTTGATTTTTGTGCATGGCGATATATATGGATCTATTTTCATTCTTCTACAGGTTGACAACCAGTTCTGCCAGCACCATTTGTTGAAGATGCTATCTTTCTTCCATTGAATACTTTTAGCTCCTTTATAAAAAATCAGGTGTTCATAGGTTTGTGGGATAAAATCTGGGTCTTCTACTGATATCCTGTCACTACAATCTCAGGCAGACTCAGAGAAGGCATCTCTGTTTTCCATGCTGAACTTTTTGATCTTTACCAACAAGGAACATAGAGGCAAATGGAAAGATTACGTAGAACTCTTTGATCAGGCCCTTGCTCACCTAATTCATGACGGACTTCAATACATGTTGAGTTGTATAAGTAATGTCATAATGAAGATATAATTCTGCAGGCTCTGTTCTCCTTCCATAGACAGATAAGGAAGAAACTCAATTACAGGTTCCTTTCTCGTAATTACTATCTGCAAAAAATCTCATCATGGTGAAGAATTTTGGGCCATAAATTCCTGATGACAAGAATAAAAAAGAATGGTATTTTGAAGGCATAATGAAGCTGGAACCTGTACAAAGAACAATGTCTCTGAATGAAAAAAAATGGGTCCAGTGGTTGTGTGCAATTCAAATTGGAGGTATGGTGGGCAAATCAATATTCTTCCTGAAAACTTTATCCTCATTTCTCATGGATGCCAATCCTGGTCAAGGTGTTTTGAAGCTGGAGACATATGTACCAGGACTTCATGGAGGACACTGATGTTGGCTGCTCAGAGGTGGTCACAGACACAGTGTTATTATTTGTGATCCTTCCCTGCATTGCATCTGGTTCTCTAGAGTTTTACTGTGTCCTTGGGTTCTCCAATTAAAGGTCCAGGTTAGTTTCTGACTGATAACTTTGTAGGCCCCAGACACTAAAACAATGATGTTGTGGTGTGAATGAGAATGGCCCCGTAGGCTCTTATGTTTAAAAGCTTGGTCCTCAGTTAGTAGAACTGTTTGGGAAGGATTAGGAGGTGTGGTCTTGTTTTTATTTGAGATTTTAAAAGCTCATGCCAGGCCCCTCTCAGCTTGCAACTTGCAGATCAGATGCGAGCTCTCAGCTGCTGCTCCAGCACCATTTTTGCCTGTCTGCTGCAGTGCTTGCTATCATGATATTCACAGATTAACCCTCTAAAACGGTAAGCAAACCCCCAATTAATTTCTTTAATTTATAAGTTGCCTTGGTTATGGTGTCCTGTCGCAGCAATAGTAACCCTAATTATGACAAATGGCTTCATTCGATTGTTTAGCCATGTTCTTCCACTGGAGAAGGTCAGGGGCCTGTGATAAATCCCATATTCTCTACTGTTCATACTGGCCCAGTTTCTATAATCATCTTTCAAGCAAGAAACAGCTATTGACATGGCTCAGTAGGTACGTGTGCTTGCTCCTCTTGAAAAAGACGAGACTTCAGTTCCTAGAGCCCATGTCAGGAAGCTCACAACTCCCTGTACCTCCAGCTCCAGGGAATCCAAAGCCTTCTTCTGACCACTGTGGTCACTGGCACACACACACATACACACTATATTTTTAAGTCAAATCAGTCTTATTGAGAGATTATTAGTATTGCCATCTTATGCAAAGAGCTATTCTCTGTCTTTGCTATATTTTCTATTATTTAAATATTTTCTGTTTCTTCAATTTCTGTACTTAATTTTTTTCTTCCATCTTTATATTTTCAGCTTCATTCATAATTTTTTCATTCATTCATGTTTTCCTGGTTTGACTCCTTCCTTTGTGTTGCTTTTGAAGGTCACATATGCATGGCATTGTAGCATGATCTGATGAACTGACCATAAAATGTATGTCTCTATTAATTATTCTTGCCTTGAAATTTATTTATTCATTTTGATTTATTAAGAGACCCTTACCATATCTTTATTATGCTCATACTGTGTTTGGTCTATCTTTTTTCCATTTGCTTTCATTTCTAGCCTCTCTGGGTCCTTAGGAAACCTGTGTACATGTGCACATCTGCATGCATATTCACTTATTTGAACATGGGCATGCACATGCTATTGCACACCTGTGGAAGTCGGAAGATGACCTGTGTACCTGTCTTTGCCTCATGCCTTTTCACAGGGAGGGTCACTTGTTGCTCATTGCTGTCTATGCCAAAAATCGCTGGCCCACGAGTTCCCAGGATTCCTCTGTCCTCACATCTCCTCCCACAACAGGAGTGAATCATCTGGATTTATGTAGATCCTGGGAATTCAAATTCAGCTTGTTATGCCTGCACCACAAGCACTTTTACCCACTGAGCCATCGTCCCAGCCCCTGAGGCACATTTGTTTTTACTCTCCTCTCTTTTTTTAAAAGTCAAATCATTAAAAGAAAACCCATAAAGATTACCAGGTGTTTTGTGACACAAAAAGAGTTTCTAAACAGTATTATGTCTAGGTATCCATAGCAAGATATTAGTTTTCATGGCTTTAGGCAGATGATTGATTAAAAACATAATTTCCCTGTAATGCATCAGTTGTTCAGCTCACAAAGATCCTCCAGCAGCTGGTTCCTAAATGAGAGAAATATGAGAGACATCAGAGCAGTTGGGGATGCTGGTGTTTCATCTCTACTAATAACATCATTGGAATGAAATGAGATTATAACTGTTTACTGCGAATGGCAAATGCACACTATTATCCTGCAGCATCTCTGAGGATCTGCCCCTGTTGCTTGATGCCTCTGATGGAGGCGTTTATTGTATGAATTGAGGTAGAAGGAAAGAGAGAGGAGAACAAAGCAATTACTCCTCATCAACAGAAGATGCCTTAAAGTTAAACAATCTTTGCAGTTAAATGGCCTCATGTACTCATGCTTTTCCTATTAGTAGGTACATGTGCTTGCTCCTCTTGAAGAAGACAAGACTTCAGTTCCTAGAGCCCATGTCACTGACTTGTATATTCCTATCTTTCAACTGGCTAAACTGTTCAAACTTTTTAGAGCCAGGAAAATGTGAAAATTAAATGACACTGTTGTGTTGTTGTTGATGATGATGGCAAAGATGATGATGATGACCATGATGGTGGTGATAAGCTATATATACTTCAATTTGTTCTTCTACGTTGCAACCAAGCTTCCCTTGTTTAGTATAATGATCATTTAGATCAATCTTAAATCTAAAAATAGATTTGAAAGACTGACTTCTGACATAATACGTAAATATTTTTACTAAAGTTGTTTGAGAAGCATTTAAAAGCAGTAAATACATATGCATTGAGCGAAGAACCTTCCACGATTACCCCACTGAAAACACAGGCATCTCCCCAGGAGAGAATTTTAGCATAACGTCCTACAAAACTGGACTGGGTTCTTTACAGAGGTCAGAGCCAGGCACCATGTGAAGTCAAGGAGCCCTTTGAGGATGAACCCTTTGAGGTCAAGGTTAAAGAGACAGATGATAACTAAATGTGGTGCAATTCTAGACTGAATTACAAGACAGAAGTAGTTTAATGGGCTGGTGTCGGGACAATGGAAGAACTCGGAGCACAGAGTGTGGCCAGATCTGAATACTTGAGTTAGGGCTACAGTTTCTGAGTTTTAGCATTGAGTGGTTAAGTCAGAGAAAATCTGGTTTTAGAACACAACAGCATCAGTATTCAGGGTGCATAGACATGGTGTCTATCGTTTATTCTCAATATATTGAGAAAAGTTCTTTTTTATCTTCTGATAGATAGTTCAATCTGGGCAGAATATATTAGAGTTCCATGTGCTATTATGAAATTTCAATTTGGAATTATAGCAAAACAAAACGTCACCCTAAACCCCATAATAATTTAGCTTCCCCACTTATTCCCAGTATCTATTAGACACTGAACAAGCCCTGACTGATTTGAATTGAGACTTGGATGAATAATGTCTCTTAACTTATGTTTCTTCCCTGGTGACACAGATACAAATCCTATCAGAAAGCTATCATAAAAATGATGAAATTCTGGATATGAATAGTTTCTATTGGAGTTGGACACATGCCATCCTGTAACAAGCAGGAATCCTGATGTTTGAGTGGGTTTCAGGTCCAGTGGAACCTGCTTTGCTCCTGCATGCCTACTGCATTCCCTTTGACCACTTGCAATGTTAATCAACAATGTGGTGCTGTGACTGCCTAGAAGAGAGACTTGTATCTTCTCAGATAAAGGTCAAAAGAGTGAAAATCAGCCAGTCCACCAAATGAAGAGTGAATAAGTTATGGTCTGTCCACAACATAAGATACTTTCTAGCCGTAACAAGGAGTGAAGTATGGATAGATGCCAGAACAATGTGTGCCTCTTGGAAACATCCTGTTAAGAAGTCAGACACAAAAGAAGAGGTTTTTGTTTTTTTAATTTAGCTGACAAACAATATCCAGAATAGGTAAATTCCAAGGGAGAAAACAGATCAATGTTTGTCAAAGTCTGGAAGTAACAGGAAATGGGAAGTGACTACTAATGTGTTTGGGATGTCTTTTAAAAGCCATGGAAATGTTCTAGAATAAGAAATGTAGTGGTTACATCATGCTATCAATATAATTAGCCCAGTGAATTATATGTCTTAAAAGTCATTGGACTGGGGATGTAGTTCATTTGGTAGGGTGTTTGACAAGCATCCCCAAAGTACTGGAATCCGTCTAAAGCATCATATAAGCTTTAATTGATGGTACACGTCTTTAAGCTCAGCATTAGAAAGGTAGACACAGGAGGGACCCAAGTTCAAGGTCATCTTTCACTTCTTAGCGAGTGAGAGTGTGCTGTTAGAGATTTTTGTCCCACTGGGTCCTGCAATCATTCAGTCCCAAAGAAATACACAGAGGCTTACATTAATTATAAACTGACTGGCCCACTTGCTCAGACTTCTTATTAACTAACTCTTACATTTTAAACTAACAACTAACCCATAATTCTTGTCTATGTTAGCCATGGGGTTTGGTACTTTTTATCAGTGAGGCATTTTCATCTTGCTTCCTCTGTGTCTGAGTGACAGATGCAGACTAAGCCTTTACTTTTCCCAGAATTCTCCTGTTCTGGTCGCCCTGCCTATACTTTCTGCCTGGCTACTGGCCAATTAGCATTTTATTAAACCAGTACAAGTGACAAATCTTTAAAGGGTAAAAGACTATTGTCCCACAGCACCCCCCCTTTTTTGTCTTTTCAGTACAAGACTCTGAATCTAATTTCCTCTGCTTAGCTTTTTTCCTGACCGTTATCCATAACAACTTGTAACCAACATTGTAAACAAAGACATTCATAATCCATTTTTTGGGATTATGGACATAGTTTTCTAGGTTACTTCCTGTTGATGGGGGGGGTGTGCTGATAATCTTATGGGAACCTAAAGAAAATTTAGGATTGTGGTCAAGTCCTAGCTGGAAAATTCTATAATGCTTGATCATCTCAGCCAGCAGTCTTGAAGCTGTTCTGGATTTAGAACTCAGAGGAATCTCCAACAAAAGTCATCTGAAATGTTGGGTCATCTGGACCACACACTCCAATTGGAGATTTTTTCAGAGGGTCTTCCTTAATCAAACCTGATTTTTCTTAACCTAAAATGAGTCCACAGCCTCTTACTTCCTTTGGAAACAAAAGCAAAATCTCTTCTCCAAAGTAACATATCTTGTGATTTAGATTTTGAAGTCAAGGCATTTCCAAAATATATAGGTTGGATTAATCCAGCAGCATTAATAATCAAATGTCTTTTAGCATCTGTTGCTTTTTCCTCAGCTGTCAAATAATTCAAAACAACAAAAAACATACAGTATCCAGATTCTCTGTGTATTTTTCATCTTTATATGGAAGTTAAGCTGGGGTGGAAGGGAGCTGGGAACATTAGTTTTTCTCCTAATACTAGGTAGCTAGGTTTGGGTTCTGATTCCTAGAGCTGGAATTTCAATCCCAGCCCTGCCCTGGGCTGGTGCCTAAAAAGCCTCAGGCAAATAGATTTTTGGAAATTCGGGTCACAGAAAGTTGTGCACCAATTGATGCACGATTAATAAAATCTCAGGGTCAGAAATTGGGGTTCAACCTGAAGATCTCAAAAGCAAAACAGCCAGCCACTGGCTTTTACCTCATTTCAGTCTGAAATGGCCATACTGCCTCTAGGAATCTCAGAATGAGACTGTGTTGAGAGTTGTTTGCTCCCGTTTTATCATCCTCTCTAGGACTGGGATTAAAGGTGGGCACCACCGTGATTAAAGGCATGCACTGTCTGGTTCCTATGGCAACTAGTGTGGCTGCTGGGATTAAAGGTGGTGTGTATTATCATTACCTGGTCTGCAAGGCTGACCAGTGGGGTTGCTTTACTCTCACATCTTCAGGCAGACTTTATGTATTAAAACATAATTGAACTGCCACTATAAGAGGAAGGCCCTGTCTCTAAATTTGAAAATAAACCAAAATAAATCCAATTAAAAGCATAATCATGAGTTGTATGAAACATGACTTATAAGGTAACAAATAATCTAACAATAGGAATCAAGCTAAAGGAGCCAGCTGAGAGCAGTTCCCACCCCAGCTGAGGGCCCTCCTCAGGTGTGTCACCAAGAGGCTGCCGCGGCTCTCACTGTTGTCTGGCATGTGACTCCCCTAGGCACACTATATTTCATACAAGTGGCTGGATGTCAGGAGAGGAGAGAGATCCATCGTCCCTACTCAGTCCTGGCTTGGGCCTGCTCCCTGTACCAGCTGAGACGTGGTTAGAGGGGCCACCTAAGGGAGACGGTGCAAGAACTCCCAAGTGGAAGACAGGGACTGCCCCCTTGAATCTCAGAATTCTGTGGGATGGATATGAGCCAGTGATGCTTTGAAAATAGGAAGACCTGGTCAAAAAAATACAGCTCAGTCTATCCTGGAGCTCCTTCTCCTACAAATTCAAAAGGCCCCAAGTGAAAACCATCCAATCCTACCTCCATAACAGGCCAGATCATCTGGCCTTCATCCTTGCCTGTCTGGATCTCTTCTCCTCCAGTCTCATACTGGACACCTCCTCTCCTCTCCAAAATGCACAAGGGAACATCAGATACATTTCTAACAGTCCCACAATGCCTACTGCCAGACAGACATTACATCTAATATCACTAACCCACATTCTGTAAGAGAATAATAGGACCACAGGAGTTAATTCCATTATAATAGATTATCGTAGGAAATGCCACTTTCAAAAAAACCTTATAGTTGAAAAAATTTAGATAATTGGATAAAAGGACATTTCCCTTATGGAAAAAGTGGGACAGTAATGGGAAGAACAGGACAGGAGTATTTGCTGTGCGTGTTCATTGCCAAGAGACACAGTAATTTTACATTCTGACAGGTTGTTGATGCTGTTGCCTCATAAAACATCTCCAAAAGCAAAGCGCCCATACCAGCACAGCTTCGTTACGAAGGATGCTTCAGATAGAGAAGTGTGCCCCCAGTAAAAGGAACTCAGTGTAGATGGCAAAGGCAGCCCAGGTGAGTGCCAGGCTCAGTCACTACTTATTCTGCCTCTGATGGCAGTGGCTGGTTATCTGGGTAGTGGGGCAGGACCCCAGGCTCGTCTTGGCACTGCGTCCTTTGTAGGGCTGAGGGGAAGGTATATAGCAGATACACAAGCCTGCTAATCACTTGACTGATTGATTTCAGGCTGGGTTAAAGCTGGTTGGTCCACTAACAGCCGCATCTAATATTTCTATCTTCTGTGATAAGGCTATCACTAGTCAGCAGTGAGTGCAGAGTAAATAAACCCAAGCGTGATGAGATGGGGATGCATTTGATTGAATTTTCTTTCTTTAATGAGAAACACAAGCTGCATAATTCATTTCTTTGGGAAGTAAGGAGGAAGAGAGGAGAGAGAGGAAATAATAGAAATGAAAAGTAAAGCCACACCCTGCCTTGCAGCTCTGAGAATGATTCTCAAGCAAGGAGGAGTTGGTTGGGAGCACTCTAAGGTGTCAGGAGTGGGGGTGTATATGCATGACGCCGTATCTTGTCTCTGTTCTCTCGAGCCTCTTCAGTTCATCTCAGCAGTTCCAGTGGGATGCAACTATTGTTTCTATGGGTGCAATGATGTTAAATGCTCGGCCATCCTTCATGTTCAGGCTGGACATGTGTGTGAGACATAGACATGGTGCCCAGGGTCAGACATGATCACTTTAAGTCACTTTAAGTATCATTTTATTGTGTGTGTGTGTCTATGTGCACATGCATGCATGTGTATATGTGCATGCACACACACACACACACACACACACACTGGTTAATACACTTATGTGTGGAAGTCTTTTTTCTGTTGCTCTCTACTTCATTCCCTTGAGATAGGATTTCTAACTGAACCAGTAGTTCACAGTAGATTTTGTTTTTGTTATTGTTTTGTTTTTGTTTTGTTTGTTTGTTTGAGCCTAGGCTGGTGGCTGTCAAGCCTAAGTGGTCCTTCTGTCTTACCCCATATCAGCACTGGGGATACAAGAATGGACCCATACTAGGTCTATTACACGCACCCTGCGGACCTGACTTCAGGTCCTCATGTTTGCACAGAGTGCTCTTACCCACCGAGCTATCACCCCAGCCCTCATTTTATTTGGTTTTCATTCCTTTGAACAATTTTGTGACAATCCAAGGTAGAACCCCATCAAACACTGAATTCCAACACAGGCCAAAATCCTGTGTAACAATACAAAAACACTCTTTAAAAAGAAACAGCTCTAAGCCAACAAAATGTACATCATGGTACAGAGGGAATTCATATGGCTAGGGACTGGTATTTTGATGTTATCTTAGTTACTTCCTATTGCCATGACAAAACACCATGGCCAAGACGACTTACAGAAGAAAGAGTTTATTGGGGGCTTCCAGTTTTGGAGGGTGAGTCCATGACCATCATGACCAGGTGGAAGGCAGCAGGCAAGCATGGTGCCGGAGCAGTAGCTGAGAGTCTCTGTCTTTGTCCTATAAGTAGGAGGCAGGGAGAGCTAACTGGGAAGGAATGATGAGGGCTTCTGAAACCTCAAAGTCCTCCCCCAGGGACACACCTCCTCCAACTAGGATACACCTCCTAGTCCTTCCCAAACTGTTCCACACCTGGGGACCAAGTACGCAAACATGTGAGTGTATGGGGCCTTCTCATTCAAACCACGACAGGGGTCTATAATGTAATATTTCAAAAAATGCTTTATTCTCAAGTTTCTGGTTACACTCTGACTATTCTAGTTAGGTTTCTATTGCTGTGCTAAGAACACACCATGACCAAAATATATCCATGTCATAGTTTATCACCGAGAGATGACAGGGTGGGAACTCAAGGCAGGAACTGAAGCAGAAAGCTTGGAAAATAGTATTTACTGGCATGTTCTTCATGGATTTCTTAGCCTGGTTTCTTACATGATTCAGAATCACCTGCCTAGGGATGGCAACACCCACAATGGGCTGGGTCTTCCTATGTCAATCATCAATCAAGACAATAACCCACAGACTTGCCCACAGGCCAATCTGATGGATGAATTTTCTCTATTGTGGTTCCCTCTACCCAGATAACTCTTGTTTATGTCAAGTTGATAAAAAAAAAAAAAACTATCAACGAGCACACTTCCTGTGGAGATACCACCAGTCATAAAAACAGCCTCTTGTGGTTGATGGGACTCGTTCTCTAGAGCATGAAACACCATAGCCTCCAACTGAGAGTTTTGAGCTTCTGTCTTGATGAGTTTATGTATGTTACAACCTAACAGTCGGTGCACAGGGCACTTCTAGGGTATAAGAAGGGCGAAGCTAGGTTGAGTTGGATTAACAGAAGCATGTGGTATTATCACCTAGACAGTTTGTTGAGACTGAAGGTAGCGTTTAGGGTCAGAAGCCCAGGGACAGGTCAGCTTCAGCCTTTGTTGACACTGTGACTCAAATGAAGGGAGATGCTTTCTCCAGTTCTCGTTAATGACACCCAGTCAATAGTGAGATTCTATACAGTTAAGTATACATACAAGCATCATTGACAATGTGCAGAAATCCTTTGCAGACTCCTTACATGGATTGAAGTGTTAGCACCTTAAGGCCTCAGGACCCATAGACTCGGTCCTGTTGTTACTGTCACACTATAAGGAAGACACTGAGGCCTGAAGTGCTGTGAATCATAGATTAGCAGGGTGGGGAGAACCTGGCAAGGTCGTGGTGCTTCTTGTCATTGCACTGGCTCTGTTGACTTTTCAGCTCTGGCCTTGGGCCTCATCGTGACACTTCTCAGATATTCATTATGTCTGTTAAATGGGGCATCATTGAGTAAGAACACCTACTTCATTAGGCTGTGATGAAGATGAAAATTAATAGCATCTGTTGGTGCTTGGCCTGTGGTATCTGTGATAAATGGCATCATTATAATTAGACTTAAAGTTGGAAATTAGAGACACTTGAGTCCAATTTGTATAAAATTTAATTTCCTTTGTATAAAGTGGGTTTGATTAATTAAAATATAAATACGCTTATAGTGACTTTCCTTTAAAAATAATTTTATGAGGTGGACATCACAGAACTATTTTCTGTGACACATAATTCCCAGGATAACTTTGAGATTCAATAACCATTATATCCAATGTATCAATATGTGCATATTTCATAGACATGGGAGGTTAATAGCAAACTTCATATTAATTCATGGTAAGTGGGGTAGGGGACTACTGTAACACAAGGAAAAAAATAATCAAATGCACTTCCTTCCCTATAAGAGGAATTTTCACTAACTTGATCACCCTGTATTCAGACCAGCTTGGTGTCTATAGCATTTCTTGCACACACACCCCTAGCTGTATAAACACATTTATGTATGTTCATATGCATGTGTGTGTGGGGGGGTGCACATGCATGTATGTGGGATGCATGTGTTTGTGTGTGCATATGCATGTATGTCTACCTGTCTCTTCCCCAGTGTTAAGGTTATAAGTGTATATTACTATGCCCTACATTGTTTTGAATTTGGGAAGTCTGGGGATTGAACTCAGATCCTCATGCTTACATGAAAACCACTTTCCCCACTAAGCTATTCCCCCAGCTATCCTGTTTATAGTTCCGTATAATTTATTCATTCCATACCACAGAGTGGGATCCTGAATCTCCATGAGCTTCCAGTTCTGGTTCAAAGTCCCAAAGATGTCAGTGGTGGGACCAGGATCCCAGCTCCTCTCACTGGCATGGGTTCTGTTCCGTCTACCAGACTTAGACTGCAAAATTTTAACATTGAAATTATTTCTTGACTTAAAGTCTTAGAAAATTGAAAACTACACACTCTCCTTTGGTAATGCAAATATGAACAACCCCTTTCCATTTAAGATAAGTAAGAATGTCAGTCATTGGATGAAGTTGGGAGGGTAGGGAGGTGGAGGAAGATCTGGAAGGATTAGGGGTGAATATGATTTAGATGCATTGTATAATACACTCGAAGAATTAAGATATTAAAAAAGATTGCTCATCATGAGGTGGGAAGGGGGAAGGAGAAGGATATATGGGATGAATTTGCTCAAAATACCTGGCTGATAAACTTGGAAGAAATCGTCTTTATTAAACCCATCACTATGCACATTGAATGTGTCAATAAAAATTTAACTAAAAGAATCCATCATATCTTACCATGCGGAGACCAGAAATATTCCCCTACTGTGAATATTCATTTACTATTACTTTGAATACATTTGCTCTTATTTCCCCAAACTCACTGAATTACTGATGTAAATTATGAACTAGGACCCATCAATCAGAAAACTTCAGTAGGTGTCATTAAAAAATAGGGAAATGTTCCCATATAACCACACTGCCAAGCTCACACTCACACTATGGATGGATGCCTTCGGATTGCACATCTATATCCTCTTGAAATTCTGGTCCACAGAGGAAAGTAGCTGCATATGTATGGAAAGTAATACTGGAGGCCTTGTCCCCAGACAGAGAGCCAGGAGCTTGTGACTGTAATATAGGCTCATTCCCAAATCACCGTAAATCGAAACCTCAGCACTGAATCTGACACACCAATGCCTGAGTTGTGTTTGGGGCAGGCTAGATGCTGCAACCAAGCAAATTTAATACGTAAGTCCAGATTGGCATGGCCAATCTCAGTTGTACTTGGATGGGGAAGTGCATTAGTATAAACATGGCTTTTTCTTCTGAAGTGCTCCTGAGAAGCTAAAGTGAGTCTTTAAATAACAATCATTTGTTGGACACAACCCCTGATAGGCACAGCTGATATTTGTCACTAATGTATATGCTAGAAAATGAACTAATAGCCAATCTCTCATAAAGAAGATATAGCTTCTGCATAATTACTAGTGATCGTGAGCCACCCCCGCTGAGCAAATAAGTATTCACATTTGCAGTCTTAAATTAAATATTTTGATGAGATTCAGCCAGCAGAAAGGACAAAATAAGATACTTTTTTCTCCTTTTGGTACTTTGGGTGAGTGGGTATATTTTAACACAGTTTCATAGCTTTTATTCATTGACAGCCTAGGAAAGTTTAGACTAAATTATAGCCTGGTGGTACTTGGATGCAGAAGGGTAGAAGTTGCCAGGCAAACTGCTGACTTTCTGAAGTTTGGTTTTATAAACCTTGAAAAGGGTTTTTGTTTTGTTCTTCAGTAAGTCCTTGGGTCTTCAGAATGTTTGATTTATAGGGCTCTTTGCTTTGAAGAAAAATTCATTTAAAAATTTGGGTTCTGGGGGCTGGAGAGATGGCTCAGAGGTTAAGAGCATTGCCTGCTCCTCCAAAGGTCCTGAGTTCAATTCCCAGCAACCACATGGTGGCTCACAACCATCTGTAATGAGGTCTGGTGCCCTCTTCTGGCCTTCAGGCATAACGCAGAAAGAATATTGTATACATAATAAATAAATAAGTAAATAAATATTAAAAAAAAAAATTTGGGTTCTAGAAGATGGCTCAGTGGGTAAAGTGCTTGCTTGCTGTGCTGGCATTGCGGGCATGGGAAACTGAGTACAAATCTCTCCTCTCCTGTACTCACATAAAATGTTGCCCGTGGTGGCGTGTGCCTGTAATCACAATGCTCTGGAGGCAGAGACGGGAGGATACTCAGGGATGTTGGTCAGTCAGACTCACTAAATTCTAAATCTGCACACTCCAGGGTTAGGTTTAATGAGAGACCTTGCCTTGAAAAGTAAAGAAGGAACAATTGAAATAGACACCCAACATTGACCTGTAGTTCCCCCCCCCCCACACACACACACAGGGCAGGGAGTAGGGAAGGAGGAAGAGAGAGACAGGGGAGAGAGGGAGTATTAAATAGTAGTTCATGAGCCAGCAGGATGGGTCAGTGGGCAAAGGAACTTGCCATGATCATTGGGACCCACACAGTGGAGGAGAGAATTAACCACCTTAAGTCATTCTCTCTCACCACACTTGAGCCATGGTGTGCACATGGCCCATGTGCACACACACTAGAAAGTCAGACTTGATTTGAGGTTGATTTTGATTAGTCTCTCATGATCTTAGATTAGTTTGGGAAGCGAGCTCCAACAAAGGCTCAAACAGAACATAGCAGATCTTTGGGTATCTTGCCTTAATTATGAAAAGTCTTCATCATTGATTTTTGTTCATTTGTTTAATGGGTGAATTTTTGCATCCAGTTTTTCTTTCTGAGAAAATCTCTGACTTGGGTTTTAAGTGTCCCGTTCATTGGCATCTCATCCTCCAGTTTGTGGCTGGCTGTATGGAGAGGCTTGGAATCAGATATAGTTAATTTACATGACTTTATTGACTTTTAACAGAATTGATGTGGGATGGACAAACAGAATTCTGTGTCCTGAAGAGCAATGTTCCTTCCCCTCATTTGTGTTATGCCAATCATTTTATGCCAAGTATGGCTGAATACAGACTCAGGCACTATCTGTAATGATGTATGGAGCATCAAAAATATATGTCCTAATTTAGCCAATTTTCAGATTTCTTAGTACTGCGGAAGTGGAGAGGGCAGAGGTGGCAATGTTGTGGAGCTTGGCCATGTGTTAGTAGTCAATGCAATGCGGTTACTAGGGCCTTGAGGGAGTGTGGCTTCTGTAAACTTGCTGACTTTTAATAGGTCTGCAATTACTCTTTTAAGCCCTCAAGCAAATCAGAGATTTGCATGAAGGTAACCTGGGTTGGGGTGGAGATGGAGAGGGGGGAAAAGTCAGGCTTACCAAGGACATCTGCAAGGTCACAGTGTTAGAACCGTGTCTGCAGTTCAGGAGCTGGAATCTAACAGACCCTTTGAGCCCTGGCTCTGTCACCCTCTCAGAAGGCTTAAAAGCTTGTCCAAATCCTCACAGGAAAATACTGCAAAGAATAGCGAGGATTAGATGATACCAAGCATGAACACAGTGTTTAGCACTTTCCATAAAGGAGCTAATCACCATGGTTACTGCCCTGATGTTTTCTTGCACCAGCACAGCGCTCAGTTAGGATTTAAGATTAGCATGACATAACATCATCAGATATGTATAAGTGGAGTCCGTTGATGGGGGATCAACCTGACTTTCTCTTGACAAATGTCTGCTCTATTCTGTGCTGTGCAGATACTCTTACGCACAAAGAATGGAAGAAGCTGCCATCTGTGAAGGGTCTACAAGCCGTTACAAGCTTTTCAGGAATCTGTGACAGACAGCACTCATAGACATAACATCCTGTTCAGAAGCCTGAGGTTGAAGAGCTTTCCACTCCAGCAGAAGCAGCCAGTCAGTGACTTACCTAGAGGTGATAACTTTCCCATAGGTAAAACCTTTCAAGGAAGCATCTGAGGTTGGTTTGGAACTTGGGTCTTTTGTAGATGGATTGTCTTTAGATTCTGGGCCTTTACTTTGGGTCTCCTTGTGAGATAAAGCCATCTCCCTATTTTTCTTCCATAGTACATGCTGATTAAAACAGAAACATCCCTTTTCTCCTGCATGAATGTCAAGGCTGGATCATAGGACTGTGGAGAGGATGGGGCACATTGGAGATGAAGTTTCTTTTGCATGGAAACTCTACAATTCCTTATAGCTTAGCACTTCATGAAGCCCATGCCAGTGTCTCAGGGGACCCTGTGGAGTACCATCCATCAAGACAAAGCAAATTTCTGCTTACTTCTGCCAGTGAGGCTCCCTGTGGCTTCTTCTATTACTCTGCAGCCACTGAGAATAGTAATCGCCAGTAGATGCCCATAACATCTCTCTTTGTTACATCTCAGAATATACACAATTGGATAACTCAGCCTTGCTTCATAGAGGTCATCTCTAGGATTGGAGGAGCTGCCCCTCACTGATCAGATCATAACTCCAAGGGGCAGCGCTTTGCCATGGGAACTCAGGAAGAACATCCTGGACAGCATATCAGTATCAACAACCTGTTTAGATCTGTACCCCATTTTTGATTGGATTATTTGTTAATTTGATGTCTAGTGTCTTGCATTCTTTATATATTCTGGAGATCAGTCCTCTGTCCAATGTGGGGTGAGTGAAGATCTTTTCCCATTCAGTAGGCTGTGATTTTGTCTTAGTGACTGTGTTTTCCTTTATCCATTGTATAATTTTAGCTTCTTTGTCAAACATCAGGTGTCCATAGGTATGTGGATTTACATCTGGGTCTTCATTCAATTTCATTGAGCTACCTGTCTGCTTTTATGCAGTACCATGTGTTTTTTATGACTACAGCTCTGTAGTAGAGCTTGAAATCAGGGATAGAAGTTCTTTTATTGTACAGGATTGTTTTAGCTATTTTTTTTGTTTTGTTTTGTTTTTTGTTTTTCCATATGTGCCAGTGGCCACATCAGAGGAGTAGCAGGTAGCAATTGAAGTTCAGGAAGTCAGCCCACTAGGAAGCAAAGCTCTTATGGGTAAATCTGTTATGGGTAAGGCTCTGAGAGCCTCGGCCTCAGTATGTCTCTTGCTACTGCTGAGTCTTTACGTGTTTGCCACTGACATCATAGGTGAAACAAAGCTTTAAATATAACTTAAGATTAGGTTAAGATGATTTTGTTAATGGCTTTGAGGTAGAAAATCTTAAAAATAATTTGAAGTTTAGAAGGACATACTTTTAATAGCTGAGCGAGGGACTCTTTGAGGTCAGGGCGCAGGAACAATGGCAGCCTGGCTATTACTGGTTGATGTACTTTTCTTGATAGGATGGGTTGGTGATCAGTGGTGATGATTAATTCCTTGTACCCATTTCTGTCTTTAGTTTTCTCATATAGAAAACTGTTGATGAGTGGCAAGGCACCCTGAGGATTTGAAATAGAGCTGACTGATTGTTTTTCATATATAAAAGTTTAGACTTGTGATTTTTTTTATAAGATTACCTTTTAAGATAGATAATAAAGTAATTTATCCTTTCTTTGTAACTGCAAAATGTAGCCTGTCAGCAAGAGAACTAACTGCCTGAGAAAAATACCTTGCTTGCTTACCCTACGTTAATCTATAATGAGTTGCTTGGGTATGAATGTATGTGGGTTCTTGGGACAACTTGTTTTTCATCTATAATATGTAAAAGGTTTGATCATGTAAGGGATATGGAAAACATGCTGGCTTATACTTGTAATTATTCACTTGAAAAATAGAATGTAACCACATTGCAATTCTTAAACTGCTTGAGAGATTTTGCTGAGATATATAAGCTATAAGGAAGACATCAAGAGAGACAGAAGGGAAATATCAGGGCAGAAAAACAGAGCAGAAAATCAACAGAGTGGAACAAACAGCAGTGAGAACAGTAAAATGAAGAACCAAACTTTGACCCTCAGAAAAGTCCTCCTGTGTCTGTCTGTCCAGTAGCTCACCTGCTCTGCATCTCCTCTTCAGTTTCTCTGACCTGCTGAAGGCTTGCCATTCATCAACATCCTAGGTGAGATTCTGACATGTTGGATGTGTGTGTGTGTGTGTGTGTGTGTGTGTGTGTGTGTGTGTGTGTGTGTTTATTCTCCCCTTTCACCAGTCCCAGAGAATTAAGTTTTACTCCCTCAGCTAGAAAGGTCAAGCTGGGTGGTAATCTATTGACCCCTTCAGATCCCCCTCAAGCCATGAGCTGCTAGAGGCTAGTCTTCATGGCAGCAGTACATATGAAGGTGAACATTGTTCTTTCAAGGTCTGTAAAGAACTGTGTTGGGATTTTAATCGGGATTGCATTGAATCTGTAGATTGATCCTACCCATCAGTGAGTGTGAATATCTTTCCATCTTCTGATATTTTCTTTTTTTTTAAATTTATATATTTATTAAGGATTTCTGCCTCCTCCCTGCCACCGCCTCCCATTTCCCTTCCCCTCCCCCAACCAAGTCCCCCTCCCTCATCAGCTCGAAGAGCAGTCAGGGTTCCCTGACCTGTGGGAAGTCCAAGGACCGCCTACCTCCATCCAGGTCTAGTAAGGTGAGCATCCAAACTGCCTAGGCTCCCCCAAAGCCAGTACGTGCAGTAGGATCAAAAACCCATTGCCATTGTTCTTGAGTTCTCAGTAGTCCTCATTGATATTTTCTCCAATTTCTTTCTTCAAAGACTTGACATTCTTGTCATACAGGTCTTTGATTTTCTTGGTTAGAGTTATACCAAGATATTTTATATTATTTGAGGCTATTTGATGTGGGAGTGTCATATCAATCTGTTGCTTTCATTGGTTAATTAATAAAGAAACTACTTGGCCTGATAGGTTAGAACATAGGTGGGTGGAGTAAACAGAACAGAATGCTGGGAAGAAGGGAAGTTAGGCAGTCACCATGCCTCTCCTCTCTGTGTCAGACATGATGAAGCTCCAGCCCAAGATGGACGTATGCTAGGATCTTCCTGGTAAGACACCACCACGTCGTGCTACACACATTATTAGATATGGGTTAACCAAGATATGAGAATTAGCCAGTAAGAGGCTAGAGCTAATGGGCCAGGCAGTGTTTAAAAGAATACAATTTGTGTGTTGCTATTTCCGGGGCTAAACTAGCCATGCAGGAGCCGGGCAGGATGAAAAGCAGGCCTCCTCGCCTCATCACTACAGCTATTGTGAAGGATGTTGATTCTCTGATTTCTTTCTCAGCCCGTTTATCATTTGTATATAGGATTTTTTTTTCAGTTGATCATGTATCCAGCCACTTGAATAAAGTATTTATCAGCTGTAGGAGTTCCCTGGTAGAATTTTGGGGTTGTTTGTGTGTACTATCATATCACCTGAAAATAATGATACTTTGACTTCTTCCTTTCTAATCTGTATCCCCTTGATTTTCTTTAGCTGTCTTATTGCTCTAGCTAGAACCTTGGGTACTATATTGACTAGGTATGGATATAGTGGACAGCCTTGTCTTATTTCTGATTTTAGTGGAATTGCTTTGAGTTTCTCTCTGTTTAATTTGATATAGGCAATTGACATGCTATACATTGCTTTTATTATGTTTAGGTCTGTCCCTTGTATCCCTGATCTCTCCAAGACTTTCATCATGAAAGGGTTTTGTATTTTTGTCCAAGACTTTTTCAGCATCTAATGGGATGGGTTGATCATATTTTCATCTTCATAAGAAGGAGAGAGAGAAAGAGAGAGAGAGAGAGAGAGAGAGAGAGAGAGAGAGAGAGAGAGAGAGAGAGAGAGAGAATGGAAAGTAGGTGAGGCTGTAAACTCTCAAATCCTACGCCTGGTGATGTACTTCCTCCAGCAAGGATCTCCACCTCCTAACAGTTCCATAACTTCCTAAACAGCATCCCCAACTGGTGAACCTGTGTGTGTGTCGAGGGGTGGGGGAACGTTTCTCATTCAAACCACAAGATGAATTGTGGTATATAGGAGTCACATTTCCAGTTACACAATGGTGGGATGAATGGTCTGGCTCCAGTGTGAGCAGACATCTTGGAAGAAGTAGCATTGGCCTCCATATTCCAGGAAAGGCAGTGACACTGGCGCTGTAGGAGGTGGGTGGCCCAGTGAACACTCTCATATCTGAAAGGTGCCAATTTCATTGGCAAACCGGGCATAAATGTGCTGGGTAATAACACCCATCCTTTCACAGCCAAAGCCACAGCTAGACAGCTCTTCCATTAATCAAAACTTTCAAGGACTTGGATCCTCTATCTGTCATTCTCTTATTTATTATTTCTCAGACAAGATGCATACAGTTGTTTGATGTGTGGTTCCCTTTGTTTAATCATCTGCATGTTGAGATAAATGTTCTCCTGAATGGGAAACCATCTACTGCCGGTGGGAAAATGCCACATATGTGAATACTAAGGCTCTTTGAAGGGGGGCCCTTCCTCAACACCTATTTCAATTTCCTTCTCTGAAAATGCAGAGACTGAGACATTGAAAAGTGAAATAATTAACAGGTGGGTGCACATACCCTACTGCATTGTCCCAGGTGTTATGTCAAGTATTTTAAAGCTATTATTACATTAGGTATGGTGGCACACACCTATAATGCTAGCAGAGTAGAACTAACTTGCTCACTTTCGAGAAAGTGCTACAACCCTTGAGACATGGGGAGCAGAATTAAATAATCATAATGCGCCCAGATGCCATGCCTTCCTGCCTGGGGCTGTCCAGTCCACCAAACCTGGCACACAGTAGGATCCACCCAAAGGCAGGCTGAGAGGCAAAGGGCACTCAAAAGAGCCTCAGATTGAACAAGGCATTGGGTAGATTATCTAAAATTTGCCTCTATTCTCAGAAACCCTACAACTCTGCTTCCACCCATTCACATGAGCCCTGCTGCTGGCACGGCAGATGGTATGAAGTGACCAGTTAACAGGTTATTTTGTTCCTAAATCTAGAATCTGTGTGGCCTAGGTTAGAGCAGTATCACAGCTGAGGGGGTGAAGCTTGTCCAAGATTAATTTTCCTTGTCTCTTCTAACACTGACAAGGCTCAAGTGTAGGCAAATCCTACCACATATGTTATAACCTCCCCTCTGCCACACCCAATGCTCAAAGCTTCCTCACTATCCATGTCCTAAGTATCATCACCTTATTCCTACAGTCCCAACCCAGTCATCTCAGGTCCCCTATCGTGGCCTGCTGTCCAGCTCCATCTTTCTCCCCCTATGAGGCCAGCTAGGAAGGCATTCCATCTGATGCCTCTCTGTAGGCCCCTGTGTCACTTCAACCCTTTGGGAGGGAGAAGTTTGTATTAGTCAGCTTTTTATCTAGTGACAAAGAATCTGAGGAAGAGGTTGGTTCTGATTCACAGTCTCAGAGGTTTCGGTCTATGGCCAGTCGGGTCTGTCTGTGTGTGAAGTGAGGCAAAATGTTCCGGCAGGGGAAACACACAGGAGAGAAGGCTGATCTTTTCCTGATGACTCAGACATGTAGAAAGCAAGGAAAGAGAGCTCCAGCTACAAGGACGGGACACCTTTCAAAGGTGAGCCCACAGAGACTTCATCCAATCAAGTCCCATCTCCAAATAGCTTTATGATCTCCAAGTAATATCACCAAGTTACAAACCCATCAGTGGATTCACCCATTGATTCAATCAGAGTTCTCATGACACAGTAACCTCTCAATGATGGGACCCCAAACTGAGGAGAACTGATCCTTCCACATAGGAACCTTTAGAGCAGTGGTTCTCAACCTTCCTGATGCTGCAACTCTTTAATACAGTTCCTCATGATGTGGTGACCCTCAACCATAAAATTATTTTTGTTGCTACTTCATAACTATAATTTTGCTACTATTGTGAATCATAATATAAATATCTGATATCCAGGATATCTGGTATTCAACCCCTGTGAAAGGGTCATTTAAGCCCCAAAGGGGTCGTGACCCACAGGTTGAGAACCACTGTTTTAGGGGGCGACTTCTTAGGCAAGGGTAAGGGAGAGAAGCAGCATAGTTGACCACTGTGAGATGGTTATCTGTAGGTAGAGGAGACAGCCTGAAGATGTTCACACACTGAAAAGTGCTGTGCCCCTTCTACAGACGAAATCTGTGCCCATATGCCGTGCGTGAATTATATAGCATCCCTCGGTGCTCACGGGGGCCAAGAATTGTCAATCTGCTATCACCCATCCAGAGGGGTCCCCTCCTGAATAGGTTGCCTTTCCCAGTGTCATTACAAGTGAGAGGCAGTGTGGAAATGCCCACCTGGATGGAACAGAGGCACCTCTCCCTCTAGGGTGGCTTCTGCAGCCCACTGAGATAATAGCGGTATCAAGACACTCTGACTGATGATGGCCCACATCTGCAGTGAAGCCAGGCTGTATCCACAGGGTGCAGGCTGCCATCTGATTGCTTAGCTCCTGTAGCTGCACCACTGAGCTTGGGAAAATTTTCATTAACTGATGCATTAAGATAATGGAGAAATAATGACACACACAGGACAATTACTTTCATTATTATGTAGGAATTAAATCAGATCATCTTTTCCCCACCCACTCTGCGCAGCTCAGAGAAGGCTCTTAAGAGTTTTAAGCTCTCTCTCTCTCTCTTTCTCTCTCCCTCTCTCTCGGGGAAAGTTAAAATAAATGCTTGAACTTTAGTTCATTATCTCCCAATTCCTGGAACTTTGCATATGTGGGAAATGTATTTATTTACCTTTGTCCTCCTTTCTCTGTCTTCTAATACTCAGGGAACCTTTGGCAAGATTAATGAAAAAGATGGACAACTTTGAGGGGGGATAGCACAAAAGAGATGTAGAGTCGAAGCTGGCCGGTTTAGTTGGAAGAGGGAAGAGGGAAGAGGGTCTATTTGTCCTCTGAAAACTCAAGGTCAAAAAATCTGCAGGGGCTGGGGCTTCCTCTATCTCAGTGCCTGCCAGACTCTCTGGGCAGAGCCTGGGTGATGCTCAGAAGCTGGGGAAAGGCCTATGTTTCTGGGGTGCAGAAAGAGGCATGGGCTATGGTGGTGGAGACCAGAAAGGGAAAGAAGGAAGAGCCGGCATGGCCTAGCTGGAGGCTGGGTAGAAGTCTGGGAAGCTATCCTGAGCTTACACACTCCTTTGGACTCTGAGTGGGCAACAGGTCAACAAAGGGCTTCCTTTAAGATCCCAGCTGTGCTTTGACTATGACTAATAGACAAATGATTGGTTGCATAATGTTTTGCTCCATCAAAATATCGAGCTGAAGATTCAGTGGGATGGGAGGACTGGATTACATAGCGGTGGTGATGGCTTAGTTTTCTTTTACTGACTGAGTCATGAATATTTTATTTTTTAAAATTTGTTTTATATTTTGAGACAGGGTTCAAGGCTGGCCTTGAGGTCACTATGTCCCTGAGGATGACCTTGAACTTCTGACCCTTCAGCTTCCACCTCTAGAATTCAGGGATTACAGGCATGCACCACCATGCCCATTTAGACAATATAAAGAAAGGGCTTTCTATATACTAGGCAAGTACTCTACTGACCTAGTTAAACCCTCAACCCCTAAGTTGTGATTTTTGCTAACAACCTGGCTCTCTGTTAGCTGTCTAGAGGGCCCATTGTGGATAAGCAACATTTCCGAAAAGATGTATTTATGTCCTAATCTGAGACATATGTGATTAAGTCCTCATTTGGAAATAGGGTTTTGGGGAATGTATTCAATAAAGATGTTCTTCTCTGCATTAGTGTGGAGAGAGATACATGTATGGAACAGGGCCATGGCGTGAGAGACATGAGTAGGGAAAAGGGCCATCAGTTGATAAAGGTAGAAAAAAGCCACACAAACAAGAGTTGCCACAGTTGTCCAAAGGAGGAAGAGTGAGTGAAGGCTTCTCCAGAGCCTTTCTTGGGACTGTGGTCCTGCTGACAGTACATTTGAGACTCCCCTACTCCTGGATTGTAAGAGGGTGCATATCTGTTGTTTAAGCCACCCTGTCTCTGGTCATAAGTTCTGACAATCTTTAGTCCTGGGAAACTAATTCAGGACCTTAAACAAACTGCTTCCGTCTCCTGAACTCACCCTACACCTGTCTGGGATGGCTCTCTGCTGGACCTGGCTATAGCTCCCTGTGTGAAGGCCTGTAAGCAACCTTTCTCTTAGGAGTGCCGGCGTTCTTTCCTGGAATCACACAGCAGCTATAGGAAGGGCTAGACAGATGTACCAGCATTGTTGGCTCCTCCGTAAGTCAAGGGTTTTCTCAGGGATGGGTTCAGTGGATGGTTAAAAATATTTTAGGGAATGGGGGAAGTTATTAGTGATGACCAATGACATATGATAGTTGCAGAATGTGCCTGGCCAGAAACTGCTTTAAAGCTGAGGCTTAACTTGGAAATTGGCCCATTGTGTAAGCCGAAACAGAGAACAAGGATGGGGGAGGGGTGTTTCACATGAGAAGGTAGGGAAGTGTCAGGCTGAAGCTGTCAGAGTAGACTGTCTATGGAGTGTACACAGAAGCTAAAGAACACCATTCCGCCTGACCAGTCTTAGCTTGACAAAGCCACAAGTTACTCACTGTTAGCTCATGCAATCTTAGGAAGGTGACAAGGACATCACAGAGCAGAGGACCTTTATTCCAGAGTCAGCCTTGCACAACCTGCCACAGAGGAGTTGAAAATCTATGCCCAGAGGAGCTTAGAGAGCTATCAGGCAAACAGAGGGGTATGATCATGATGCTTGGATAATAGCCAATGATATAGGAAGGAATGTGGCCAGCCTTAGCCAGGCCATGCATTTGACAGTCTCTACAGAGGGGATATGCACACATGCATGTGAACATGCACGCGCACGCACACACCACACACACACATTGTTGCAAGGTGGGAGTTAAGAAGTTTCAATTGCATGCCCACTAGCTTTCTGTCAAAATTTTTTCTCTTTTAACAATTACATTGATAAAAATAAGTTCCTTCATCTTATTTAACTCTGTTGGGAGATAGTGGATGATCAGAATTGACTCCCACGGTGCTAGGGATGAATATGGAAATGTTTTAACACTTGGTCCCCACCTGGTGGTACTGTTTGAGGAAACGGAAACTTGTTAGAGGAAATGCATCATTGGGGGCGGGCCTTCAGGTTTAATAGCCCAGCCCCACTTCCTGTTCATTTTTTTTTCACTTCCTAAATAGGGATACCATATGACCAGTAGTCTTCTGTTCCTGCTGCCCTGTTTGCCTCACTATTGCCGTGTCTTCTCACCATAATGAATCAATCCCTTTGAACAGTGAGCCAAAATAACCCCTTCCTTCCTTAAATTGTTTCCCGTGAGTTATTTGGTTGCATAGTGAGGAAAGTCTCCAGTCCAAGCTGGCAATTCAAGAGGCACTGGAGAATGGCGTTTATTTGGCTTGTGATTTGAAGGGTACAAGGCATCATGGTGTGAAAACGGGGAATGAGGCGGCTGGTCACTTGGTAGTCACAGTCAGGAAGGAGTCAGAGCAAGATGGTGCTGGTGCTCAGCTCGCTTTCTCCTTTAACCCGTTGATGGGTGATGGTGCTGATGACATTTAATGTGCTTCTCTCCACTTGAGATCACAAACATGCCCAGAGCTTGGTCTAGTAGGTGATCCTAGCTCCTGTCCAGTGGACAGTGAATAGGGACCATCACACACACACTGATGGCCCTGGCAGGACAGTTTTCTGTGTTTTCAGCATAGTCACACAGGAAATATACTCAGCAGTTTCTCTGAATACAGTTCGTGATGGACAGGGAAGAAGAGGATCCCACTAAGCCTCTTGCTTTGGTCTTTCTGGTAATGGCTCTGAACAGTGGGGAAGAAGAAGCTGTGGACGCCTGTGCACGGGAAAACCAGAAATACCCACCAATGGGGAAGGAAGCAAATGGCAGGATCCTAAGGATTCTGGCCAAACCTCAGCAAACCGGATGTGCTACTTGCCCCTGCTGCGACTGCCATCTGCCATGGCTCCATTCCTGTGCTCTCTGACCTCTGATGTTTGCTGGCATTATCCTCTGAAGTCACCGGTGACACACTGGACACCAAGTTCAACAGCATTTCTGCAGACACTTCATGCTCCCGAGCTATCTGTGCAGGCCATTATGGATGAGGTCCCCTTCCTTCTACTGCCATTTGATCATGTCAGCTTTCTTGCTAGGTCCCTCTGTGTCCACTCACTTCTGATGGCTCTCTGCCCCCTGCCCCAGGTGCTCAATCAGAACGAGCTATTGAAGTTATTATTTTGTGGAAGTCTCCAAGAACATTTAGGCTTTCTTTTTGAACTCGTGCTAGTAAACAAACGGATTAAGTGATCTCAGGGGCAAACTCCTGCCTTAATACACCGTCAAAGCATCCACGCGTTGGAGGAGCTGATCATACCCAATTGTCTTCCCACATGCCATCTCTGGCCTTTTGAAAATATGCTCTATGACCGTGAATTAAGCCTTCCCAGAAATGGGTCTCCTAGTTTTCCTTCTTGAACCTTAACTGATACAGAATAATGTAAAATTAATCTGTAAGTCTATATTAAGACATCTTTGTCTATAAACTGAGCACATTCGGTAGTGAGCATCTTCTATGTAGTGTTCTTAGGAATGGGCCTCTCCCCACAATGTTTTCCTATCTGGATATGCCTTTGCTCTCTGAATGATGTCCCAGGCCTCTTTGGTATAAGGAAGGCGTTGCTTTGGGAAATCACCTGCATGTATTCTCACCTGCATCAGGTAGTAAATCTTTCCTACTATTTTGTGTCTGGCTATGCTTATTGTAGTGTTGGACTCACCAAAATGAAAATAGAAATTATGAGGAGACATGGGAAGGTACAAGACCCCTTCCCTCACTCAGAAGTCTTTTGAAGCCACTCAGGAGCCGAGAAGCCAGACTTTCAGCACAATCAACACCCTGCTGCCCATGTGGAACATTCCCTTTAAATATGTATATTTTATGACAAAATAAGAATGACCTTTGCTTCAGGTCTGAATGTCTATGACCTTGGGTTGGGCCTCACTCCTTTCTCCAAATGTTGCTAGGGACTCTCAACAAATTGTTAACTTTTACAGTAAAGGCATCTTACCTGACTGTATCCACCAGCTGGCGTGAGGACCCTCTAGGCCTGAGAGGGAAGTGAGGCCACTTTGTCCTGTTCTTTCCACCTGAAACCTGAACTGACCTGTTGACATTCATGAGGCTGAGGGGCTGGGGAAACAAGGGGCTGCTCTGTCTCTTTATCTGCAATCAGGCTACTCTGCAAGGCAAGGAAGGCTACTTTCCCCCAGGGCTGTGCTCCCCCAGGTACTGTTCCCAGGGCCTTCAGCCCTCTGCAAATGCAGCATTCAGACGTTCATAACCATCTGAGCCCCTCTGTCCTGCAGAGGATGTGGAAAACGGTGTGGATGGTCTTGAGGAAGAGAATGACAAGATCAGATTTGCGGTTTGAAAAGACCCTTTAGGAAGGTGCTGCCTTTGAGGAGACTGTTAGGTCAGAGGCAACTGTCTTTCAGACAAGTTTGTTTCCCTGTTTCCTGCCAAGGGCTGAACTTCCTCTCTCCACATAGCAAATGCTGAAACAGACTCTTCTACATGGTAAAGGCACAAAACAATTGCTATTGCTGAGTCAGGCAATTTTTCAAGCAACGAAGCTGCTGTTGGCCACTTCCTTTCCTCTCCCCACCAGTCCCGTTCACTGATGTTGCCATGTTCTTCTATTTCTGTTCCCACCCAGATCCTTTTCTCCACCGACCCCCCCCCCCAAGACCACACAGAGAGGACAGAAGAGATCAATGGTGTGAGAATGGAATTATTTTCTACCATTTTCTCTCTTTGATGAGGTCAGTGTGGAAAGGGGTAGTGTGGAAGTGTAAAGAGTTTTCAGTACAGGAAGCCCTGTTTTGCCTCCATCCTTTCCGCTGTGGAGGAGGACCAGCCAGCCTCCCACAGTCTGCAGTAGAGAAGTCCTGTTGCTGTAAGTTCTCTGCAGTCCCCCTGGGGTTAAGGCTGAAACAAGCAGGGAACTCCTGGCTCTCACACTATGGCTCTTTCTGAATGAATTTGAATTGGTTATTTAAGTGAGTTCCAGCTGCTTTGGAGGAAGTTGACCTTCCTCCAGAAGTTTTGGTGATTGGCCAAGGTTCATCCTAAGGCTGCTTCCCTGGGAAGCCTCCAGAAAGCAGAGCCACAGATAAAGAGCTATGAATTCCCAGGGCTTCTATCATTGTGAAGAGCCCAGAAAGGCTGAGAGTTGCCTCATGAGAGTTTCTACAAAGGTAAAGACAGTCAGCTCTGACCCAGCTAAGCTTTACTTAGCTTCCTATTTGGAAACTTGTCAAAAACTCATATGATGGTATATATAGCAATTAGAAACAAGGAAGAAACAGGCATCTCTTTTAACAAAACCCTTTTTAAACATATGCCACGAAATAACAATTTGGAATGCAAAAGAGTGTATTGATAAACCCTTTTTAATTGTATACCGTCTGTATACAATACATAAATAGCTACTATTTATTAAAGACTAACCAAGTGCCAAGATTTAATTAAAGACTTTACACGTATTATCTAACTTGATCCTCCCAACACATTGTAAGGAAAGTAATATTTTAAGACTCAATTATATAGACGAGAAAAACAGTATCTAAGAAAATGTAAATGAATTCCCCAGATCCTAGAGTCAATAAAAGTCAGAACCAAGCTATGAATGCCATTACTGTAACTCTAGGTAAAATATTGACAGTGATTATTTTTTAAAATGGGTCATTTTCTTTATTGTAGAGGATATGTAATAAAAACATTACAAAGATGATTTGTATATATAATATATGTGAAGAATGGGTTTTCTGAAAACAGCCAATTAATGATAATTAGAAAAAACTCAACCTGAACAAAGTTATGCACGTTTTTATTTCCACCTATTGCTTTCTCCGATGCATTTCAAAGGCCATTTTGCAGGGTCCTTCATCCGCCTGTAATCTTTGAAAATACCCCAAGGCTTAATTGTTTGATTGCTTAATAAATCCAATTCCCTTGGAGATTCTCTACCAGGATTAATAATGTCTTTCTAGAAAGGCAAGTCGCCAGCTACATGGAATTACACAGGTACAGCTGTAAGTCAGTTGTGATATCCTCAGACTTCATAACTGGCGGGTTTTTTTTTTGTTTGTTTTATTTTTTTCTGGCTCTGGGGCAAATGATTTTTTTTTTACAAGGCTCAGTGTGTCAGAATGAAACAAAACTGTTGTAAACCTTTGCTTTCTGAGACACATTTCATGAGAGGTGTTGGGAAACACATAACACATAAGTGCTGAACAGACACTTTTCTAAAGGGCACACTGACCGTGGGAAAATGAGCTTCTGGGTATAACTCCATTCATCTTAGTGGTCCAATTAATCTTATGGTTGCAGAGCACTAGAGTAGGAGGAGGGGAGCAAGGTTGATCCCAAGCCTGGAGCACAGCCTCTGACTATGAAGCAGTAGAGTTCTTGAGAGCAGAAGAAAGAGGCTCCAGAGTTGGCTCAGCAATCGAGAGTATTGCTGCTCTTCCAGAGGACTTGAGTTTGATTCCACAGCAGGTAGCGCACAACCATCTGTAACTCCACCTCCAGGGAATCCAGTAGCTTCTTCTGGCCTCTCCAGATACCTGAGCACACGTGGAACAGACTCACATATGCACACATGCATACATATGCATATAAATAAAAAATCTTGAAGAACAAAAAATCAGAAGAAATCAGCCGCTGAATGTACTAATACTATGACTTCAAAGAACATTACCATCTTGAGTGTCTATGGGATCTTCAAGATCTCTGGGGCCACCAACTCAACTACATCCTGCTTCAGTTGTGCTTCTGGTTTAACCTATGGGTCATGGCATCATCCTTGGAAGGCTACAGTCAAAGATGGCAAATTCTCATTACATAGTCCATAGCTCTGGCTCATTTATCTTCAGAGTTTATTGTCAGAGATAAAGAACTCTTGCCTTTCCTTAACTATGATGTTGGACATGAAAGCAAACAGCTGTCAGTGTCTCTGCTCTCCTGCACAGCGCTTAGATCCTGAGTGGGATGCAAAGCTACACACTGAGAAGATGCCCAAAACCATAGATACACCCACGCAACCTCTTGACCTATTGATCCAGTGTCCCTGTTTCCTCAGAATTGAACATTCTCACCTGGAGAAAGCAGGGAGGCTCACAAGGTGTGTGAGATTCTCAAGAAACTAACGAAGTTCACGAGGTCCTTTGTTGAGGTCACTTAAGCAATAATATCTTGTCGGGGAACAGTCTTCAGTGGTGTAGCCGCTCGCAAGTTGCAGCTCTCCTGCATTTCACCCATTCTGGATGGGCTTTTCAGGGATGTAGCATCTGGAATCACTCGTGTTCCTATGAGTATCCATAGTAAATACACTGGTTCAGCAAGCTGGACTTAGATGGAATCATTTATCTGGTCTGTGTTACTTTCTTTTCCTAGGGTGGCTAGAAATTAGCTTCCCAAGGGAAGTCATGAGACAAGGAGGTACAACTCAGAGCCAGAGGACCACCTGTGTATCATATGCTAACAAGCTCCTTCCCATGACTGTTGGAATGAATCCAGCTTCTCACCCTATGAGGCAGATCCCTTTTTACTCCATTGGCTCGTGAGGGAATAGAGACTCTGAGAAGCAAATTCACATGTCTAGCCAGGGTTGCAAAAGCTACTGCAGAAGGCAGAGCTCTACTTGTCATCATGCCTACCCAGCTACAGAGCCCTGGGGGGCACATCCCTATGCTCTGCTGTTCCCACACAGTATGGCTTCTAATGAGGGAGACACTCAGGCAGGATACTCTACACAGTATCTGGGGAGGGGTAGGAAGGAGTCCTGGGTAGACGCCCAACAGGCTTCTTTGTAAACCTCTGTCCTCTCCCCACTGCTACAACACACAGTGCTGGGAGGAGACAGGCCTACCACAGAAAACATGAGCTCTGGGGTCACATTCAGTAGCTCTACAGAAGCAGTAGGAGTTAGAACTGTGTGACATTAAGAGGTAACATGTGCCCCACTGTTGTTGGTGGATTGTGCTATAGAAGAAGAACTTAGGAGAAACACATTTTAAAAATAACAGTAACCACACCTGCCCTTGACTCTCCTACCAAAGCTGGAAATGAATCTTCTCTTCACTCCCAAGGGAAATAGCACCTCGGTCTTCTGAGATACTAGATGAATATGCAGGGAAAGAGGCTGCAATGGAGATGGTCATGCCTCTGCTTACGAGATGCATGAGAACGTGAGAGCCTTTTGGAGAACCATTTCCCCATAGTGATGAGACATGGGTAAATACAATAAAGCAGTTGGTAGGATAGAATGACTTCATATTTATAAAATATTGCTTTTTATATAGGGATGTTGAAAAGGATAGAAGAACATTCATCCTGATATTAACAGAAAAGGTAAGTTTTACTAGTTTTTAGCCTAAAATTTTGAGTTAAAATATATTCCTAGGGATATCAAAAATTTAAATAAGAAAATAATTTCTAATTTTCAACTTAACAACTGAGAGGAGCCTTATAAGGCCTTTGTTCCTTGTACATGGGCATATAGCATGGTTTTGAGCTGGACTACATTTCACATTCTTCAGAAGACCTTATAGTGATATTTTGTTTATGATCTAAGAAATAAAGCTTGCCATAAGATCAGAGTGCAAAGACAGCCACACTAATCAGTCATCAAGCCAAGCAGGGGTGGCACACGCCTTTAATCCCAGAAGCCACACTGGTTAGCCATAGGGGTTGGACGGTGGTGGTACACGCCTTTAATATCAGGACTAGAGAGGAATATAAGGCGGGATGAGACAGGAACCTGCTCTCTTTCAGTCTGAAGATTTGGTAGAGGTAAGAGCTCTCTAATAGGTCACTACTTTGCTTTCCTGGTCTTCAGCTTGAACCCCAATATCTGTCTTTGGGATTTGATTAGTCGTGCTACACCACCTGCCTCTGAGGCTGATGTTGAAGTTGGTGACAAGAAGGCACTCCCTTAAATGTCAAATTGCCTGCAAATTTTTATTTTCCCTGGGTCAGCAAAAGTGGTGCCTGGATACCCTCACCTTCCTTATTCTCAGCAAGTACAGCACAAGACAACAGAATCATTTCACTCACATGTCAATCACACAGACCAATCTGGATGGAGTCTCCAATGGAGGCATTGCTTTGTTGTGTGCATTTGCTCCAAACAACCAAAAGCATTATATATTATTTGTAGATATACGTGTGTGTATATATATATATATGTTTGAGGGTTTAGATCAATATGGCATGCACAGATACTATGCATCATATATACAGTAACATCCACATATACCGTACTCACAAACACTACATCACACACAAAACCACACACACACACACACACACACACACACACACACACACACACACTCCAACAACAGTTAGCTCTCCTAGTACTTGACCATTATCTCAATTTTTTCAGGATCCCCTAAAGATGTCATTTTCCCCAGACAACAGGAAGTAATTTTAACAACATGACACCAACATTTCTGGGAGGTGGCATGCATGGTTCTTGGTAATTTGATGGGCTATAGATGCTCATCATCATTTTGTAGGATAGGTTGCAAATTGTTATTGATCATGGTCAGGGAAGAAACTAAGCAAAGGAGGTTAGATTCAGGGATCTCTTTCTGAAAAGAAAAAGGGGAGTATATAAAAATGATTGAATAAAAGGGTAGATTATTGAATCTACTTTGAAATTAAAAAGCAACTACTTGTCTCAAATTTTTTACATTGGTATGGATTTTTGTATATTGATACAAATTTGATATTGTATTGTTATAACATACCGTGTATCTGTTTCTACTCTTGTTGAAGGTAATTTTGTATATTAATACAAGGTTAAGATTATTTTGTTATATCATACCATATATGTATCACAAATTCTAATTGGTCTTAATAATAAAAACCTGGAGTCAGATATTAGGGGATGAAAGGTGAAAGATCAGAGAAGCAGAGCAGTCAGCCACTAGTTTTACCTCAATGAAATCCTCAGACCAAATGGGTTATCCAGTCTCCTCAAGTACTCAGACTAAATCGGGGGAGGTCCTATCTCTTCCCATCTTTATTCTTTTCTCTACCCAACCATATCCCTTCCTGTCTCTACCTTCCTAGTGCTGGTATTAAAGGCATGTGACTCTGAGTACTGGGATTAAAGTTGTGAGCTATTTCAGCCTGGCTCTCTTTTTCTTTTATACTGGATCAGTCTCGTGTGGTCCACGGTGGCCTTGAATTCACAGAGATCCATCTGCCTCTGTCTACTGAGTGCTGGAATTAAAGGTGTGTGCCACCACTGCCTAGCCTCTATGGCTAACTAGTGTCTCCACACTTTGATCTTCAGGTAAGCTTTATTTGCTAGATCACAAACAAAATATCACTACAGATATATATGCTTCTTCTCTTGTTTAAGGTATTGTATCTATGCAACTCACTTAAAAATGTAAAGTTCTAGTTCTTCAAAGCTATTATTACAAACTAGGATAATTAGGAAAATCAGGTAAGTAGTTAGTTATTTGTAACAATCAAACTTGTAGTCATGTTAGGTATGTTTTAAAGGTCAGATAGACATATTTTTAGATAGATAGTTGGTCTTCAAACACTTCAGAGATCTACAGAAAATGGTATTTAAGATAAATAAGGCTTTTCATGACAGTGAGACATGTCTGTGCCTGGCATCACCTATTCGCTTCAGAGAAGATGTTGAGCACTGAAGAACCTCCATATGGAGCTTGCTTTTATTGTGGCAAAGCTAACCACTGGGTAAGAAACTGCCCTTGCCTTGACTGTTGACAGCATTCTATCCAAATTGGACAATCAGGACACAACAGAAGGTGACTGCCAAACTTTGCCAAAACAAGGTCGGATAGTCCTTCAATATTACTGCTTCATAGAAAAGTCCGTCAGACATTCTAGTCCTATAGGCTGAGGATGGATGTGCCAACATTGCAGAGAAACCTTGGGTCAGGCAGCCAGCTTTCTCTGTCATTTCTATAGTTTTGAAAGCTGTTTGTTCTGTACTTCCTGTTTACTAAGGTAATATTTTATCCTCCTCAAATCTCTGATGGGGGTTGAAGACAAATAGTTATACTGTCTTCTTTGTTACCAAATTAAGAAAAGAAATTTACAAAAGAGATATAAAGTTTACAAAGTTTGAGAGACATAGAAGTTTGAAGTTGTTTATCTAAGAAACAGTTTTAGATCTAAAAAGGTATTTTCAGCTTGGTAATAAAAGTTATTATAGAAAGTGGTGTGATATAAAACTTTAGACTCACCAAGATAGGATAGATAATAGAGTATTTTCTCCAAATTTGCCAAATACAAATGGACTGAACATTGTGAATGTAATTCTTACCTGACAATTGTTCTTATGGTATACGTTTTTACTGTGTTAGAGTTAAAACCTTTCCTTTTATTTAGACAAAAGGGGGGGGAATGTGGGGGTAGTTAATCACACTGTTTGACACCTGAGACTGTGTTAATAATGTTAACCTGGAATCGGGGGTGGAAGCAGCAACTGGCTGACTGAATTAGCAATGGAAAAGCCAGCGATACAGATAGAGAAGAGACACAGGAAGGAGTAGTGAGGGCCTTAGAGATTTCACAGCCTCTTCAGTCTGGGAAGTGTGGAGAGAAAGTCAGCAGTTGTTCCTCCATGGTTTCTTTGATCTAACAAGCTTACACCTGCTCTTTACTCCAGAGTCTTCATTGATAATAGAACAACTCAGATAAACACATCAGTTTTCCTCACACTCAGTCCCCCATGCCCCATTTTCTCATCTCTAAACAGCAATAATGATTCCCTAATTACCTCACAAATTGTCGTTGGCATCAGATAAACTAAAAGGAAAGCCCTGAGGCATAATGTCTGGCATATAACTATTAGATAATGTCAAGGGTTTTTTTTTTGTAATAAGTAAATAATACTCCATAATTAACCAAAATAAAAAACAAACTTTAAATTAAACCTTGTCTCTCAAATGTCAATATATCTACTTTTCTGGATGTTAATGTCTGTGAAATTTACCATAACGTAAAACATAAAGAGAGAAGACAGTTTCTAATAACTGCTCTTTAAGAGAGCTCAAACAACCAGGGGAGTGTTTTACTTTTAAATAAGTGCTTCAATCTATGATAATAATCCATAGAAATTGACTAATCATTAAACTAATTGCTCATCAGTTTGTCCTACATGTGTGTTCAGAGAGGTATGGGTCACTTGTCTGGATTACCAATCAGTAGACATTCTTTGTATCTAAGTGTCAGAATCCCATACCAACAGCTAGAAGCTCAGTCCTGGAGATTACTGCAGGACCCTGAGACAGCAGACCTCAAAGAAGCTGGAGGCTGGGCCCTGAGAGGATGAGGTCAGAGTCTCTACAGCCCACATTTTTGGACTCCTTCATTTCTGACAGTGTTCTCCTTTGTCATTTTGCCACTCATCAGTAAGAGAGATGGGGAAAGGGGTTGGCTTGTGTCACAGCTGTTTAGTCACCCACATCCGGGAAAGCAAGATCACATGATTGACATGTGGCTACCAGGTTCCATGTTTCTGTGTGTGTGTGTGTGTGTGTGTGTGTGTGTGTGTGTGTGTGTGTGTGTGTGCCTATCACTGGACTGACATCCCCAAAGATCTCCATACTCACTCTGGATCCAAAGGAACCACTTTCTTACATCTTACTGGATCGTGTCCTCTCTCTGGATTCTGGTGTCCTAACTAGAAATATCCTTCAGTGATGCCGAAGTACCCTTGAGCTTTAACGGTACACAGAATTACTTCATCCAGCCCTGGGGGAGCTGGCTTTAAAAGAGCACCCAGTGTCAAGGATGGGTGATGGGTCTCAGTTAAAAGCATTGACTCTAACAGAATTGCTAAGAACAAATCCTCTTCCACATATGTCATTCTCATAGAACAATGCACTCTCTAAGTTGGCTTAATAGGGTTTCCTCTCTGGAAAGTTCTTCCACTCTTCAGTTTCATGGTGTTTGTGAACAGAGCACCCACCATGCCTCTACCACAATGCTTTGCTACAATCCAGTTTCCTCAAGGAACTAGTCACGTGCTAGGGCAAGGAACTTAGTCCCTGGCTGGGGTGCAGTCTGTGGGTTAACCTTGATTTGGCTTTGCTTCCGATGGAGACGTGGGTAAGAAATGATGACAGTCATAACTGTTATCTTCTGCTTTGCAAGCTGGCATCAGGATTTGAGATAAGGCAGGGGCCTAACATGTGAGGATGTACTTCAGATGTGGTAAAACTCCACATAAATGTTAAGTGTATTTTCACTGGGCTCTCCCAGGTGTGCCAAGTCACACCATCCCTGTTTCTGATCACCTGGAGCCCTGTGATCTCTGGGCTCAGTGGCAGAGTAAAGAAATCTGAAATTATTTTGTTTGAACTATTTCTTCTTTCCAGAAGCTGTGAAATCTTCAGCAGAAATAAATATCCTGTGACCTTCACACTAGCCCTCTGCAAATAATTAGGAGAATCTCACAGACCAAATTAGACATGAAACATCCCCCAGGAGATTCATTTTCTACAGAACTATTAGGTAAAGATAAGAAGCTCCCCCCAACAACAACCTCAGTCCCTCAAGACCCAAAATCTTTACTATATCATCAGGGTTACTTATATTTTTGATGCCAATATCAATATTAGCTAGTTATCCAGGTCCTTAAATTTTAAAAGTTACATGGATAGGGGATAGGGTCTCCACAAATGATGTCATCATTCAGAAGAGGTACACTTTTTTTCTCATGCAAAATTAGCTTTATACCCATAAAGATGTTTTCTATTCGGAAAGACAATTTTCTTCTTTCTTCCTCCCATTTTCCTTTTCTCACCCCCTTTCTCAGTCTCTCTCTTTTCCTCTCTTGCCCTACCTTCCGTTCCCCTTCGCCTTTTCTTTATCCTTCCCCCTTCCTTCTCTTCTCTCCTCTCTTGCCCCTTCTCTCTCCTCCTCTCCCTTTCTGTCCTCTTTTCTCCCAGTCCTCCTCCTCTTCCCCCCTTATCCCTAGTGCTTAAGATCAAACCCAGCGCCTCTTACATTCCAGGCCAGTGCTCCATCACCAAGTTCACCCCAAAGCCATTATTCAGGCCCCTGGACCAACAGAGGAAATGGACACTGACAGACATGAGACTGACTTTCATTCACTAATAGTTTATCCGACTATCTATGACCACAATTACCTCATAACATATCTCAGTAGCTGCAGAGATCTGAGTGATAAGCACAGTGGCTACCTTCTGAAAGTCAAAGGCAGGATCATCAAACGTATGGATAGGTATGGAAGAGTAGAGGAAAAAGATTACAAAAGCCTTTTGTTCGGCAAGAAGGTGGCCATGAATGGATTGCTCTGCTTTGGATAGGTCTACATGACACGGCCTCTTGATTGTCAGTTGGGCTGGGCTGAGAAGCACATTCATAATTAATAAAGTATGTGTGTGCGCATGCATGCATATATACATGCATGCGTGTATGTGTGTGTGTGTGTGTGTGTGTGTGTGTGTACATGTATGAGTGAGTGAGTGTATGTGGTTTCCACAGATGGATAACTATGCTCTGAATATGTTTGGTACCTTCCCATGGTTGGGGGTCCATGTGGAATAGGAGAAATTCAATATAGAGTTTTGTGGTATAATTTCTAACAACATAGCTAACTGTGTCTCCTCCTCTCCCCCCCCCCGTCTTATTCTTGCCCACAGTGATGGGAGGTGTTCTGCTTCCCACCCCACTATGAAGACCTTACCATCTGAGACTGTGAGGGTGTGCCAGGTGAGTCTTTCCTCCTGTAAGTATTTTCCCTCAGTAGTTTCCACAGCAGTTAAATGTCAAATCCACGTAGGACATTGGTACTCAGGTGGATTCGTTGCTATGAGTGCCTGACAACTGGTTTCAGAAGTCACTAGAAATGGTTTGGTGGGGAGGGAGACTTGGAAGAGCTTGGAGTTTCAGGCTAGAACAGCTCTAAGATGCTGTAAGTGGAGCTTAATGGGCCATTCTGCTGAGTGCCCAGACATTTCAGGACTTGTCCAGACTCCCGCCCACACAGACTCAAACATTTAAAGGTTTTCATTCATTTGGAAGACTTTGGTTTGAGAAGAGAGCACCAGAGCTCTTTGCGCAGGGCCAACTAGAAAAGGAAGAACGGAAGTGGTTTCTTGCATTCAGTCATCTACCCCACAAGGCGGAGTCTTTGCTGTAGAGCTGGAGTCTAAGCAGCCCCTCTGCCATTCAAACAGACCCTGAAGTCATCCACACAGAGCTGACTTCTCAGGTGTGCACAATGAAACAGTTAGGGTGTCGTGGAGCATCCCATCCAGATTCTAATGGAAAGCCTGGGAGGCCGTAGGGTTTAGAGCCCCTGGAGGCAGCTCCTCAAGGGCAGGGACTGAAGCATGAGAGTGAAGCTTAAGATGCAGTGGAAGCCCCGGAAAGTTACAGATGACAGGAATGAGGAATGAGGAATGTCTGCTAAAAGAAGGTTTCAGGGAGTGAGCAGACCTAGCCTAAAAGAGAGACCATGCTGATGTCACCTCACAAGGTCATAAAGGCTGCAGAATTTACCTTATGCCACCTTATGCCCTCAATGCCAGATGACCATAGGAGCTGACAGTCACATCCCGGGGCCTGGCTTTGCTTTCAACACATATTCCTTTGCTGTTCTCCTGCTCTTCCCTTTTGGAGCAGGGTTGCCTTATTCTTTGCTACTGTATATTAGAAATGTGTGCCTTGACTTTTGATTTTACAAGAGTTTACAATGAAAAATGTATCTCGAGTCTCAAGGGAGACCTTGAACTTGGACTTTTGAGCAATGTTGAAGCCCTAAGTTCAGACTCTTGGTAATAGACCAAATGCATTCTGCATTACTAGATGGATATTGGTTTGGGGGAAGGTAGGAATAGGCTGATAATGGTGGAAGAGAACATATCCAGGTGTCAAGTTGACAAGGGGTGGAGTTGTTTAATTGATCTTCATGGTCAACTTGATTAGATTAAGAAGCACCCAGGAGATTGTAAGGTACAACTCTGGATGTTCTAGATAGGATTAACCAAGATGAGGACCCACAACACCCTGAATACACAGTGGGAATCACGATAGTACCTGCTTTGGGTTGTTTGGAAGGTAAAATGAGCTCTTATTGTCAAGTGATTAAGAACAATGAATTCCATGTGGATCTGTAGTTGAAAGAGACAGGAAGAAAGTAAACAGGAAAAGGCAAGTGAGAAAAAGAAAGCAAAAAATGGCTAGTAAGAAAGGGAGGGAAATATGAATATCTGAGGATCCTTAACTGCCTGCTTCCTAATTCTCTCCCAAACCCTGTGTGCCATTAGTGAATAAGAAGAGAATATTCAGAGGGGTAGTAAGTGTTGGGGGAAGAAAGAGAAAAGATATAAGAGTAAGGATGGATGGAGGCATTGCCTTGGTAATTGTCGAAACCATATTCTCGAATATGGATAGAACATACAACATTCCAATGAGTTCTTGTGGGTCCAGTGAGCCCCTCTGGGAGCTGACTTCTGAGATCTATGTTCAACATAAAGTCTGGCCTACAATGTCTTCCAAAGAAGTTGATTATTCTAAACTCAAGTCATACTTGGAGGACGCTCTGGCCAAAATGTAAAGATGCTCTTGGAATAATGTGCCCGGTGTTTTTGGTTTTTTAATTTTTCTCTTGGACATTATTAGCTTTTTATATTATACACAAACCTGAATAAATCCCTGAACCCTTGATATCTGAGCTTATTGAAAAGGCAGATGATTCACTGTGAAGAATATTATAACATCCACTCTCCACTCCCAGACCCTTTTAGCTCTCCAGGTCCATTTCCCTACATTGGCTTCTGTGAAGAACTTCTTTGCATTTGGATTCAGCCTATTGCTCCTCCTCTAATTAGCTAAGACTATCTCATTATCAGCCCATGCCTGGTCAATTATCTGATTTCCTGCAGTATCTATCTGTCAACATGACGGCGCCTCTGATTTAATTTGTATGCTCATGGTTCTGATGCTCCCGTGGTCCTCCTTCTTGTGAGAGATGTATTAAGGAGAAGATTTATTGCCCTCTTGGCAGATAGTTCCTTCCTTGGTATCAGCTTCTCCTTGGAGCTGGGTAAACCTGCTTGGGTACCTCCTGGAGACCCGGGATCTTCTCTTAGATGACTCAGGGTATTATCCACCTCCAAATATTGATGTCAGAAATCACACTGGGGACAGCATCCCACAACCAAGCAAGGGAAAGGCAAGTGAGCCTTCGAATTTCCTTCATGGTTTATGTTTGACCCAATTTAGCAACTGATGTTTGGAAGGATCATTCTTTAAAAATAAAAATCTCTCTTTGAAAAGGTGTGAGCCAGCCAAATGTTTTGAAACCACAGCATATTTCTTAGGGCCAGTAGCTGGATGGGGTTGGGCTTTAAAGTGCAGAATTTCAAAAGATTGTCTTTTTGTGTATTCACTTGGTTTCCATTGAGTACGTATGGTATGTAAGGCGTGCTGAGGCTTTTAGAGCAAGGGACAGAGTGAGAGAAAGAGAATTAGCAGGTCAGTGCACCGTTTGTTTACCTGGACAAAAGATCTCTGGTTCTGATCATGCATTGTGAAAATCAGTCAAAATGAGGCTATACCCTTCCCCGGGAAAATTCTCTAGACAGGCTTAGCCCTAGATTTCTCAGAATGTGTTTCTCGATTGCTTTATTCTCTTACAACCAGAAAAGAGTACCAGGTGTTCACTCAGATCCTCTGTAGAATACATTGCTTAAATCTTTTGTTTCTCACAGAAGTATACAGAGCAAATCGACTGAGTCCAAGAAAGAAACCACACTATTATTTCAGGCATCTGTCTTTGTTTATTCTCTTGTGACAATTGCACTTCTGTAGATACAACTTTAGAAGGACAAATATCTCGCCAGTGGCAATCGAATTGCCCTTCTGCCTGTCCAAAGGAGATGAGTGACATTTTGACTAACATGGCACGATGCTCTTTCATCCTTTAAATGGAAAAAGTTAAATTCTAAAAGCCTGACAAAATGTCACATTCCTGTGTGTGAAAATGAGCTCCAAATACCAACTGAAGCTCCCTGTTTTCAGATAATGGGGATTATGTTGGGGTCCAGCAGTGAGCATTGAGGAGAGGGGTTGCCTCAAAAGTACCACTTGTGGTGAGATTAAGTGGGTTCCCCTTGAAAAGTTTGCTATTCCCCTTAAACTTGAAAGACACTTACACCCCAAAATCCAGACGCTTTGTCACCAGAAAACCACCTTAGAGGAACTTCTGCAGAAGTAGACCAGCACTGAGGGACAAGAAGGATCCCACCAGCACTATGCGGACATGGTGAGTGAGCGGGAGGCAGCAGAGGGACCAACGTGTCCTAGCTGCATCGTGAAACACTACAGCAGTCAGAAGAGAAAATGCATTCATCATAGCTGCATGAATGAAGACAGGAAGACGTGTGTCATGAAGAGCACAGACGGAAGGTCTTCTTTCGCACCAAACACAACAAGCATGGCAAGTCATAGTGTTCAAGGATGTATAGCAAAGCAAAGCAACCATGGAGGCCAAGGAAGTGATTGCTATGAGAATTAACATGTAGCATCCAGTCAGGAAAGGACACAGGTGTTTGGTAGGGGGCATTAACGCTATTTGAGTCGGCAGCAGTCGAACTTGGCCTAAATGGTGGTTACATAGGTCTTTTGCCTGTGACTACTCAGCTGTGCTTTTTGTTGTATTTTTCTGTGTCTGTTATATGTCAAAGAAAATCTAATGTCCCTGTCTTAGAGCTGTCTTTCAGTGCTTTTGACCCAAGTCTGTCAGACTGACCCATCTCTGTCCCCCAGATGTCTGGGGGGTTTTTTGCTACCATTCAAGACCTGCTATTGGATTTGCCCATGTCTCAGAAGGTAGAACAATTAGCCCTTGCTGCCCTCCCTGCCACTCATAGACTGTGTTTTCTATCCAGGGCGAGCCCTTACCAACTTTGCTTACAGAGTGTGCCTCACTCCTTGGGTTCATCGGTGAGCACAGAGTGCAGCCCCCTGGCATGCCTGGTGCTACTGCTCAGGACTGTGCTGTCATGGGGTAGAAATGGTGGGCACATTCACATGAAACCTTGTGCTTCATGTCAAAATAATGGAGCCCAGAGAGACTGGATGGGGAGAGGTGAGAGATGATTGAGAGGAAAGAGAGGCTGGGGCAGAAGCTGCTGGCATGGAGATGCCCTTTATCTGACGAAACATTATTTCCAGCTGTCTGATCCATAAACCACCAGACACTCCAAGGTAATAGGAATGTGTCAGGATGTGCATATCTGTGGTGTTTGTTCAACCCAGTCACTATTTGATAAGCAAAACTGATTAATTTCTGGAGCTCCATACTGACCCCTATAGGTGAAAAGGTTGAGAAATGCCCACTGTGGCTGCTTTACTAAACCAGCAAAGTTTCTAACTGCACTGTACGTAGCTATCCTTAAACGTACAGGTAAGTGTAGTGCCCACCTGTCATCAATGAAGCTTCTTGTTACAACAGAGAAAGACCATTACAGCAAATGACAATTCGTCAGAACACATATAAAACCGACAGTGGGGTGACCAGCCCCCAAAGCTACATATAACTCCTGTACCAAAGGCTCAGAGGACAACTTGGAAGGGGGCAGAAAGATTGTATGATCCAGAGGACCAGGTAATCTGCTGTGAGATTGTGTTTCTAGGAATGCCTGGAGGGCTTCACTCTTGCTACATCGGACTACCTAAATAAGAATGAACATGGCACTACCTGGCACCATGAAGCTACTTTCCTCCTGAGAAGAGTTTTGGTAAAAGGCATGGATTTATGTGTGTGGATCAAATGGGCTTGAAAATACTGGACTTGTCGGCTTGTCAGGGTCACCCTCTTGGTCATGGCAGCAAGAGGGACATCCTTCCTGGCTTTTCTGTGTAGGCATGATCCAGGCTTAAGAAGCATGGACCTTGTGTTCTCAGAACCAGGTTCAGTCTCCAGAAGAAAGGATGGAGTTAAATGGAACTGAGCATGTGCAAGCATCATTCTAATTTCAATAGTTAAATCTCCTTCTACCTCCTTCAGGAAGGACAAACAGTGTAAGAGTCCAGGAATGTCATAAAGGAAATCCTTCTCTTGGGAATTCAGAGTATAGGATAGCTTCGTCCTATTTGGAGACTATCTCATTGTCAATTTTTCCCACACTCATTGTCATGACTCTGCCGTTCATAGACTCTCTCCAATTATTTGCTGGACTTCATCTAGATTGAACCCTGGATTCACACTGTAGGCTGAGTAATTTTTATACAAACTAATATACACATCTTCCACCTTTGCCCCAGGATTAAGTTCAGAATCATTTGCTTAAAAGGTAACTTGTAATCCTATTTACATTTCTTAGTCTGCCAAGATCACTTTGTTGACCACTTTGTCTACCTCTCTTCTTCATCTGAACTAATCCAAAACAAACTGTGGCCTCAGAAGCCTTCCTCCACCCCATCCCTCTGCCTTAAATATCTGGCTTCCAAACAGGCTCATTTGCATTAATGTCACCCAGAACCCTCATCCTGAATTAAATACTTTTTATGTTTCCAAACCACCCATAAATATCTTCCTCATAATTCACATTCCACTGTCTTCCACGTTTGACTTGCTATTCTCCCATTAGGGCACTGACACTTATTTCTTTCTGGACTAGAGCTGATCCTTAGCTCTGATAGAATGGACATATGGAGAATTTGTGCTAGGTAAGAGAATGGTCAGATAATCTCTACAAGGAATCTGTGTTTTGGTATTTTATGATTTAATGAACATATGGCATCATATTAAATGAATATTAAAACTGGGATAAAAAGTAGCAATTGGCACATGATCATCCTTTGCAGTTCACAGAGGATTGGCAAGTACTTCCTTGTCGGATCCTTCAGCACAATCTTGATCTTAACTCCAAAAATTAATCATTCTGACCCTGTTACAAACAGCTTGAGTGTGTCTATTTTGCCAGAATTACCTCATCAGTGATGGCAGTTTGCAGGGAGGCAGAGCAAGGGCTCTTAATGGGCACTGGATGTAACATGGCAGCAGCAGGGGGACCCTGATCCATGGTGGCCTCCTATCTGATCCAGATAATGACCTTGGATCAAATTCCTATCAGTTTTCAACCATGTTTTCTTGAACAAGGAACTCCCACAGCCATCCCTCCTTTTGATTTGCTTGCTGTGATTCTTCTCATAATGACCTGGCGGACACTGGATGAGACTAAAGAAGAACCAGATGTGATCTTTGAAAAGTCCAGTGTGGGTGACCCTCTCTTTCTTTACTCCTGTGACCATTTCTGCCTCTGTCCCCTCATTATACCTGTCTCTTAATGTCATGCTGAGTGTCACATTCTCCCTTATTTATCTAATTTCTCCAGCAAAACATAAAGCACAAAATACCTCTAGGGGCACATTGTCTGGAAAAGATCTCTTATTCAAATGCATTGCAGGAGGCCCCTCTCGTCAATGGCTTTGTCTTCTGTAGTTTCAGTTACCCATGGTAAACTGCAATCTGTGGGTATTAAATGGAAAATTCCAGATATCTCTAGATGGTTTCCTAAGTTCTGAGTTACATACCATTCTGAGTAGAGAGACAAACCCTCAAACTATGCTGTTCTATCTCAACAAGGGCAGGAGTCATTCCTTTGTCCAGTGTGTCCATTCTGTATACCATACCTGCCCGCTGGTCACTTGCACAAACATTGCAGTGCTTGGGTTCAAGTAACCTTCATATTATTTAACAACACCCTGAAGAACAAGAGAAATGATACAATCTAATAATGATCCTTTGAATGGTTATGCCTTCTTATTGGTTATTGGTGTTAATTTATTACTGTGCCTAAATTATAAATTAAACCTTATATGATTCTGTAAATGTCAATATTTTAACACAACAACTTTTCTAATCCGTGGTATGCACAACTTTCCCACATACTACCTCAGCTACACTCTTTAACAAAATTTAGTTTATCTTACTTTTATCCTTTCAAATAAAAAAACAACTCAAGCTCTAATTTGTTAAAAATCCACCATGCAATATGGGATCAAGGGATACTAAAAAAAAAATAATTAACTAACTGTTGATCGGGTACCACTTATGGGCCAGGTATTGGTCTCTTACAATATGAGCAAAATGCTGCATAATATTGATGGGAGAGATACACCCTATTAAAATATTAGGTTTGATAGGCTAAGAATTCTGTATGGAACATATGTGTAGAGACACAAAACACACATAGAGAGATTAGCAGGACTTAAAGATGACAGAACATGAAAAAGGAATTAGAACACAGGAGGTACAGGCAGTGGCAAAGCTAACTAGAGCAGTCAGGGTGGCTGTCACCAAGGAGATAACACCAGAATGCAACCCTGGATATCTGAAGCATTTTCTAGACAGATGTTACAGCTGGTGTAAGGGTCATGAATAAGGAGGGAATCACAGGAAATGCAGACACATTAGTAAGATGGGGTAACAGTCACATGGGGATGTGACCTAGGTCTTCTGATTCTTTTTATGATAGAGTCCAGAGGAACCCAGGACTGTTCAGCAAACAATCATCCTTCTAGCTCAATATGGAAAGGAAGCCCATCTACCTATCCATAGAGGAAAGTCATGGTGCCATTTTGAATTGAATTGTGCTCTACAGTGTTAAAGAGAGCTATGCTATGCTGGATCTAAGCTTCCTTGATTTTTTTTTTTTTTAAGGATCATACGTATAGTCCCTAGATGTTGCATCATGTACCTCTGGTTTTATGAGAAGGGTGGCTAAAAAAATAATACCCCAAAAATGCATGAAAGAAAATGCCAAAGAAGAGACTGCAATTCAGGAAGTGGATAAGTGGACAGCAGAAACACTAAGATCAGATTTGAAATGACTAATATGGACAGCTTGTGAATGAGCATAGATGAAAAGATACAGAAGAAAATATAACTTTCTGAGAGCACAGAATGCAAAACCATTCAGCTGACACCCAACAGTAGAACCTCAACAATCATCCCCTTCCGGCCTTGAAGGTCTCTCTCCTGCCTCCAACTTCTGCTCCAGAGTGGTACAGCCTTTTCCTTTTAGTCTCTTTTGTTTTTCAGATCCACCAGAGTTATTCTTCTATGAGCTTACAAGAAAGGCCACGTTTACCATTCCTATAAAGCAGTCAGGATTGGAAGATGTCCCACTGATGCCATCTTCTATTCCCAAAAACGTCACGTGCAGTCATCTTTTGTCATCATGTGTGTCATCAATGATTATGCGCTTTAGGTAGTGACAATTATTGGCAAAAAAAAATGTATACCACATTAAAAAATCAGCCAATCACTGCTTTCTCATTGCTCCTAGAATAAATTTCAAACTCTGCCGGCACTCACACAAAAAAAAAAATACTCCTTGGGGAGGCAATGTTGGCAAAAAGCTGAGCCACCCTGGACCAGAATTCCCTGGTGGATGGATTGTGTTGATCCATTTCTCCATCTTCTATGCAGATTTCATGCCTGTTTCCCATTCTTCCCACAGACAAAACTGCAGAAAACTCACTGGACAATGAGTTTGCTGAGTCAGGACCCAAGTTTCTGGTTCCTCTATGTTTCTTATCGCATGAACCAGTGACCCATGAGCCTGCAGGAAAAGCACTTTTCTGTACTCTTGATGGATTGCAGCTTTCTGGAGTGGTTTCCAGGCCTCCCACACACCCTCCACTTCACCTCCTAGTAGCTCTTCAGCTTTTTTCCCTTTCAAACATTGTTTTGATTGTTCTTAAAACTGGCCATAAAAGCAACCCGAAACAAAGATTTCTTCCTCTGTTTAGGAGAGAGGTCCCCAGAGCTCTGTGAAGTTTAGATTTTTCATCTCAATGTTCCTCGATGCCACATTAACCAACAGTGACCGTGGAAAGCACCGGATTTTGAAAAGCAAGGATTGTGGGGAAAGCACTGAGAGGCAGAGCAAGTGGAAAACAATCTGACTATCCTAAACATTGTGGCTGGCATCCCTCAGAGCCCAGTGCTTTGTTGGGAGTGTGTGTGTGTGTGTGTGTGTGTGTGTGTGTGTGTGTGTGTGTGTGTGTATCTGGTTATATTATATTACAATGTTTAAAGTTACAAACACGCTCTACCCCACAGAATGCTCAGGCATATGGATTCCAATTTTCACGCTGCTGAGCAGTGCCAATGACCCATTTCTTGCCTTTCCTAATGTTTTCTCTCTGCTCACGTAATAAATCGCATTTATCTAAGCACTTCATCATCTCTCGGGCTCGAACTCATCTCTGTCTGGAAGACGGCAGCCAGTTCTCCAGGGCTGGTGTTTTTAAACCTAGCTTTAATTACAGCAATTCCCTCACTCCTCTAGGTACTCACAGAAAGAAGGGAGAGGTACGCCTAAATATTCAGAATGTGGCCATTCTAGTCAACATTCAGATGCAAAGAAAAGGGGAGAGGAAGAGTTCTAGAACCATTCCTCTTCTGCTCCACCCTAGCTGCAGAAAACTAGGCAGCAGAGGCGATGCTACATTCCGAGGAGGAGCCAACGAGCCACAGGAAGCACTTTGCTCTCTCTAAGCCACGGGTGGGCTGCTTGGAGAGGCGCTCACCCTGGAAAATCCCCGTGGCTGCTCTCAGGTCAACACCGGCAATGTGTTGGGTCTGTGACTGAGCACTGCCTGCAAGCACTGTGCTGAAGGCACTCGTTGTGCATGTGCGTGTGTGTGCATGTGTGTGTATGTGTGTACCTGTTCTAGTATGTATGGGTACATGTGGGGTTGGAGTTTGGAGTCCAAAGTTCAATATTGAGTGTCATTCCTCAAGAAGGCTCGCTTGTTTTTTGGTCAGACTCTCGCTGGCCCAGCGAGCCCCAGAGAGCCACCCATTGCCACCTCCCCAACACTGCATCACATTTGTCTTTTCTGACATGGGTTCTGGAGGCCAGACCTGGTCCTCGTGCTGGCATGGTGAGCACTCTTGTGCTTGAGCTAGCTCCCCAGCCCTGTAGGTAGGGGGGATTCTTTCCTTAGGTCCACCTCATGGATGTAGACACTGAGGCTGAGGTGGACCAGCTCTTACCCACAGAAACAGGAAAGAGCAGGCTATGGCAGTGATGGGCTATCAAAGGGCAGGGCTGACATGGTGAACGCGGTGTCACGCCTTTTCCCTCACCGGCCTTGTGCAGACTTAAGCTTTCTTCCCTTTGTCCCAAGGCTGCCGAATGGCAGAGGTTTCAGCCCAGACAGGACTCCTGTGGATCATGGGATGACTCTTTTCAGACCTGCCTCACTCCCTCGTCAAGCCCTCTGCACACCAGTGCCCCTTCTTCTCCTCCTGCAGGTCAGTGGTTTTCACCGAGGAAACAGAGGCAACTGGTTACTACCAACCTGTCTTCAAGCCCAAGTGGCTACTGCGTGGAAAGTGCTGGAATACGGGAGCGACAAGGCATCCCTGGACACTGTCTCCAGGAGTCACTGCCCACTTCTCAATGGTTGTCTAGGACATAGGCCACAGCTTCTTTGCCACACCATCACTGTGTGTGACTGAGGCCCATATCTGTGGATCTGGAATGGGCCATCACTGTACCCAGCGCACAGATGTCCTGTCCCTGTCTTCTCTTAGCAGGACACCAAAGCCTTCTTCCCACAGCTGAGTTCTGTTTCCACTACTCCACTGCTTATACTGCTACTGACTTCTGTCTGTCTGTCTGTCCATCTGTCTGTCTGTCTCTCTCTGTCTCCATCTTCCTCCCTCCCCCCTCTCTCTCTTTGTGTTGCACAAAAAAAAACCAAGAACATATTGGAGTGGGACCAAAACCTCATCAATTAAGAAGCCCCTGTTTCCCTCCCCAGCACACACCATCAAGCACAGCTTCTTTTTTGTTTGTTTGTTTGAGACAGGGTTTCTCAATTACTGGCTGTCCTGAAACTTGCTTTGTAGACCAGGCTGACCTCGAGCTCACAGAGAAAGCCCAGCTTCTTATGTGGGTATTGAGGATTGAATTTAGCCCTTTATGCTACACTTGAGCAGCAAGAACTTTTCCAGCTGGTCTACCTCCCTAGCCCTTGTTGGCAAAACATTCTAGCACCGACAGCAAGACAAAATGCCCCATTTGTCCACTAGATGGCATACGTGATTTTACCAGACGACACATCATCCTTACAGCCAAAGATGTATTATGCCAGCTTCTTTACACTGGTTCCAGAATATGTCCACACACCACTGCTCCAATGAGAACACTGGTCAAAGCCATGGCTACTCAGATGACAGATTCATTTATGCAGTTGGGTAGTAAGGATCCCGGGGGTTTTCTATGCGAACAGTGTCAACCTCTACGCCTAAAATACATCCCCACTCTACCTAATGCACCCCTTTACCTTTGACCCTTAGAAACAGATTTCTCTAGTCATGTTATCAGCTAGCTCTAAAAGTGCAAATAGACTAGGTTCAGCTCATTTTTTTCTAGCAAGTTCTGAGTTACCAAATTGTAAGCCCAAGGCTCTGCTCCCACTTAAATGTGAAACAGATGGGTGTGACTTCAGGGTTCTTCGCTCCCCCTCTATGCCTCTGTCTTAATTAGTACCCCCAAAGCCGTCACTTTTAGGGTAGTCAATACATTCTCAAACTGATAAGAACAAAATTATTTTTAATAAATGTGATATTACCACTCAAAAACAAGAACAAAAAAATCACTTAAGCAAGTAGCTTTCCTTTGTAGGTCCAGATGTGTGTCTGATCCACTCCCTTGAGCTGTGGCTCCGTCTGTCTTACTCCCTGCAGCTGTCTTGATGCCTGGAAGGAGTCCATATGGCTTCACCTGAATCTTCAGGCCAAGCCCTGGGTTGCTCAACGGAAGCATGAGGGCCTTATCATTCTCATCCCCAATGAGAAATTGTCTTGACTTCTCTTTAAAGATGACCATGGTTTACTCCAGAGACTTCACACAACAAATGAGCCAGGTGTGCAAACATGCACCCGTACTGCCATCAGAGAAGTCTCTGCACACGGATCACTGGAGGACACCCGCTGATTTTCATGTGTGTGTATGACACGTGCGCATGTGTCCATGAGCGTGTGTGAGTGCGGCTGCTTGTGCCTTTTTGCCCTATGGATGTGACAGAACAGCTCCCGGTGTTGACCCTTGCCTTTGATCTTGTTTGAGACAGGGTCTCTTTTGTTGTTTGCCATTTTGTATGCCGGCCTAACTGCCCTGGGAGCTCCCAGGACTTCCCACGCCTCCACCTGCTATCTCTCTCTTTGAAGGAACACTGGGATCATAGACACCTGCTGCCATGCCCGGTTTTATGTAGGTTTGGGAGACTCAAACTCAGGGCTCCCCAGAACAACACTGATTTTTTTTTTTCAACTAATCTTTGCCTTCTGGCCCTGGAAGGTCACAAAGAATGTTATCTGATAGGGCAGCTACTTAGACACATTGCGTTTATCTACCTGAAAAATAAAGACTGCAGGGAGTGCGCATGCCTGTGGGGGAAGGGCATCTCTCCAGCTCACCCAGCCTGCTGCCAACGTACAGAGCTAATGGAATAACTCCCGCGGGTGCCTGCAAAGCCATGGAAGCAATTAGTTCATATCAAGCTGTTATTATGAAGTTATTTCTGTAGCAAAAATACGGTCTTCCTTTAATTTCTATGCAAATGCACGGAAGCCACCACCTCAAGATGCTCTTGAAAGAATCCCATCTGTCCTTTTGAGGAAGCCACTGAGGCAAGGCGCAGGAACAATGTGGAAGTGGCCGAAGCTGATGAAGAGGTAGCAGCTTCTTCTCTCTTAAAGTCAATGCCAAGTCCCCCACCAACCTTAACCCATGACATCCATCTGTATGACAAAGACTTTTATCTCAGAAAGCAGGTGGTTTTATTGAAATAGAAGACCATAGACTAGGAACAGCGGTGACCAGTGTATGCTGGTGTTTCGAGAGGGCCTTGGTGTTGGGCTTGTGAAAACTAACAGGCAAGAAGTACCCCAGAACTGGGACTAGGGAATTGGCTCGGTTCATGACCAAGCATGAGCATCTGAGTTTGAGTCCCTGAACTGACATTAAAATGCCAGGCACTGTGGTATGTGCTTATAATCTCAGCTGGAGAGCAGAGGCAGGTGGACTTGGGTGCTCACTGGCCAACCATTCTAATGGGTGACCCCAAGCAGGTGAGACAAACATAGTGGATGGTTTCTGAGGAACAATACCAGAAGTTGACATCTGGCCTCCATGCATACAATTATGTACACACATTCATGTGCACACACACACACACACACACACACA